>NC_138735.1:3674107-4209889 GCF_965113295.1 Leuciscus leuciscus | reverse complement strand
GACATGTTCTTAGATCAACATCTTTTGTTGATCCTGGAACAATATTCCTGTGCGAAAATTTTGTCGTAATACTATCCATACCCCTAAACTTAACCCTATAACTTCTCCCCAAAATCAGAGGGAAATTATCGGTGAGTAACACTGATGTAGAAGCACCTAACCCTGGTTGTAATCCTAAACTTGTCATAAACTGTAAACTTGTATCTCAAATCTGATTGGTTGATTGGAATGTTGTTCAAGGATCAACAAATTGAGCAATGATTGACAGAACTATTATTAACAGAGATGCTGAAAGTGTTAAATGGCAATGTGAGCTTGTGACTGCATCATGATGGTTTGATGCTCAACCTTCAGGGGCTCATTCTGAGAGAAAACCAGCCAGATCCTCACTCCTCTTTCTTTACCTCTCTCTCTCTCTCTCTCTCTCTCTCTCTCTCTCTCTCTCTTCCACTGTCTCTAGAGATAGCAAAAAAATAGTCTGTATATGTAGGCCTATGTGTGAGGAAAGCAAGGCAAAAAGCCATGGAGTGCAATGTGCTTGATGATGATACTTTAATCTTTTTTTCTCTTTCATGAAAATGTAGTTCAAAGCAGACTATTTTAAAACCATGAAGAGGAGATCAACAAAAAACTGTATTCAGAAGATGGAAAAACTGAATTCACTTCAAACAAAAACAATTGCACCCTTGTGCCTACTTATTATACTGATACAAGAATCTCAGTAATTTGGTCTTTCAATTTGATCATAAATATTTGTTCACACTGAGAATCGATCTCTGACTTTTGATTGCAGACTTTGGTATCTTGGCAAATCAGTTTGAGACATTATTGAGATCTCTTCAAAAACTCCAGTGTGGAGACCTATACTGTAAAAAAAATTATATATATATATATATTGCTGGTTTAACTTAAAGTAAGTAACCTGGTTGCCTTAACATTTTTAGTTTATTGAAACTAAAAATTTGAATTAATACAAAGAAGAAGATTGCTTTAATCAATAGAAACTCAAAACATTATGTTATCTGAACCACATTAATGATCTAAGTTGATTTGACAAAATAAAAAAGTAAAAAATAAATTTAAAAAAGTACAGTGCAGGAGAAACATCTGAGAACAAGAAGACTTTTCCATTTGCATCTCATGGTTGTCTCATACAATCACTAATTTACATACTATCACCATGATTTTCTCACGATTTTGTAACTTCGCTATAGTGGTGAGTTATCTGCATCAGGCAGAGCTTGACTCAAGAAGAGGCGACCTTTAGCCAAGACATCTCATCCTCATCATCAGAGAGAGCCGTGCTGATTGAACTCCAGTCCTCCTCGCATTTGATCTACACTTCTTCTCCCCTTCAAAGCATGCACTCTTTTAATCCACTTACTTTTATTTTCTAGAGTTACCTTCCTCTTCAAGGTCAGGCTTATCCATGTCTGAAGCGCTTATGAGCACAAAGCTTCAAAATATTTTAAAGAAATTTTGGTCATAGAATAATCTAAAAGATATTGTGCATGTTTTTGATTTTTATATTTCAATGAGATAAGAATTTCCATGAATAAGGTACAGATTAGGGCCTATAAGTGTCAGGACAGTGTGGCTTTCCAACACACATAATGCAGGAGATACAAGGATTGAAGTATTAAATACACACATGGATAATCAACGGAACCAGAGACAGGTGTGTAACTCAATCAGAAACTAGTCACAAAAACTCAGGAACATAACCCTGACAAGAAGATGCTACAAAATCATTTTTATTCTTTTCTTAGCAAACTAGGGTAATTGGAAAAACGTACCTGTACCAAAATTATATTCCGTTGCTTCCTGCAAGTTTGTGACACTTTCAGAGCAGGTCTAAAAGCGTGTTCAGTTTTATCCGAAACAGTTGAGTGTGAATCTGGCAACGTTTATTATATTGGCAGTTCGGAAATGAAATGTCAAAAGGGGTGTGAAGCTGAAGTTTAAAGTCGCAATGAAATGAAAATTCATTCAATCTATTTTCACGTTGCATGTTATAAATATTATTGTGCATAATTCATCTGTGCATATGTTTCATTTAAAAAATTTTTTGACCTCATAATTGTCACATGCTGACTTGACTTGGTAATCCAGATGTAAGAGACTTGACACAGATGGACGAGACACATGGAACACCAGCACAAAACTTTAACAGAAGAGAAAGAACAGATGAAGACTGAGGGTTTAAATACACAAGATGAAGAGTATCAGGTGAGACCCTAATCAATGAATAACTATGTCAACTAAAGAAACAGGAACCAAACACACAGGAACTCAACACAGGTAAAACAAGACAAAAGAATATAAGAGTCATTGAAATCGTGAAAGTAATATTTAATAAAAATGTCATAACTGGCTCTTCTGGTGAAAAGGACTTCTCTCTGGTGACGTATGCAGGACTTCACCAATCATTTAGTCCACTTAAACTCTGCCCATGTAAGCTTGCGTTCATCTGCCTCCGATTTTGAATGCCAAGCCCACATCTCAACATACAATCAATAATCAATGTATAGAACCAAACTCTACTTTTTTTAGATGAACCATTACACTCGGATGTACAACACAACAAGTGGTTTTTACAAATATTGAACCAATAAAAAGTATTTAAAAGAGGTTGTGACTAAACCATTGGCTTCTCAAACTGTCCGTCAAACCTCATAACTCCACCCCGCCTCCTTTTAGAATGTACCGCACCGTTTGGAGAGATCTCTGCTTGTTTGCAATGCAATGCAAAATAAAGAACTGATGTTTGCGTAAGTACAGCATATTATTTACTCAAGAAACACTGTCCATAAACACTGTCATCACCTGTACGTTGATGAAAACGTAATGCGATGCACATACTGATGCGGCTGTTGCAGTGACAGAGAGACTGTATCTGTCATTCGCTGGTCAAAAAACTCAATTTGAGCTTGATTTTCATAAAATTGTATTTTATAATGACACGTGCAAGTGTCTGACCATAGCTATATAAAGCCACAATACCAACTTCGACGACATTGTTTAATTAAATACGAGGTTTCCGCCGACACCGATATGTAAATTTGTTGTTTTATCATCACCAAAGCATCATACTTATTGTGTTCATACTTAAGCTTTCACATTAAATGTGGGTACTACTTTTAATATTGCCTAATATCTAGATTTATATGCCATTTGAAGCAATGCATGTTTGTGCAATTTTGTCATATTTTTATATAGGTGATGTGCCGTGGGATTTTTTACTTATCCAAATTGTGCCGTGGCAAAAAAAAAAAAAAAAAGGTTGGGAAACACTAGCAACCATGCCATTTTAGCTTGCTTCTACAAGTCTGATCTTTTTTATTATGACGTTTTACAGGACTCCTATCTGAGTGCTCTGAATAGCAAGTGCCAGATGAGCTAGTTTACTAATAAAAAAAATTAAAAAAAATTCACAAAATGCAGTCATTTATTTTATATGAGATTTAAAACTGTTTGCAACTGTTTGCCTTCTAAAATTTGTGACATGTTTCAGAGTAAAGCCTGATTTATGTTCATTTCTAGCAAGACAAGAAATCAAAATAACATTTGTAATTTTTATATAAATGCTAGGTTGGTTTAATGTGAGTTTTTTAGTTTGTAGCCACTGATTATTTTTCCACTTAATTAAAGAAAATATACATTTTTCTTAGAATTTCTTTGTGAACAGGGCTGAATACTTTGTGCCTCTACTTCTTTAAGAAAAGTAATTGGACACCAGAGTTTACCCCATTCGTGAAAAGTGCCATAAGTATCACTAAAGAATATCTTAAACGCCGCTCAAATCCACATATTGCTTGCTATGCCACAGCATGCCTTTGTGTTAACAGCACTGTGAGTTAGACTTTCATGTCCCTTACTCCCATTCATTCTCTCACCCCTTTCTTTCTATCTCTTGTTGTGGGGAGCCGTGTAGGGGTGTAGATAATGCTTTTAGAGAACTTTATAATGAAGTTAACCCTCTCTTTTCCTTATTCTAACCATCACCCTTTATTCCACCAAAGCCCCTGAAGAGAAGAGTAGGAGGTCAGAGGTCAGTATGCGTCTGTATGGTGAGAAAGGGTGTGAATGGAGCTGTGCAATTAAGCGAAGCCTCGACAGGAACATTGAAGCTAATATTCAGACTTCAGACCTTATATTTTGGTCTTTCATCAACAATTTAAAGAAAAAATATATGGAGGCAATGTTGGTTGATTGTTATTATGAATAATCAGGTTTCTTAAAATGTTATTAATGTTATTATAAGTGTCCTAATTTATCATTTTAATTAGCAAATATGTTTTTGATGTTGGACCAGTTGCATAAACAAAGCCATTATGTTCTCTTAAGAACTAGTAAAACCAACTAGCATTTAGCCAAGGGGCTATCAGTCTTACAGACCAATGTATATTTTTATGTAACACTCATCAGAAGTATAAAAAAAACTTGCCGACTGGCAGTTCATACAACTGGCCCGTTATGTGGCTGCAACCTAGTAGTATTGCTGCTATAGCCTCCATAGGCAGTTTGTTGTTAGTATAATTGCCAGGCCAAAAATATGTTGTTATAAGCAAAGAAAAAATGCATAACACACACAAGTATTGGGTAATAGTAAAAACAGTCAATTTTTAATTATATCAAACCATTTTTCTTGATACGTCTCAGACAACAACATGGTGTCGCCTCAGATCCGGGCCACATCTGGTACACGTGGATTCAACACGTACCATATGTGGGCCGGATCTGGGCCGACATGTTGCCGACACTATCATGTCTGGGGTTGGACTCTTGATCATAACATTGCTCTTGCTTTGTCCACCATCTTGGATTATTATTTTCAATGAGCTTTTGCAATGCATGCCTATGAACAGAATTGCAAATGGATGATTTAGTATTTTTGTAATTAGTTTTTATGAGGTTATAGGTTATATAAAGTAGCCTATATATTTGATGCTACCTATTTATGCTTAGAATTTGTCAAAATTAAGGTATTGGCTGCATAATTCTGCTGAACAGGACCTTATTTCATGTATAATTATGCTGGCCATCTCGTAGAACAGATTCACGATGGGAGCACATCTATTTTATTTTAAAATGCTCTGTAGAATTTGGAACAAAGTGCATATGTTACTCACTACCCAGCAATATGAGGCATGTATTCTTTGTTTAGCACCCCTGCTGAAGATTCTTTGCCGAATGGTGCTTCCCTGCAGTGCAATTCGGGATGCAAATAGGGTAGAGAAGGAGGTTCTCATTTGAAGCACAGTCCATACGGAGCTCTGTGCACAGTGACCCGTAAAACATGCTGTGTGCTCTTGAATATGGTTAGGATGCTGATGTCTTCACGCCCCTTGTTTTGAGAGAAAAGTCCTTTCTGAATGGTGATATATTGAAATATGGTCCTATTCATCTGGAATGTTCGAATTTTGTCCTTGCTTCTTTGTTTGCCTCATCATCATCCCTTTCTGTGAATTCCTTTGCATGGAGTCACTAACAAACGTTTGAGTAGAGTATGTTCATATAATCCCACCAATCAGAACAATAGATGGCTATAAACAGATGTTTATTTCAGTTCATCCCACCATTCCTTTTTTGACCAAACTCCATATTTTCTTCGCCATATGTCCAAGATGTCCAATTGTGTTGAGGTGTTTACCATTTTATATATATATATATACTGTATATATATATATATATATATATATATACATATATATATGTATGGAAAGATAGACAACATACAGAAAACAGGCTAAACAGATATTGGTGACAAAATCAATACTTCAAATAGTTGGATAGTTGGTCTTTTCAGTTAAAAATGTATTTGGTCAACCAAAAGAGTCTTATTCTTTGTTTCCCTGGAACTGTGGCTATTAATTACGCCTTAGTTTGGCCAGCATGGCTAAACTTTTTTTACATTTATTTATGAAAATATGAAAATATTTTAAGTAGTGGCCAAAAGTGATGTTTTATTGACCCTACAAGTTTGATTAAACCATCAAAATATGGGTTACATTTATTTTTCTCACAAAATAATTAATCAAAAAAAGGCAAACTACAGCTACAGGTTTTATTTTACTATGAAAAAATGCATAGAAAAACAAAAAGCTCACAGGAAACATACAGTACTTGACTACAACACACAGTAATTGGTTCTTTCTTGTTATTTGCATGTGCTCATAATTTATTTGTATGACAGCCTGGCCAAAAATTAAGTCTGCTTAATTTGCCGTGTTTCATTGCATTATCACAAACGAAACAATTGATTCCAAGCACAACAACGTAAAATGCTTACAAAATCTTTGGTTAAACTTTATAATAACTGCATGCAATGAATCATTAGTTAAGCATTAGTAAATAGCTAATTCATCATTTATAAAGCATTAATATATATTAATAAGCAGTTTATAAATACAGCTATATATGCTTTATTCTTATGTGTTTAATAGTTGTATTTTCATACTTTATTAATGATCAATTTATCATTTCTCAATTATGTATTACATTATTTTCAAACCAGTGGTTCATAAGATAATTTAGAAAGTGTAAGCAAATGATTAATAAACTATTTAAATGTACATTTATACATCTTATTATTTACACATATAGTAATAGTTACTTAATGTGTTAATAAATGCTTTATTAACATGTATTCCTAATGTAATTCATGATTAAGTTATAAAACATTTAGTAGTTGTCAGTTAACTATTTTTTTGAGCTCATCTTTATAAAATTAGGACTATATGTAACACTTCTGTAACAGTTACAGTATACTAGGCTCAGTGCTAGGTTCCACTACAGGAGCAGTGATTGATGTAAGATGCATTAATAACCACAGACCACAGAATCAGTTTAAATTGCCGGCTTAATACGTTTAGTTGACATCATAAAATGGACAGTTGACATACAGTTAACATTAATTTCAAAATCACTTCAAGGAAAAAAAATATATTTCCCCCTCTTTTTGTGTTCACGTGAGTTAGTTTATGAATCCTTTTTCTTTTATTTAAACCTACTATTTGGCTTAAAAGGATACTATTTTCAACCTAGGTTATTATTAGTCTCCAGTTGTATCACTAATTTATGTGAGTTAACTCAGCTTTATTCTGAATAAAGTTTAGTTCTTAAGTTTCAAGAGTTAGTTCAAGTTTGGTTAAATTCCCTGTTAGTTTCAACCGTTTTCTATTTTGTTGTTCGTACCCCAGAAAAAATATTACATGTCAGAAAACACCATTACAGCATTAACATGAAAGGTTAACAAATAAAACAATAGCAAAAAAAATTAAACAAAACAACTCAAATTGTATTCAGCAAAAGACTGAATAAACTTGTATTTCACAAGTAATTGTCTTTGTTCTCTTAAGTGTCAGTCCTTTAGTCCTAAACGGTTAATCCAGTGTCTCTGTGAATCCACAGCAGCTCTGCAGTGAAATATGGATCAATCCTACCAGTTTCTGATGAAACCCATGCAACATCCGGCAGAGGCGCTTTGATCCTGTGTGATGCACAGTTCATGGGGTCACTGGGTGGCTCGCCATCTTACATCTCGCACGTGGAATCCAACTCCGATATTCGCTCAGAATTTCCGGTCCAAACCTTAATGGCCTAGCATAATAATAAAATAATATGCACAAAAAAATCAAATACTACATCTGGTAGCTTCACATATTGATAAAAGCTTGTTTTTTAGCTTAATTTGCACTTCATGAAATGGCGCATTCGCCATCATGGCGTCAGAAAAAAACGTAACATCACAGGACATTGAACTACAGGCCTGTGCTTCAATCCACCATGTACATCCACCATTCCAACACAAAACATCATAAATTAACTACCTTAGCTTTCCATCTTCATGAAAGTACCGATACATCACAACAAAATGTTCCACACATAAAATAAAATACATTCTTTTAACTCACCAAGTCCCGTTCGGCAATGAACACAAGTATGAAATATCGCCAGGTCACGGCAGGTTGGAACACACAACAAAACAAACAAAAAAAACTCCTTCAAGGCACAAAATTAACTTTAAATGGACTCTTTACTTATTCTTCTTGTTTTCCTCTGTTTTCAGCAGCAGCTCTACAACGACTGTCTGCGTTTCTCCCTCGTTAACAAGCAGGAAAAAACAAAACAACCTGATTGGCTGTGGCTAGTCTCAGGAGTCACGCTGCAACGTGACTCTTCAAAATAAGAGTCTGAACACATTTTAAACCATGTTAAATGAAGAAAATAAATAAATAAATCAAATGAATTCACATATTTTTAACCCTTTTTCTATGTTCTTAAACCTAAATGAAACGTATGAAATAAAGCATTTGACTATTTTAATGCATTTTAAATTTCTTTTAACCTATTTGTTGCCTATCCATTGCTTGCAATGCATTTCTTTATGACTGTTTTTATTAACAACTTTAGTTTGAAATGGTGCTTTGTAACCAGGGTTACACCCTCCCTGCTTAAATATATGCAAGTCCCTTTGCACAAGGCATAGTTTAGACTACTTTGATCTCGTGGGCTTCAATAGTGTTTGTTACAGCGTCACTTAAGCTTTGGAACAGAGATTGAACTATGCTGACAAGAGGATTCCCCAATTCAGGGTAGGTTAAGAATTTGGGTTTTAGTCTTTCTCGAGAAGATCGCCTGAGAGCCTGTTCTGCCTCTGGGTCATGTTCTTTGTTGTCATTGTTCACAGATGGGTCCTCATTCATTTCAATATGAGTTTTACTTGTTTCCTCATTTGAATCTGGTGCACTGTCCATTTCACCTAGTTGTGTTTTTGGTTCTTCTTCCCTTGCAGGTTCAGGTACATTCTCTGTCTCAAGTGACTTTGCCATTTCCATCATGTTCATGCCCTCTGGGGCATTATCAGGCAATGTAGCGTTACCAGGCTCATCATGGCTGGCCGATACCTCACCACCAGCCTCTCTAGGAGCATCAACCAGTTCAGGGGGTCTGGCAGGTTCTGAGACTTGAGCATTGTCTGATTTTGGTCGCTCAACAGCAGGGTTTGAATGAGTGTTGAGGGGAAAAACTACTTTGTATTCCTCAAAGGACCTGGAGAGCTCTCTGAAAGGACTTGGAGGGTAATACAGAGGGTAGTTGTCCCCTTCCTCAGAATCATAGTCCTGTTCCGGTTCATCAGGATCAGTTATAGGGTGTTGACGCGTGCTTGCTCGGCGTGGTTTTTCTTGGACTGCAGGAGGATGTTCAGGGACAGTTGGCAAGAACCCGCACGGTAATAAAAGGTCTCTGTGAAGAGTTCTAGTGGGACCATTGTGGTGCTCTGGTTTGACCGTATATACCGGTAGGTTGTCTTTTTGACTCACAACCACATGGACAACGGACTCCCACCTATCGGCCAACTTGTGTTTACCCCTAATCCTAACATTCCTCACAAGCACACGATCGCCAACATCCAGGACAGATTCAGTTACATGCTTGTCATATCTGGTTTTATTCCGTTCCGCAGCTTTAGCAGCATTTTTGGTAGCCAGTTGGTAACTCTCTTGGAGGTGAGATTTGAGGGCATTAACGTACTGTGAGTGAGATTGTTGCTGACGATGGTTCAAATGGGTATTAAAAGCCAGGTCTATTGGTAATCTAGGCTGCCTACCAAACATTAACTCATAAGGCGTAAACCCAGTACTTTCATGTTTGGTGCAGTTATAGGCGTGTACGAGTGGCTTAACAAAGTCACGCCAATGTATCTTGTGTTCGTCGTTGAGTGTACCTAGCATGTTTAGTAGGGTCCTATTAAACCTTTCTACAGGGTTTCCCCTGGGGTGATAAGGTGAAGTTCTGACTTTTTGTATTCCAGCTAGGTCACACAGCTCTTTGATGGTTTTCGATTCAAAGTCTGCTCCTTGGTCACTGTGCAACTTCTCCGGAAAACCATAGTGGATGATGAAATTTTCCCACAGAGCTTTGGCTACGGTTCGAGCCTTTTGGTTTGGGGTAGGAGTTGCTACAGCGTACTTCGTGAAGAAGTCTGTAATGACAAGGACATCCTTTGTATTACTGCGGTCTGGTTCGATAGTTAAAAAGTCGATACATACTAACTCGAGAGGTCTGGTGACTTGTATGTTTACTAGGGGCGCTGCCTTCTCTGGCAGAGTTTTTCTGCAAACACACCTGCTACAACTTTTGACCTTTTGCTCAATGTCTGAAGCCATTTTTGGCCAGAAAAATCTGGTTCTAGTTAGGTCAAGAGTCCGGTCAAAGCCGAGGTGACCCATGTCATCGTGAAGGCTTTTTAACACCATAGATCTCAGGTTTTCAGGGAGAACGAGTTGATATTGGATTCCTTCACCTACTTGCCTCTTTCTGTACAAAATTCCATTCTGAAACTCTAGTTTGTTTAGTTCGCGCAGAAAGATGGAAAGTAATGGAATCTCTTGCCGTACAGTAGAGGAAGATGTTTCACCCGTTTCGAGCTGATGTATGATTTCGCCAATAGCAGGATCGTTTCTTTGACTTTGTCTCAACTCTTCTTCGGACATACTTAGAATGACAGGAGAAACGTTGCACTGCTCGAAACTCTCGGGAAGAGCATTGGTGGTCATGGACAGAGAGGTTACAAGTGGGGATGCAAAAGCATTTTGGTCTTTATCAAGAGACTGGAAGACTAGGTGTTTGTCACAGATTGCACTGACAGCGTGAGGAGGAATGTGAGTGAAAGGATCTGTGCCAGGTAAGTGGTGTTGTAAAAACTGGCGAATCCGCTCTTGTTCCTTCAGAGAGACCAAGTCATTTACTGGCTCGGGGTGTGGACGGCGGGATAAGCCATCTGCGTCAATGTTTTGTTTGCCTGCTCTGTACCGGAGTTGGAACTCAAAAGAGGACAGGGCGGACAACCAGCGGTAACTTGTCGCATCTAACTTAGCGGTGGTTAGAATGTACGTTAAGGGGTTACTATCAGTTATCACTGTGAAAGGACGGCCATACAAGTAATCACAAAACTTTTCCGTTACAGCCCACTTGAGGGCAAGAAACTCGAGCTTGTGGGCGGGGTAGCGACTTTCACTTTTTGATAGTCCCCTACTCGCGTATGCGATTACGCGCATCTCCCCCTCCTGTTCTTGATAAAGAGCTGCCCCTAACCCAGTTGTACTAGCATCGGTATGTAGTACGTACGGCAACTCGTGATTGGCAAAGCCTAACACGGGGGCAGTAGTCAGTTTTTCTATTATCGTTTCAAATGCTCGTTGGCAACTCTCTGTCCACCTCTCCCCGAAAGGAGATTTTGGCTGAAAGTACTGGACACCGTTTGGCTTAGGGCTATTATTCTTTCTCAGTGGGGGGTATCCGGCAGTCAGATTGCTAAGGGGTTTGACGATCTTAGAGAAGTCCTTGATAAACCTCCTATAATACCCCGCGAACCCTAAGAAGGAACGGAGCTCTTTCAGGTTTTTGGGACTTGGCCATGTTTTTAAGGCTGCGACTTTTTCAGGGTCCGTTTCAACCCCATGCTGAGAAACGACGTGCCCTAAGTACCTCACGGATGTCTGGAAGAACTTGCATTTTTCAATCGATAGCTTCAAACCGTATGCTTTTAGACGACTAAGCACATGAAGAAGGCGGGTTTCATGTTGTTCAAGGGTGTCGGAGAAAACTATAAGGTCGTCCAGGAAGACCAGGACTTCCTTAAGGTTGATGTCACACATACATTTCTCCATCAACCTTTGAAATGTGCTGGGAGCGTTTGTTATGCCCTGGGGCATCCTGTTAAACTCGAAGAACCCCATCGGACATACAAAGGCTGTCTTGTGCTTGTCAGTCTCATCGACCTCAATCTGATAGTACCCGCTTTTGAGGTCAAGGACAGAAAACCATTTCGACCCAGTGAGGGCTGAAAACGCCTCTTCCACATTAGGAAGCGCATAGGCATCTTTGATTGTATTCAGATTCAACTTTCGGTAATCAACGCAGAGTCTTATGTCTCCGTTCTTCTTCTTCACCACCACTATCGGTGAGGAAAATGGCGATTCAGACTCACGGATTACTCCTGCCTTGCTCAGTTCCTGCAAATGCTTCCGCACAGCATCCAGATCTTGGGGTCGAATAGGACGGGGTCTGTGCTTAAAGGGGGTTTGATCACTCAGTTTGATTTGGTGTTTTACTTGGTCGGTGCAACCGAAATCTGTATCATGTAGTGCAAACACTTCTGGCATAGCATTCAGCTTTTGTATGATTCGCTCTTTCCATTCAGCAGGGACTGGAGAATCGGCAAAGTTGAGGTCGAGCTTAACGGCGTTTGAGCTGGAAGTATGCTCGGACTGCTGTGGAATCTGACTGTTTGGCAATACCTCCAGCATGGCATGCATTTCAGCGATGACACTCTTTGCAGGGATAACTATGTCATGTTTACTTTCATTTCGCAGGACCACTGGAAGCTTTTGTGAGAGTTTCTCAGGGAGGGTAAGTAAACACTGGGTGACTAGAATACCACCTGGCAAGGAGGATAAGGAGGGAGACTCAACTACTACCCACTTGTCAGAGATTTCGGTGTTTACATTAATTGACCCCTCAAGGACTCGACTTTGGCCCGCAGGAATGATTTCAGACTCTTTCCCTGACAGTCTGACAAGACCAAAGCCGCCACTCTCTTTTTGCTTGTTTCTCTGTCGTAATACATTCAGCACCACTCTGTAACCGTATGGCAGGGCACTGAGATTCGTATCGTTTAGGGAGAGACTGTCAAAGAGAAAATCAAGAGTGTTGGTACCGATTAAGAGAGATGACTGAACATTAGATCGAGTGTCTGGAACCACTAACGCAAGAGAGGACACAGTAAGTTCAGTTCCGAAACAGTTTTTAGGAAAGGTAATGTCGACACCAATAAAGCCTGAATATGGGACATTTTGACCATTTGCCGCCTCGACTTCCAGCAGATCTTGTATTGGATAAATTTCCAGATGTGAGAGATTGCTTTCATAGAAAGACTGGGACACTGTGGTTACTTGTGACCCGGTATCGAGAAGGCAATTGCAAGCCTGTCCATTAATCTGTACTTGAGCAGTGTACTTAGCTCCGACTAAGCCTTTAGGTATTTTCACAGTGGCTGATTTGTTAGATAGGAATCGTTTATTGGATTTATGTGAATATTCAGTGGGACTGGCTTCATCAGTAGCACCCATTTGTCCCGCAATGAGGGCTTGCTTTAGTTTAAAGACTGTGTTTGATTGTTTTGCTTATCCCAAAGTAACTGTTTCTCTCTCAACTGTTTCCTTTTATCAGCAACCAAGGATGGATTTGGGTCATTGGAGCATGCAGAGACGATATGGCCGTCCTCGCCGCATTGGAAACAGTACCAGGGCTTCGGCCTACTCTTTGCAGCTTGGTTTGTCAAGGGAATTTGCTCAGGTCCTCTTGGTTTAGTATTAGCATTAGCTTTTGGTGGCTTTGGATTTTTCTTAGGGTTTGGTGGCTTTAGTCTAGCGAGATGGCTCTGGAGCTCAGTGATCTGTGCTTTTAATTCTGTGACCAGATCACTTGGAGAAACTACAGGTGGGTCTACCTTTTGGGGTTTCAGTCTCGTCAGCTGACCTTGCAGCTCAGTTATCTGTTTTCGCATCTGAGTGAGATCGTCTTGCATTATGGGTTCGGGAATGCCAGTGTTTGCAGCTATAGCGTGTGAGGCTACTTTTGGTCTGGTGGCAGCAAAGTGTTTTTTCATTCGACTTTCTTTTGCAGTGTGTTTGTCCTCTTCCACTCTCAACTGTAGCAGTAGCTCACTGAATGAAGGTGGGTCGTCTTTTTTTCTTTCGAGCTGGAGACCAGCTAAAAGGGCATTGTCCCAACACCCCCGACAGAACTGACGCAATAGGTGTCGGTCTGCTTCACCAGCTACAACACCGCCTCTTTTCAAAGCTTTGGAGAGAGCTGTCTGCAAGCGATGGAGATAATGTGAGGGCTTCTCACCTGCATCTTGGAGTGTGTTAAGGAATTTAGCGAAAAGCTCATCGCCATCCTCCACTGTGCCAAAAGCTGAATTAAGCAATTCAAGGTAAGCAGATGGCAAGGCTTTGGGGCCTAAAGGTTTCACCACGGTTGCAGCAGGTGGCAAAAGGCTGTCCAAGATCTTTCGTGAGCGTTGCAAGTCAGACAGATCGGGGTCTTGAAGTACGAGCTCAACACTGTGGCGCCAGGAATCAAAATCAACCTCATGACTAGGACAAGGTAGTTTTCCTGAGAACTGTCTTAGACGGAAAGAGGCACTGACTTGTGAGGTAGGAGCTTCACTTCGGATTATATGCTCTACAACAACTTTTTGCACCTCAGGATGAGATATAAAGCTTGTTGGTATGTTAGATGGTAGATCAGGTTGTGGTTGGTTGACTGATTCAGAAGCACTGGTGCTTACATTAGTTGCAGTCGATTCTACAGTTTCACTCTGGAAAAGTTGTCGATTTCCCTGTGTTGGTCTAGCAACTGGAGTTGTGGGTTCACTCTGTGTCTTTTGGGTAGAAACCACAATTTCAGGTGGTTCTGCGCTGCTTGTGACTGATTGAGCACACTCGGAAAGGTGCTCATGCAGAACAGCTTCAAAAGATTTGCCACTTAAATTGGCGATTTTCCGCAGTTCACTGAACAAACTGTGGGTGGCGCTGTTTGTAACAGCTGATACGTACTCAGTTGACAGGGCTCGGATTACATAAGTGACTTGCTTTTGGCTCTCAAGTGTGTAGGGCAATAAGGGTTCAAGTGCTGCCAAGGCAGCTCCACTCTCATACTCCACAATGGCATTTTTGTGGTAGAAAGACTGGGGATCATCTATTTTAAAGGTTCTTGCAGTTCGCCCATACTTGTTCAGGAAGTCAATTAAATCTTCCTCAACAGCTGTGTCAGTAATTCCACTAATGATAACTGAGTTTGGAACTTTAACATTTTCTCTGTCAACTATGTCCATTTTGCCGGCTTGGCCTGTTTGTCAGGTCTGGGTTAAAATTAAAGACTGGAAGGTTTAATTACTGCTTCTCCTGGCTGGCTGGCTCGCCACTTCTGTAACACTTCTGTAACAGTTACAGTATACTAGGCTCAGTGCTAGGTTCCACTACAGGAGCAGTGATTGATGTAAGATGCATTAATAACCACAGACCACAGAATCAGTTTAAATTGCCGGCTTAATACGTTTAGTTGACATCATAAAATGGACAGTTGACATACAGTTAACATTAATTTCAAAATCACTTCAAGGAAAAAAAATATATTTCCCCCTCTTTTTGTGTTCACGTGAGTTAGTTTATGAATCCTTTTTCTTTTATTTAAACCTACTATTTGGCTTAAAAGGATACTATTTTCAACCTAGGTTATTATTAGTCTCCAGTTGTATCACTAATTTATGTGAGTTAACTCAGCTTTATTCTGAATAAAGTTTAGTTCTTAAGTTTCAAGAGTTAGTTCAAGTTTGGTTAAATTCCCTGTTAGTTTCAACCGTTTTCTATTTTGTTGTTCGTACCCCAGAAAAAATATTACATGTCAGAAAACACCATTACAGCATTAACATGAAAGGTTAACAAATAAAACAATAGCAAAAAAAATAAAACAAAACAACTCAAATTGTATTCAGCAAAAGACTGAATAAACTTGTATTTCACAAGTAATTGTCTTTGTTCTCTTAAGTGTCAGTCCTTTAGTCCTAAACGGTTAATCCAGTGTCTCTGTGAATCCACAGCAGCTCTGCAGTGAAATATGGATCAATCCTACCAGTTTCTGATGAAACCCATGCAACATCCGGCAGAGGCGCTTTGATCCTGTGTGATGCACAGTTCATGGGGTCACTGGGTGGCTCGCCATCTTACATCTCGCACGTGGAATCCAACTCCGATATTCGCTCAGAATTTCCGGTCCAAACCTTAATGGCCTAGCATAATAATAAAATAATATGCACAAAAAAAATCAAATACTACATCTGGTAGCTTCACATATTGATAAAAGCTTGTTTTTTAGCTTAATTTGCACTTCATGAAATGGCGCATTCGCCATCATGGCGGCAGAAAAAAAACGTAACATCACAGACTTAGGTAAAGTTGGTTTTATATTCGCATATTCGCACATTCGCGGACTTCCGCGTTCAATAACTCGTGAACTAAACGTCGTTGCTACACAAAACACCTATCACATATAACTACAGATTAAACATCATAAGCTACAACATAATTTTCCTCAAAACGATCTTTCCTTTTCACTGGACAAAATACATTGATCTCTATGCGCAGGCTGCTAAGAAGGGACCATCTGCAAAGTGCAAACCCGAAGGAAAGCTAATTTTAAGAAGAAGATTTAAATATTAAAACAATGTTATTTGTGAAGTAACAATATTCAGCTCACAAGATATTAAACGCAGAACACCACAAAT
The DNA here is from genome assembly GCF_965113295.1 of Leuciscus leuciscus. Classification (NCBI taxonomy): domain Eukaryota; kingdom Metazoa; phylum Chordata; class Actinopteri; order Cypriniformes; family Leuciscidae; genus Leuciscus; species Leuciscus leuciscus. The sequence continues at coordinate 4,193,532 of NC_138735.1, read as the reverse complement.
ATACGAAGCAAATATAAAAAGCAATACCCAAGTTGCAGACTTGATCATGTAAGATCAAGTGTGAACATAAGTCAAGTTAAAAAAAAAATAAAAAAAGTTTCAGTTTTGATATTTGCTGTGTATTCACCTAGACTGCTTTAGTGTACTTTTGTGTAGGCTACTGTACATACAGTACGCAAAAATGTTTTATGTAAAAGTTACAATTATTCACCAAAGAGATTTTTTCATGTTCCAAAGTTTGCAGTATGTTCCTACTGACCAGACTGACTTAATACAGGTGGAATTTTCACAGTATCTCCCTTACTGTACGTTCAGTATACAAATATTAATTTAAAAAAAAATACAGTAATTCCCCAAAAGTATTTTTCCTGTTCCAAAGCCTGTAGTGCTTTCTTATTGACTTACACTATCCCACACTGACTTACTACAGGTGAAATTTTGACAATACCTCCCTTACTGTACGTACTGAAAGGTTGGGGTCAGAATCCCCTGTTTCTTCAATTAAATTATATATATCCTTTTGAATGATTACTTTATTCTTATTAAAAATTTAACAATCAAGTAGTATCCTAATCATTTCTGTATTTATTTTCTTTTAGGTGCATTCCAGTGTGTGCCCTTGGGTTGTGTTCACATGCAAGGGGCCTTTTGATGATAATTGTCTTGGGATTGTCTTGGGACTCCTCCTGGAAACTCCATCTGCATACATTTAGTGTATTACAGCCCATTGGTCAAACACAAATTCTTGAACTGTCATTATTTCTGGAAGACCCCTTAGGACTTTCACATATAAAACTCTTCGTCTCTTTGTCCTCTTTTTCTGGACCTTTCCATCATGGCTGTATCTTCTGTATCTCGTCTGCAACACATAGACGATAATGATGGCATTTTTCTCCTGTCTTTTGCAAAGCTCTTTCTAATACATTTTCAATTCCTCTCTACTCTGCCACCATCATCTGCTTAATAAATGCTTACAACCTTCAGTGTGGTATGCTTTTCTTATTTTTTTATTTTATTTTCATAATAAAAATGTTTATAAAACAAGTTACAGTGTTTTCCTTAGTAAACCAGCTTCATAATAAAATCTTTATAAAACAAGTTCAGGTGTTTTTCTTAATAAACTATTTTCTCAATATATGGTTACAATGATTATTAATACAAGTGTTTTACACACTGTAAAAGAAAAGTTGACTAAACTTAAAATTCTAAGGCAACTTGCTGCACAGATTTTTTGAGTTGACTCAACTAATATAGTTTACTTAACTGGAGATGTTATAATCGAGTCAACTCAACTATAGAGATGTTTTAGTTGAGTCAACTCAAAAAATCTGCAGTAAGTTGCTTTATAATTTTAAGTTAAGTCAACTTTTCTTTTTTTACAGTGCAGTAAACACTTTCTTAATAAATTGTTTAACAACTACTTATGGTAACTTTCATTATAAAACCACTTTTTTATTAGTTACAATTGTGGTTTACTATAACCCATAAATACTTAATATACAACAAGCCATGATTACAATAGAATAATTGCATATTTCACAACAATATCCACATATCTTCATCTATATATCTGTCTTAGTTGACTTGTATAAGTTTGAGGGTCAATTTATACATAATTTCACCTTATTTTCATTAAGTGAACATCTCATGTGTATTTCTTTAGGGAGTGGAGTAAAGGGGCATATTATCGTTCCTGCTTTCCTGGAGTGAAATGTTTTATCAGCCTGTTTAGGTGGACTGCTCTTCTGATAATGAGCTCAGGCCTTCTTCAGCCTCAAAGAGAACTGTTGTTTGTCAGGCAGTGTTGTGTGTGTGTGTGTGTGTGTGTGTGTGTGTGTGTGTGTGTGTGTGTGTGTGTGTGTGTGTGTGTGTGTGTGTGTGTGTGTGTGTGTGTGTGTGTGTGTGTGTGTGTGTGTGTGTGTGTGTGTGTGTGTGTGTGTGCGCATTTTTTATTCTTTGCAGGTTCTGAACTTTGTGATATACAACATTCTTGGACCCTGGAAGAAGGTCACCACGGACTTAAATCTCGGAAATGGACGACAAATATTCTGATTAATGGCGATATACCCACTTATCTATCAAAAATGTATTATTGTTTAGACTTTATGTTCTCTTAGCCAATCAGAAGTAAACGATTATTTAATGCATGACATTGAAAAAGGTATAATTGTGTGAGATTTGTTTGTAAGGTAGAGTTGGCTTGCGACCTTCTCGTGACTTTGACACTGGCTCTACCAATTTAACTGCAAACTATTCTTCAGTAAAATTTTCCTTATTTGATTGAATTTCACGACTCCTGGTCTTCTTTCATCATATCTGGTCCTGGGTCTTACAACTGTACCCCCCCACACACACACACACCAAACAGTACAATAATCAAATCATTTTTTCCTGTTCCAAAGGCTGTAGTGCTTTCCTAGTGACCACACTGACTTACTCCAGGTGGAATTTGGACAAAAACTCCCTTACTGTACGTACAAAAAACTAATACGTTTCCAAAAAAATTACTGTAATTCCCCTAAACTATTTTTTACTGTTTCAAAGGCTGTAGTGCTTTCCTAGTGACCACACTGACTTACTCCAGGTGGAATTTGGACAATAACTCCCTTACTGTACGTACAAAAAACTAATACGTTTCCAAAAAAATTACTGTAATTCCTCTAAACTATTTTTTCTTGTTTCAAAGGCTGTAGTGCTTTCCTAGTGACCACACTGACTTAATCCAGGTGGAATTTGGACAATAACTCCCTTACTGTACGTACAAAAAACTAATACGTTTCCCAAAAAATTACTGTAATTCCCCTAAACTATTTTTTCCTGTTTCAAAGGCTGTAGTGCTTTCCTAGTGACCACACTGACTTACTCCAGGTGGAATTTGGACAATAACTCCCTTACTGTACGTACAAAAAACTAATACGTTTCCAAAAAAATTACTGTAATTCCCCTAAACTATTTTTTACTGTTTCAAAGGCTGTAGTGCTTTCCTAGTGACCTGACTGACTTACTCCAGGTGGAATTTGGACAAAAACTCCCTTACTGTACGTACAAAAAACTAATACGTTTCCAAAAAAATTACTGTAATTCCTCTAAACTATTTTTTCTTGTTTCAAAGGCTGTAGTGCTTTCCTAGTGACCACACTGACTTAATCCAGGTGGAATTTGGACAATAACTCCCTTACTGTACGTACAAAAAACTAATACGTTTCCAAAAAAATTACTGTAATTCCCCTAAACTATTTTTTCCTGTTTCAAAGGCTGTAGTGCTTTCCTAGTGACCACACTGACTTACTCCAGGTGGAATTTGGACAATAACTCCCTTACTGTACGTACAAAAAACTAATACGTTTCAAAAAAAATTACTGTAATTCCCCTAAACTATTTTTTCCTGTTTCAAAGGCTGTAGTGCTTTCCTAGTGACCTGACTGACTTACTCCAGGTGGAATTTGGACAAAAACTCCCTTACTGTACGTACAAAAAACTAATACGTTTCAAAAAAAATTACTGTAATTCCCCTAAACTATTTTTTACTGTTTCAAAGGCTGTAGTGCTTTCCTAGTGATCAGACTGACTTACTCCAGGTGAAATTTGGACAAAAACTCCCTTACTGTACGTACAAAAAACTAACACGTTTCCAAAAAAATTACTGTAATTCCCCTAAACAATTTTTTCCTGTTTCAAAGGCTGTAGTGCTTTCCTAGTGACCACACTGACTTACTCCAGGTGGAATTTGGACAATAACTCCCTTACTGTACGTACAAAAAACTAATACGTTTCCAAAATAATTACTGTAATTCCCCTAAACTATTTTTTACTGTTTCAAAGGCTGTAGTGCTTTCCTAGTGACCTGACTGACTTACTCCAGGTGGAATTTGGACAAAAACTCCCTTACTGTACGTACAAAAAACTAATACGTTTCCAAAAAAATTACTGTAATTCCTCTAAACTATTTTTTCTTGTTTCAAAGGCTGTAGTGCTTTCCTAGTGACCACACTGACTTAATCCAGGTGGAATTTGGACAATAACTCCCTTACTGTACGTACAAAAAACTAATACGTTTCCAAAAAAATTACTGTAATTCCCCTAAACTATTTTTTCCTGTTTCAAAGGCTGTAGTGCTTTCCTAGTGACCACACTGACTTACTCCAGGTGGAATTTGGACAATAACTCCCTTACTGTACGTACAAAAAACTAATACGTTTCCAAAAAAATTACTGTAATTCCCCTAAACTATTTTTTCCTGTTTCAAAGGCTGTAGTGCTTTCCTAGTGACCTGACTGACTTACTCCAGGTGGAATTTGGACAAAAACTCCCTTACTGTACGTACAAAAAACTAATACGTTTCAAAAAAAATTACTGTAATTCCCCTAAACTATTTTTTCCTGTTTCAAAGGCTGTAGTGCTTTCCTAGTGACCTGACTGACTTACTCCAGGTGGAATTTGGACAAAAACTCCCTTACTGTACGTACAAAAAACTAATACGTTTCCAAAAAAATTACTGTAATTCCCCTAAACTATTTTTTCCTGTTTCAAAGGCTGTAGTGCTTTCCTAGTGACCACACTGACTTACTCCAGGTGGAATTTGGACAATAACTCCCTTACTGTACGTACAAAAAACTAATACGTTTCCAAAAAAATTACTGTAATTCCCCTAAACTATTTTTTACTGTTTCAAAGGCTGTAGTGCTTTCCTAGTGATCATACTGACTTACTCCAGGTGAAATTTGGACAAAAACTCCCTTACTGTACGTACAAAAAACTAATACGTTTCCAAAAAAATTACTGTAATTCCCCTAAACTATTTTTTACTGTTTCAAAGGCTGTAGTGCTTTCCTAGTGACCTGACTGACTTACTCCAGGTGGAATTTGGACAAAAACTCCCTTACTGTACGTACAAAAAACTAATACGTTTCCAAAAAAATTACTGTAATTCCTCTAAACTATTTTTTCTTGTTTCAAAGGCTGTAGTGCTTTCCTAGTGACCACACTGACTTAATCCAGGTGGAATTTGGACAATAACTCCCTTACTGTACGTACAAAAAACTAATACGTTTCCAAAAAAATTACTGTAATTCCCCTAAACTATTTTTTCCTGTTTCAAAGGCTGTAGTGCTTTCCTAGTGACCACACTGACTTACTCCAGGTGGAATTTGGACAATAACTCCCTTACTGTACGTACAAAAAACTAATACGTTTCCAAAAAAATTACTGTAATTCCCCTAAACTATTTTTTCCTGTTTCAAAGGCTGTAGTGCTTTCCTAGTGACCTGACTGACTTACTCCAGGTGGAATTTGGACAAAAACTCCCTTACTGTACGTACAAAAAACTAATACGTTTCAAAAAAAATTACTGTAATTCCCCTAAACTATTTTTTCCTGTTTCAAAGGCTGTAGTGCTTTCCTAGTGACCACACTGACTTACTCCAGGTGGAATTTGGACAATAACTCCCTTACTGTACGTACAAAAAACTAATACGTTTCCAAAAAAATTACTGTAATTCCCCTAAACTATTTTGTCCTGTTTCAAAGGCTGTAGTGCTTTCCTAGTGACCTGACTGACTTACTCCAGGTGGAATTTGGACAAAAACTCCCTTACTGTACGTACAAAAAACTAATACGTTTCAAAAAAAATTACTGTAATTCCCCTAAACTATTTTTTCCTGTTTCAAAGGCTGTAGTGCTTTCCTAGTCACCTGACTGACTTACTCCAGGTGGAATTTGGACAATACCTCTTTTACTGTACGTACAATAAACAAATACATTTAAGAAAAAAATACTGTAATTCCCCTAAAGTATTTTTTCATGTTCCAAAGGCTGTAGTGCTTTCTTAGTGACCAGACTGACTTACTCCAGGTGGAATTTTGACAAAACCTTCTTTACTGTACGTACAATAAACAAATAAGTTTAAGAAAAAAATACAGTAATTCCCCTAAAGTATTTTTTCCTGTTCCAAAGGCTGTAGTGCTTTCCTAGTGATCAGACTGACATACTACAGGTGGAATTTTGACAATACCTCTTTTACTGTACGTACAATAAACAAATACATTTAAGAAAAAAATACTGTAATTCCCCTAAAGTATTTTTTCATGTTCCAAAGGCTGTAGTGCTTTCCTAGTGACCACACTGACTTACTACAGGTGGAATTTTGACAATACCTCTTTTAAATACTAAATACCTCCTTTACTGTACAATTATCAAATATTTTTATGTAATAAACATTATTACATGTGTTTATTACACATGCTTATGTAATAAACTGTAATTCACCTATAGTGTTTTTTATATATATATATTCCAAGGATTGTAGTGCTTTCCTAGTGACCACACCGACTTACTCCAGGTGAAATTTTGACAATACCTAATAATACTGTTTTACATAATATATATAATAACTGTAATTCACTAAAGGGGGTTTTGTTTGTTTAAGGTTGTAGTACATTAATAGGGGCTACATTATTATTAACAGTAGTGACTGAACCTGTACGCATTGGTGCAGCAAATCTGACAGATAATGAACAGCAAGATCATGGAGGCATTCAAGATACTGTACAGTGCACTGTTTTATTTCTATTATCTTTCTAATTGTTCCACTGAGATTATACATAAAAGTTGTAATTAATTCCTTGTGGTTAGAGTAAAATTTCAATATCACCTCTTTAAAATGTTGCTGTTGTTGATCCTCTCTTGGTTTAAGTTGTTCTTATATTATCATAAACCCTTTAACTGATTGTTTTGTCAAGTACTTTTTACTTTACTATATTATTTTCTTTTAGTGAAGTGACGTAAAAGTTTAAGTAAAACAAATGTGTGTGTTTGAATACAATTTTTTCAAATGTTTCCAGTCAGGACTACTTTGGGTAAACAAAAATATTTAAGCAATTGAACATTTTATTCAATATTTATTCATTGCATTATGTAATTGGTTAACATACATAACTATTACTGTTAGTGGTTTGTTACATAATTAATCCTTGTCATGTTTACTAACTTGAACAGTGCCAAAGATGGTACACTGTAAAAAAAAATCCTAATTTTACAGAAAATAACTGTGATTTTTTTACGATCATTTTCTTTCATTTTAAATTGTACTCAAAACACTGTAAAATTACAAAAAATATCTGTAAAATAAAAATTCAGCTGTTATTTTAGGTATTGTGACATTAATGACAAATTACAGTAATTCACATTTTTTATACAGAACATTTGTTGTATTTTTCATACAGTATTTTTTCTGTTTTCTTAAATTACATAAAAATGTATGTAAAATTACAAATATAATCTGTAATTTAACAGAAAGAAAACAGTTAAATGATAAAATGTTCAAATGACTGTCAGCTCCCCAAAAAACTGTAAAACATCCTAAATTAAATAAACTGAAAAACACTGTTATTTTACAGGTATTTCATGAATAATCACGATCAAAAACCTTCATTGTAAAAAAAATCGTAAAAAAAGGGTCAAATGACTGGCAGCTGCGGCTGCCAAACAAAAACCTTAAAATTAAAGCCAAATATGGTAATTTAAATAAACCGAAAAAGCACTGTTATTTCACAGGTATTTCCTGCATTATTATAATCAAATACCTTCATTGTAAAAAAATCTTACAAAAAGGGTCAAATGACTGGCAGCTGCGGCTGCCAAACAAAAACCCTAAAATTAAAGTAAAATATGCTAATTTAAATAAATTGTAAAAAACTTTAAAATAAATTTGATGTCACCATGATTGAGATTAGTGTCTGCTTTAGTTGGGCTCATGACTTCAATTTTTAACTAGCGTTTTTCTTTGGCTGCTTTAACTGTGTATTTCATGCACATTTGTTATAGCAATAAATGCTGGAGAAAACTTCAGTTGATTTTAGTCATTCTTTGATAATGGCATCATATGATGCCTTAGTTCTCTGATATGACAGTCAAAAATATGAATATATTAGCTTAGATTACATGTAGATGGAATTTAGCTTTATACAAAGTCTATAATGTCATAATTTCTCACATGCATATACTTTTTTAAAATCGTAATAATTCAGGAAATAGCTGTAAAATAAGTGTTTTTCTGTAAAACATTTAAGGAAAATTTCTGTAAAAGTTTTTTGCACTTCTAAAATAGGATATTTTACTTTATTTTTACGGTTTTTGTTTGACAGCCGCAGCTGACAGCTTTAAAATAAATTTGATATCACCATGATTGAGATCAGTGTCTGCTTTAGTTGGGCTCATTACCCGTGAGTTTTTAACATTAGTTTTCTCTGGCTGCTTAATTGTGTATTTAATACACCTTTGTTATAGCAATAAATGCAGGAGAAATATCAGATGATCTTGGTCATTCATCAGTGATGTTACAGTCTTCGTGATGATCTGATTCGCTGATATGACAGTCAAATCTCTGAATATATTAGTTTAGATTACATAATATGTAGATTGAATTTAGCTGTATACAAAGTCTATAATGATTTTTATTAAATTTTACATTATTATCTATAATGATAATTTCTCACATGATCCTTGGCAACAATATTGTAATAATCTGAAATTTAAAAAGATATGTATTATATGGAAAAAGTTTTGAGCTGGTTAATTTTTTTTTTTTTTTTGTAGTAGTATAGACATCAAGAATCAACATATGAATCTCAACAATGGTGACAACCAACAAAGCCTTTTTGTGACTTTATAGTAGTTCAGATTTTTTTTCGTTGTCACCATTGTTGAGATTCATACGCTGATTATTGATGTCTGAGTGAGTCTATATAATCCTGTCAAAACATTTTCTGTATAATGACATTATAAAATCTGAGTATCACAGCACTGCAGGATTTTATATAGCAGTTTTATCATGCAAAAATTAACAACAAATATTTAATTACTTAATCAGATATTACACTTCAGGTGGTATCAATGAAGCAGGACACTACATGATGACTATTATCACTAAAAAGAGACCAACATCATCTGATCTGAGTTTCTCTTGGATTCCTACCATAACAAATATGCATCAAAGACACACAGTTAAAGCAGCCAGAGAAAATTTTAAGTTAAACACTAAAAGGTCAAGAGCCCAACTAAAACAAACACTAATCTCCATCATGGTGACATCAAACTTTATTCTTTTCAATAAAACTTCAACTTCTAAACCTCTGTTAATGCTCAATAAGAATGTTAGTATGAAAGAAATAAAGTCTGGATTGTAATAAGTGAAGATGCTGAGATCCTGAGAGATCTGGTAGTGTTTAATGTTCTGTTGGGGTTTTAAGTGTTTCTGTATGGTGTGTTTTGTGTGTCACCATTGTGTTGAAGAGTAGAGCCTGAGCTTCAGTCCAGGATGAGCAGAGAAACACTGATGAAATGCTGCATGTTGCACTGTAAAATAATTCTAACCCTCCCAAATCAAAAATTTCAAGTGACCGATAACATCTAAATTTTTCAATTGGCCCAAGTGAAATTCTGTAAATTTAATTTTATAATTTGTGGAGATGTGGAATCAGTGGAGATGGTGGTCTAGTGGGTTAAACCACTGAACTGGTAAATCAAAGGTTGCTGGTTCGATCCCAGCAGTCACCACCAGTGTGTCCTTGAGCAAGACACTTTACTCCACGTTGCTCCAGGGGGATTGTCCCTGTAATATGTGCACTGTAAGTCGCTTTGGATAAAAGCGTCTGCCAAATGCATAAATGTAAATGTGAATGTAAATAATTTACAGAATTTCACTTGGGCCAATTGAAAAATTTAGATGTTATCGGTCACTTGAAATTTTTGATTTGGGAGGGTTATAAATTTTTTACAGTGTGCTTTATTTAACAGACAGTAACTGTGTAGTTGCTGATGTAGTGACGTATAGTCACAGCAAATCATGCATATAATTAACTGCATGTTTTTCAGTAAAAAATCAGAAAAAATGTGAATTAACTGTGTTTTAACTGTGTGTTTCTGTTAAAAAAGATTAATGAAGATTTCTGTAAAAGTATTTTCCACTTATTTAAATTAGGATATTTTACATTAATTTTACGGTTTTTGTATGGCAGCCATTGCTGACAGTCATTTGACTGTTTTTTATGGGATTTTTTTACAATGAAGGTGTTTGATCGTAATAATTCAGGAAATAGCTGTAAAAAACACTGTTTTTCCGTAAAACATTTAAGGAAAATTTCTGTAAAAGTTTTTTGCACTTAATTTAAATTAGGATATTTTACTTTATTTTTACGGTTTTTGTTTGGCAGCCGTAGCTGACAGTCAATGACTGTTTTTTTACGATTTTATTTTTTACAGTGTACCCAATGTATGCTGCATTGGACTATCACCAGACAAGCTACCTGAAAAAAGATGCCCAATGGTTGTGCTCACTGTGTACCTTAAACAGTGGAACATCAAAAGAATATCTGCTCAAACTTCTGCTTTATTGTCCTTGTTTCAATATGGATTACCACTGTATATCTGTATTTTGGGATTTACAGTTAAAGGACCAGATATGATTTATTAAGACCAGGAGTTAGAAGTGCACTCAATTTAAGACAAGAGTCAGAATTATAATAAATTAAAGGAAATTTTACTGAAGAATGTTTGCAGTTTCATCAGGCAGAAGTCAAGAATCAGAACCAGTGATCAAAAGTAGTCCGCTTCCCCTTACATTTACAAAAATCACAGCAATTATACCCTTCACCAAGGTCTAAGCTTTGTCATTGCTTCAGGTTGAATGACTCTGATTGGCTAATAAATAATCACACATTTTCTACACATAGATAGACTGAAGCATATCTCCATCAATTATGCGGCTGACATTCAGACCCTGAATTTAGGCACGTCGTGACCTTCCACACTTGTATTGATTGTAATGAATAATTGGAACCATTTTTGAGTCTCCAGTCTAGGACCAACTCTATAGCGCCACCACCAGTTAAAAAAATCAACATTAAAAGGATTATAGCTTTTGAACCCTTTGATCTAGATGTGAATGTAAATAGATGTAAAATGAAACTTAGTACACCTGATTCCATTCATTATGGTGATCACAATCAATATCTTACATTAAGACTCTGCCCATTACAGTAGTGGCCATTTTGAAAAGTACAGTGTTAATTTTTTTGTGCTACTCCTCATTCAAATTGTGTTCAATTTTTATAAAAATTGGCTCAGATGATCTTTGGACCAAGCCACACAGAAGTGACTGAACAGATTTTTTTATTTTTGCTATCGTTCCTGATATACATTTCTCCAAATTTGACCTGTATTTTTTGCCTTATGGTAGTTAGCTTAGCATGCTAATTGGTTAGCATGCTACCTGATGCCATTCTTTCTAATGTGGCTCTTCAGCTATCAGGATAACCATAAACTACATTAGCATTAAGCTAACTTAACTTGCTAACTTAACTAATCTGGTTAACATGCCTTTGTGTGCTCATTCTTACACTTAAGCCTCTCCTCGGCAGCTTGGTAAGACAACGTCATCTGAGTGGTGCAAGCTACTAAACCACATGCCACGAGCCCTGAACCATTCCGGTTGAACCAACTTCCCAGTGGTGCAATGATATGAGTGACAGGTATCTGACCCAGATAATGGGTTCGAGCCCCGTGTGGGATGATTTAAAAAAAAATTGTGTGTCATGTTGATTCCTTTATTATTCAACGTTGTACTAATCTTTCTTCCTTTTGGATTAATATATATATCTTCTTCATTATATGTTCATTCTCATCTGAACTTCTGTTCATTATGAGTTCATTTTCACCTATACTTCTAAACCAGCTCTTTTTTCTTCAATTTCTGCTGTTTTTACTATTACTGCTCTTACTGCTGCTTCAGGGGCTTGGCCCCGTATCGCTGCTTGCAGCTATATTTCCACTTGTTCCTTAACATGTAACCAAGAATACTAACACACACAGACACAGTTTCTTCAAGATTGGATTTGGTGAGGAGGAGAGTCTTCTCAAAACATTAATATAACATGTTATTTATCTCAAGGAGAGGATACTTTAAAACTAACTGTAAAGTAAAGACTTTAACTAAGAAATGGTCTCTCAACTATAGGTTTCAATGACTCAACTATAGGTTTCAATGACTCCTGAGACCATTGCTATCAGGGTAGCCTAGAAAAGCAGATGGATGTAGTGACACCTGTTAAAGAAGTCCATATTTCATCTCTGGAAGCCAGGCTAAATGAGCAAGCACTGTTACTGCATTCCGGGCATGGGACAGACCCTTACGTTACACCTCAGATATCAAATACAGACTTATATTTAAATGATACATGAAATAACATTTTCGATAATCACACTGATAATTTATATAACAAAGTAAAATCTCATAAGCCTAGAGAAGTCATTCAACTCATTTGATATATAGAAGGAAAACTATTGATTAATACCTTGATTATAATCACTCATTAGATATACATTGAAGCAGCAGTGTGTTCCAGAATCCACTTCTTCAGGACTTCATAACAAAAACGTAACTTGAATAATTACAATAAGGGCGTTGCTTATTTATAACATTGAAAATATTATTAACCTAAAATATCTGCTATTTTTAATCAATGAAATAATTGTGTTGTACAAGGAACAGCAGTTCTAATACATACTTTTACCTAATACATTTATCAAAGTTAATTGAGTAGAGCGATCACTGGGAACATACTATAACCTTTGGAACATGAAAAAAGGAGAAATTACAGTAACTTTTTAATAATAATATGTTTGTACTATACTTACAGTAAGGTATTGGCAGTATTTAACATGTAGTAAGTCAGTCTGATCGCTATGAAAGCACTACAACCTTTGCAATATCTAAAAAACACTATAGGTGAATTACTGTAATTTATTTTAATTAATATTTCTATACTGAACGTACAGTAAGGGAGGTATTGTCAAAATTTCACCAATAGTAAGTCAGTGTGGTCACTAGGAAAGCACTACAGCCTTTGGAATAGGAAAAAAAACTTTACTTGAATTACTGTAATTTTTTCTTGAACTTATTTGTTTATTGTACGTACAGTAAAAGAGGTATTGTCAAAATTCCATCTGTAGTAAGTCAGTGTGGTCACTAGGATAGCACTACAGCCTTTGGAACAGGAAAAAATACTTTAGGGGAATTACTGTAATTTTTTCTTAAATGTATTTGTTTATTGTACGTACAGTAAAAGAGGTATTGTCAAAATTCCACCTGTAGTATGTCAGTCTGATCACTAGGAAAGCACTACAGCCTTTGGAACAGCGCAAAATACTTGAGGGGAATTACAGTAATTTTTTCTTAAATGTATTTGTTTATTGTACATACAGTAAAAGAGGTATTGTCAAAATTCCACCTGTAGTATGTCAGTCTGATCACTAGGAAAGCACTACAGCCTTTGGAACAGTACAAAATACTTGAGGGGAATTACTGTAATTTTTTCTTAAATGTATTTGTTTATTGTACGTACAGTAAAAGAGGTATTGTCAAAATTCCATCTGTAGTAAGTCAGTCAGGTCACTAGGAAAGCACTACAGCCTTTGAAACAGGAAAAAATAGTTTAGGGGAATTACAGTAATTTTTTTGGAAACGTATTAGTTTATTGTACGTACAGTAAGGGAGTTATTGTCCAGATTTCACCTGGAGTAAGTCAGTCAGGTCACTAGGAAAGCACTACAGCCTTTGAAACAGGAAAAAATAGTTTAGGGGAATTACAGTAATTTTTTGGGAAACGTATCAGTTTATTGTACGTACAGTAAGGGAGTTATTGTCCAGATTTCACCTGGAGTAAGTCAGTCAGGTCACTAGGAAAGCACTACAGCCTTTGAAACAGGAAAAAATAGTTTAGGGGAATTACAGTATTTTTTTTGGAAACGTATCAGTTTATTGTACGTACAGTAAGGGAGTTATTGTCCAAATTTCACCTGGAGTAAGTCAGTCAGGTCACTAGGAAAGCACTACAGCCTTTGAAACAGGAAAAAATAGTTTAGGGGAATTACAGTATTTTTTTCTTGGACTTATTTGTTTATTGTACGTACAGTAAGGGAGTAATTATCCAAATTTCACCTGGAGTAAGTCAGTGTGGTCACTAGGAAAGCACTACAGCCTTTGAAACAGGAAAAAATAGTTTAGGGGAATTACAGTAATTTTTTCTTGGACTTATTTGTTTATTGTTCGTACAGTAAGGGAGTTATTGTCCAAATCTCACCTGGAGTAAGTCAGTCTGATCACTAGGAAAGCACTACAGCCTTTGAAACAGGAAAAAATAGTTTAGGGGAATTACAGTATTTTTTTGGGAAACGTATCAGTTTATTGTACGTACAGTAAGGGAGTTATTGTCCAAATTTCACCTGGAGTAAGTCAGTCAGGTCACTAGGAAAGCACTACAGCCTTTGAAACAGGAAAAAATAGTTTAGGGGAATTACAGTAATTTTTTCTTGGACTTATTTGTTTATTGTACGTACAGTAAGGGAGTTATTATCCAAATTTCACCTGTAGTAAGTCAGTGTGGTCACTAGGAAAGCACTACAGCCTTTGAAACAGGAAAAAATAGTTTTGGGGAATTACAGTAATTTTTTCTTGGACTTATTTGTTTATTGTACGTACAGTAAGGGAGTTATTGTCCAAATTTCAGTTGGACAATAACAGTTGTAAGACCCAGGACCAGATATGATGAAAGAAGACCAGGAGTCGTGAAATTCAATCAAATAAGTAAAATTTTACTGAAGAATAGTTTGCAGTTAAATTGGTAGAGCCAGCGTCAGTCACGAGAAGGTCGCAAGCCAACTCTACCTTACAAACAAATCTCACACAATTATACCTTTTTCAAGGACATGCATTACATAATTGTTTACTTCTGATTGGCTAAGAGAACATAAAGTCTAAACAATAATACATTTTTGATAGATAAGTGGGTATATCGCCGTTAATCAGAATATTTGTCGTCCATTTCCGAGATTTAAGTCCGTGGTGACCTTCTTCCAGGGTCCAAGAATGTTGTAAATCACAAAGTTCTGAACCTGCAAAGAATAAAAAACGCACACACACACACACACACACACACACACACACACACACACACACACACACACACACACACACACACACACACACACACAACACTGCCTGACAAACAACAGTTCTCTTTGAGGCTGAAGAAGGCCTGAGCTCATTATCAGAAGAGCAGTCCACCTAAACAGGCTGATAAAACATTTCACTCCAGGAAAGCAGGAACGATAATATGCCCCTTTACTCCACTCCCTAAAGAAATACACATGAGATGTTCACTTGATGAAAATAAGGTGAAATTATGTATAAATTGACCCTCAAACTTATACAAGTCAACTAAGACAGATATATAGATGAAGATATGTGGATATTGTTTTGAAATATGCAATTATTCTATTGTAATCATGGCTTGTTGTATATGAAGTATTTATGGGTCATAGTAAACCACAATTGTAACTATTAAAAAAGTGGTTTTATAATGAAAAGTACCATAAGTAGTTGTTAAACAATTTATTTAGAAAGTGTTCACTGTAAAAAAAAAGAAAAGTTGACTTAACTTAAAATTATAAGGCAACTTGCTGCAGATTTTTTTGAGTTGACTCAACTAAAACATCTCTATAGTTGAGTTGACTCGACTATAACATCTCCAGTTGAGTAAACTATATTAGTTGAGTCAACTCAAAAAATCGGTGCAGCAAGTTGCCTTAGAATTTTAAGTTTAGTCAACTTTTCTTTTACAGTGTGTATTAATAATCATTGTAACCATATATTGAGAAAATAGTTTATTAAGAAAAACACCTGAACTTGTTTTATAAAGATTTTTATTATGAAGCTGGTTTATTAGGGAAAACACTGTAACTTGTTTTATAAATATTTTTATTATGAAAATATTTTTTAAAGAAAAGCATACCACACTGAAGGTTGTAAGCATTTATTAAGCAGATGATGGTGGCAGAGTAGAAAGGAATTGAAAATGTATTAGAAAGAGCTTTGCAAAAGAAAGGAGAAAAATGCCATCATTGCCATCTATGTGTTGAGGACGAGATACAGAAGATACAGCCATGATGGAAAGGTCCAGAAAAAGAGGACAAAGAGACGAAGAGTTTTATATGTGAAAGTCCTAAGGGGTCTTCCAGAAATAATGACAGTTCAAGATTTTGTGTTTGACCAATTGGCTGTAAAACACTAAATGTATGCAGATGGAGTTTCCAGGAGGAGTCCCAAGACAATCCCAAGACAATTATCATCAAAAGGCCCCTTGCATGTGAACACAACCCAAGGGCACACACTGGAATGCACCTAAAAGAAAATGAATACAGAAATGATTAGGATACTACTTGACTGTTGAATTTTTAATAAGAATAAAGTAATCATTCAAAAGGATATATATAATTTAATTGAAGAAACAGGGGATTCTGTTTCAGTACGTACAGTAAAGGAGGTATTGTCAAAATTTCACCTGTAGTAAGTCAGTGTGGGATAGTGTAAGCCAATAAGAAAACACTACAGGCTTTGGAACAGGAAAAATACTTTAGGGGAATTACTGTAATTTTTTTTAATTAATATTTGTATACTGAACGTACAGTAAGGGAGATACTGTGAAAATTCCACCTGTAGTAAGTCAGTCTGGTCAGTAGGAACATACTGCAACCTTTGGAACACGAAAAAATACTTAGGGTGAATTACAGTAATTTAAAAAAAAAAACATAATTTGTCAACTGTATGTACAGTAAGGGACTTTTTGTCAAAATTTCACCAGGTAGTAAGTCAGTGTGGTCACTAGGAACATGCTACAACCTTCGGATAGTAAAAAATCCCTTTGGTGAATTAATGTAATTTTATTCTAAAAATATTTATGTACATTATGTAAAGTGAGGCAGGTTTCCTAAATACAATCATTATAATGCATTTTTTATTGTTGCTAAAGTACAATCAATAGCATTAGAACACATAATGTGAGAGAGATTTGCTGGTACATCTGTACTTTGCAAAAATGTAGTTGTCTGTTTGCACACAATGGAAAAAATAGACCTTTTTAGACGGTCCCTAATCTTCTTTACCACACACATTGAATGTTCAGTGAACAGTTGCAACTTTGTATGCCATTAAAACAACATTTGCCCGTTTTGATTGATTGTGGAGAGTGTTGTAGTTCACCATCTTTGTCCTAAAGATCATGTAGCTGCTTTTATTTAGCAAAAATGTGCTTTATTGCGCTTGTTATTGAGACGTGAAAGTGCGAATATGCGAATATAAAACCAACTTTACCTAAGTACATCACAGGACATTGAACTACAGGCCTGTGCTTCAATCCACCATGTACATCCACCATTCCAACACAAAACATCATAAATTAACTACCTTAGCTTTCCATCTTCATGAAAGTACCGATACATCACAACAAAATGTTCCACACATAAAATAAAATACATTCTTTTAACTCACCAAGTCCCGTTCGGCAATGAACACAAGTATGAAATATCGCCAGGTCACGGCAGGTTGGAACACACAACAAAACAAACAAAAAAAAACTCCTTCAAGGCACAAAATTAACTTTAAATGGACTCTTTACTTATTCTTCTTGTTTTCCTCTGTTTTCAGCAGCAGCTCTACAACGACTGTCTGCGTTTCTCCCTCGTTAACAAGCAGGAAAAAACAAAACAACCTGATTGGCTGTGGCTAGTCTCAGGAGTCACGCTGCAACGTGACTCTTCAAAATAAGAGTCTGAACACATTTTAAACCATGTTAAATGAAGAAAATAAATAAATAAATCAAATGAATTCACATATTTTTAACCCTTTTTCTATGTTCTTAAACCTAAATGAAACGTATGAAATAAAGCATTTGACTATTTTAATGCATTTTAAATTTCTTTTAACCTATTTGTTGCCTATCCATTGCTTGCAATGCATTTCTTTATGACTGTTTTTATTAACAACTTTAGTTTGAAATGGTGCTTTGTAACCAGGGTTACACGTGCACGATGTTATTTTTGAAAACGGAGGGGGAGAAATATTCGTTTCTCTAAATACCCGGCTATGTGTAAATGTGGCCTGAGACTGTTGTGTTACCAGACTTGGAGTGTTGCTCTTGTTGGTGTATGTTAAGCTTAAGTGTGTTGTTACGCTTAAATGTGTTGTTACGGCTGTAGTGTGCAGCTTTGAATTGCTTGCCCATTGTTGAGTGTTGGAGCAGTAGGGAGTGGGTGCCATTTTTCTTTTCTCATTTTCTCCTGTTTTTTGTTAGTTAGGAAGTAAGGTAAGAGTTCTGTTGTTTATTTGTGTTGATTGTTGTAGGTCAATTAGGTGTTCCTTCTACCGGGTAGTGAGATCTTTTGTTTGATTTGGCTTTACCTGCTCCTGAAGAACAGGCTTCATTTCTTTTTCTTTTGGAGCTGTTTGTTTAGGATTCTTTTTGCACTGTATTTATCACTTATTGTAAATAAATGTATTGGAAATCTTACTTTGTGTATT
Organism: Leuciscus leuciscus; assembly: GCF_965113295.1. Classification (NCBI taxonomy): domain Eukaryota; kingdom Metazoa; phylum Chordata; class Actinopteri; order Cypriniformes; family Leuciscidae; genus Leuciscus; species Leuciscus leuciscus. The sequence goes on along the minus strand of NC_138735.1, from coordinate 4,175,123 downwards.
GTGTGCTGGGACTCAGATAGGTTAACTTTTCTTTGTCGCTGTTCATTTTAGCTTTAAAGCTACTTTCCCTTTTGCCCCTAGAAAATGAATTGGGAACGTAACAGTGGTATTGTGTAATTATTCGAATAGAATTGAGTCTTTTCTCTCTGTTTTGCATGCGTCGTCATAATCATTATTGTTATTGTTGTTATTATTATTTTAATAAATTGTTTTGCCTCTGTCACAGTGTATTCTTAACCTGAATTAGCACTGTTCATATAGGCAACACCAATAGGTGTCATGTAACACAAAATAAACCTATGTTTTCTTCATGATACAGGGCATAATCTTAGTTTCGTTTTTATTTTGTTACCATTAGACATCACTGGGTTTTAATTTGAGGTATGAAAACCTGACGATGCCACATATTGAAACACAAATTCATATAACATATTAATTAGCCTGTCATTTTCTTCATTTTCTAAGTCAATAAAGGTTATGTTAAATGAATAAATGTAGTGTAAATGTTGTAATGAAACCAACTGTACCGTTCAAAAGTACTGTTTGTTGTTGTATTTTTCAAAACTTGAAACTTGTGTGTGTGTGTGTCAGGTGGATTTTTTTAATGTTTTTGAAATAAGTCTCTTGCACTGCTCCCCCAGCCTGCATTTATTTGATTAAAATATAGTAGCCTAGGCTATAAACTACAGTATTGTGATGTATTATTACCATTTTAAATAACAGTTTTCTATTTGGACATATATAAAAAAAAAATAAAAAAAAAAAATTTTTTTTTTTTTTTTTTTCTGATTTCTAATTGTAATAACGATCTCATAGCTTTATTTCTGCAATTGTAAATGCAGTGAAAATATATTATTGGCACTTCTGTGTATGCACTGCAAAGATGTATTTTCCTTGAATGATTTAATTTGACTGGTGTTACCGTCCCAGGACGTATGCATTTGCGTTTTCTAATGGGTAAGTGTCATTCATTGATTTATTGAGTGTGTGTGCGCGCGCAGCCAATGGACCCAATTGCCTGCTGGGAGTTGTAGTTTTGTTGTACGTTGTATTTATACCACAGAAAGGACCTGTCTTTCACTTCGATGGTAACTAAAAAAAAATTCAAGCTGCGATTTTTCACGATGGATATCCTCGCGCGATCGAGTGTAGATTGTGTTAAACACGACAAGAACCAAAAATTCTGCGTTTATTCCTTAAAACAGTCGGTATTTCCCATATTGCTTCTCCTTTGCAGCTGCCATTGGCGCACGTCACAATTATAAGCGCCTGCTATTGGCGTAGGCAATGTTTACAGCACGATTATCAAGTATGTGGTGCGAACGCAACGGAACAGTCAGATTTACCATAAATGAACATGGTGAGTAACATTTTATAAACAATATTGTCAATATTGTTTGTTTTCCCTCTATTTTGCTGACGAGAATTTCAAAATAAAGCCCTACCAGAGTCTCAATGCAACAACAGACAGTGATTGAACCGTGAATTTTGTGAACCATTACATAATCCTATATAGGCTAATTATAAATTCAATTGTTATTATACTTTACAATATTACTGTTTGTTGTTGTATTTTTCAAAACTTGAAACTTGTGTGTGTGTGTCAGGTGGATTTTTTTAATGTTTTTGAAATAAGTCTCTTGCGCTGCTCCCCCAGCCTGCATTTATTTGATTAAAATATAGTAGCCTAGGGTATAAACTACAGTATTGTGATATATTATTACCATTTTAAATAACAGTTTCTATTTGGACATATATTAAAAGGTTTTTTTTTTGTTTTTTTTTGTCCAATTTCTTGTGCTCCTCCCTGTCCTAATCTAGGTGATGGGACCTACCAGCTGTTCCTCATCAATGGCAAGAGGATCCAGTATTTAAGCAGAGCCGGGGGGGAGAGAGAGAGACTGGGACTGGGACTGGGACTGGGACTGGGACTGGGACTGGGACTGGGACTGGGACTGGGACTGGGACTGGGACTGGGACTGGGACTGGGAGAGGTTTCTTCTCCCAAGAGCCTGAGGCCCCGTTTACACGATGGGAAAACGCAGATATTTCCCTGCGTTTTGGCCTGTCATTTACACGAAAACGCAGTTTTTATCCCAGAGAACGATTATTTCTAAAAACTCCGGCCAAAGTGGAGATTTCTGAAAACGCCGGTTATGTGTTGCCGTGTCAACTGGGAGAAACGGGGTTTTAGGTTCTCAAACGTCACATTATGCGCCAGAAAATGCTTACGTCATGTGAGCGCCCTATGTTCAGAGTTTGTTCCATACTGTCTATGAGTTTGTTTGGCTACTATTTGATCATGGATGCTGTTAAAGTGGTACTCATTTTTACTTTTGTGAAAACGCTTTTGGCCTGTTTGCATTTGCCGCGCTGTCTGTCCACACGAACGAACCTCGCGCCATGTCTATTGTTTTGAAAGGAACAGGAAGTCGCTCGTGCTATTCGTCGTTGTCGATTTTGAGGATTCTGATTGGCTTGCATGGCTTTATCCTTCTCCTTACACTGCCGCCCCTTTGTATTTATGCGGGTTGATGTAAACGACAACTTTTTTTGAAAACGATATTGCGTGCACGATGTTATTTTTGAAAACGGAGGGGGAGAAATATTCGTTTCTCTAAATACCCGGCTATGTGTAAATGTGGCCTGAGACTGTTGTGTTACCAGACTTGGAGTGCTGCTCTTGTTGGTGTATGTTAAGCTTAAGTGTGTTGTTACGCTTAAATGTGTTGTTACGGCTGTAGTGTGCAGCTTTGAATTGCTTGCCCATTGTTGAGTGTTGGAGCAGTAGGGAGTGGGTGCCATTTTTCTTTTCTCATTTTCTCCTGTTTTTTGTTAGTTAGGAAGTAAGGTAAGAGTTCTGTTGTTTATTTGTGTTGATTGTTGTAGGTCAATTAGGTGTTCCTTCTACCGGGTAGTGAGATCTTTTGTTTGATTTGGCTTTACCTGCTCCTGAAGAACAGGCTTCATTTCTTTTTCTTTTGGAGCTGTTTGTTTAGGATTCTTTTTGCACTGTATTTATCACTTATTGTAAATAAATGTATTGGAAATCTTACTTTGTGTATTGTGTGCTGGGACTCAGATAGGTTAACTTTTCTTTGTCGCTGTTCATTTTAGCTTTAAAGCTACTTTCCCTTTTGCCCCTAGAAAATGAATTGGGAACGTAACAGTGGTATTGTGTAATTATTCGAATAGAATTGAGTCTTTTCTCTCTGTTTTGCATGCGTCGTCATAATCATTATTGTTATTGTTGTTATTATTATTTTAATAAATTGTTTTGCCTCTGTCACAGTGTATTCTTAACCTGAATTAGCACTGTTCATATAGGCAACACCAATAGGTGTCATGTAACACAAAATAAACCTATGTTTTCTTCATGATACAGGGCATAATCTTAGTTTCGTTTTTATTTTGTTACCATTAGACATCACTGGGTTTTAATTTGAGGTATGAAAACCTGACGATGCCACATATTGAAACACAAATTCATATAACATATTAATTAGCCTGTCATTTTCTTCATTTTCTAAGTCAATAAAGGTTATGTTAAATGAATAAATGTAGTGTAAATGTTGTAATGAAACCAACTGTACCGTTCAAAAGTACTGTTTGTTGTTGTATTTTTCAAAACTTGAAACTTGTGTGTGTGTGTGTCAGGTGGATTTTTTTAATGTTTTTGAAATAAGTCTCTTGCACTGCTCCCCCAGCCTGCATTTATTTGATTAAAATATAGTAGCCTAGGCTATAAACTACAGTATTGTGATGTATTATTACCATTTTAAATAACAGTTTTCTATTTGGACATATATAAAAAAAAAAAAAAAATTTTTTTTTTTTTTTTTTTTTTTTTCTGATTTCTAATTGTAATAACGATCTCATAGCTTTATTTCTGCAATTGTAAATGCAGTGAAAATATATTATTGGCACTTCTGTGTATGCACTGCAAAGATGTATTTTCCTTGAATGATTTAATTTGACTGGTGTTACAATCCCAGGACGTATGCATTTGCGTTTTCTAATGGGTAAGTGTCATTCATTGATTTATTGAGTGTGTGTGCGCGCGCAGCCAATGGACCCAATTGCCTGCTGGGAGTTGTAGTTTTGTTGTACGTTGTATTTATACCACAGAAAGGACCTGTCTTTCACTTCGATGGTAACTAAAAAAAAATTCAAGCTGCGATTTTTCACGATGGATATCCTCGCGCGATCGAGTGTAGATTGTGTTAAACACGACAAGTACCAAAAATTCTGCGTTTATTCCTTAAAACAGTCGGTATTTCCCATATTGCTTCTCCTTTGCAGCTGCCATTGGCGCACGTCACAATTATAAGCGCCTGCTATTGGCGTAGGCAATGTTTACAGCACGATTATCAAGTATGTGGTGCGAACGCAACGGAACAGTCAGATTTACCATAAATGAACATGGTGAGTAACATTTTATAAACAATATTGTCAATATTGTTTGTTTTCCCTCTATTTTGCTGACGAGAATTTCAAAATAAAGCCCTACCAGAGTCTCAATGCAACAACAGACAGTGATTGAACCGTGAATTTTGTGAACCATTACATAATCCTATATAGGCTAATTATAAATTCAATTGTTATTATACTTTACAATATTACTGTTTGTTGTTGTATTTTTCAAAACTTGAAACTTGTGTGTGTGTGTCAGGTGGATTTTTTTAATGTTTTTGAAATAAGTCTCTTGCGCTGCTCCCCCAGCCTGCATTTATTTGATTAAAATATAGTAGCCTAGGCTATAAACTACAGTATTGTGATATATTATTACCATTTTAAATAACAGTTTCTATTTGGACATATATTAAAAGGTTTTTTTTTTGTTTTTTTTTGTCCAATTTCTTGTGCTCCTCCCTGTCCTAATCTAGGTGATGGGACCTACCAGCTGTTCCTCATCAATGGCAAGAGGATCCAGTATTTAAGCAGAGCCGGGGGGGAGAGAGAGAGACTGGGACTGGGACTGGGACTGGGACTGGGACTGGGACTGGGACTGGGAGAGGGAGAGGTTTCTTCTCCCAAGAGCCTGAGGCCCCGTTTACACGATGGGAAAACGCAGATATTTCCCTGCGTTTTGGCCTGTCATTTACACGAAAACGCAGTTTTTATCCCAGAGAACGATTATTTCTAAAAACTCCGGCCAAAGTGGAGATTTCTGAAAACGCCGGTTATGTGTTGCCGTGTCAACTGGGAGAAACGGGGTTTTAGGTTCTCAAACGTCACATTATGCGCCAGAAAATGCTTACGTCATGTGAGCGCCCTATGTTCAGAGTTTGTTCCATACTGTCTATGAGTTTGTTTGGCTACTATTTGATCATGGATGCTGTTAAAGTGGTACTCATTTTTACTTTTGTGAAAACGCTTTTGGCCTGTTTGCATTTGCCGCGCTGTCTGTCCACACGAACGAACCTCGCGCCATGTCTATTGTTTTGAAAGGAACAGGAAGTCGCTCGTGCTATTCGTCGTTGTCGATTTTGAGGATTCTGATTGGCTTGCATGGCTTTATCCTTCTCCTTACACTGCCGCCCCTTTGTATTTATGCGGGTTGATGTAAACGACAACTTTTTTTGAAAACGATATTGCGTGCACGATGTTATTTTTGAAAACGGAGGGGGAGAAATATTCGTTTCTCTAAATACCCGGCTATGTGTAAATGTGGCCTGAGACTGTTGTGTTACCAGACTTGGAGTGTTGCTCTTGTTGGTGTATGTTAAGCTTAAGTGTGTTGTTACGCTTAAATGTGTTGTTACGGCTGTAGTGTGCAGCTTTGAATTGCTTGCCCATTGTTGAGTGTTGGAGCAGTAGGGAGCGGGTGCCATTTTTCTTTTCTCATTTTCTCCTGTTTTTTGTTAGTTAGGAAGTAAGGTAAGAGTTCTGTTGTTTATTTGTGTTGATTGTTGTAGGTCAATTAGGTGTTCCTTCTACCGGGTAGTGAGATCTTTTGTTTGTTTTGGCTTTACCTGCTCCTGAAGAACAGGCTTCATTTCTTTTTCTTTTGGAGCTGTTTGTTTAGGATTCTTTTTGCACTGTATTTATCACTTATTGTAAATAAATGTATTGGAAATCTTACTTTGTGTATTGTGTGCTGGGACTCAGATAGGTTAACTTTTCTTTGTCGCTGTTCATTTTAGCTTTAAAGCTACTTTCCCTTTTGCCCCTAGAAAATGAATTGGGAACGTAACAGTGGTATTGTGTAATTATTCGAATAGAATTGAGTCTTTTCTCTCTGTTTTGCATGCGTCGTCATAATCATTATTGTTATTGTTGTTATTATTATTTTAATAAATTGTTTTGCCTTTGTCACAGTGTATTCTTAACCTGAATTAGCACTGTTCATATAGGCAACACCAATAGGTGTCATGTAACACAAAATAAACCTATGTTTTCTTCATGATACAGGGCATAATCTTAGTTTCGTTTTTATTTTGTTACCATTAGACATCACTGGGTTTTAATTTGAGGTATGAAAACCTGACGATGCCACATATTGAAACACAAATTCATATAACATATTAATTAGCCTGTCATTTTCTTCATTTTCTAAGTCAATAAAGGTTATGTTAAATGAATAAATGTAGTGTAAATGTTGTAATGAAACCAACTGTACCGTTCAAAAGTACTGTTTGTTGTTGTATTTTTCAAAACTTGAAACTTGTGTGTGTGTGTGTCAGGTGGATTTTTTTAATGTTTTTGAAATAAGTCTCTTGCACTGCTCCCCCAGCCTGCATTTATTTGATTAAAATATAGTAGCCTAGGCTATAAACTACAGTATTGTGATGTATTATTACCATTTTAAATAACAGTTTTCTATTTGGACATATATAAAAAAATTAAAAAAAATTTTTTTTTTTTTTTTTTTTTTTTTCTGATTTCTAATTGTAATAACGATCTCATAGCTTTATTTCTGCAATTGTAAATGCAGTGAAAATATATTATTGGCACTTCTGTGTATGCACTGCAAAGATGTATTTTCCTTGAATGATTTAATTTGACTGGTGTTACCGTCCCAGGACGTATGCATTTGCGTTTTCTAATGGGTAAGTGTCATTCATTGATTTATTGAGTGTGTGTGCGCGCGCAGCCAATGGACCCAATTGCCTGCTGGGAGTTGTAGTTTTGTTGTACGTTGTATTTATACCACAGAAAGGACCTGTCTTTCACTTCGATGGTAACTAAAAAAAAATTCAAGCTGCGATTTTTCACGATGGATATCCTCGCGCGATCGAGTGTAGATTGTGTTAAACACGACAAGAACCAAAAATTCTGCGTTTATTCCTTAAAACAGTCGGTATTTCCCATATTGCTTCTCCTTTGCAGCTGCCATTGGCGCACGTCACAATTATAAGCGCCTGCTATTGGCGTAGGCAATGTTTACAGCACGATTATCAAGTATGTGGTGCGAACGCAACGGAACAGTCAGATTTACCATAAATGAACATGGTGAGTAACATTTTATAAACAATATTGTCAATATTGTTTGTTTTCCCTCTATTTTGCTGACGAGAATTTCAAAATAAAGCCCTACCAGAGTCTCAATGCAACAACAGACAGTGATTGAACCGTGAATTTTGTGAACCATTACATAATCCTATATAGGCTAATTATAAATTCAATTGTTATTATACTTTACAATATTACTGTTTGTTGTTGTATTTTTCAAAACTTGAAACTTGTGTGTGTGTGTCAGGTGGATTTTTTTAATGTTTTTGAAATAAGTCTCTTGCGCTGCTCCCCCAGCCTGCATTTATTTGATTAAAATATAGTAGCCTAGGCTATAAACTACAGTATTGTGATATATTATTACCATTTTAAATAACAGTTTCTATTTGGACATATATTAAAAGGTTTTTTTTTTGTTTTTTTTTGTCCAATTTCTTGTGCTCCTCCCTGTCCTAATCTAGGTGATGGGACCTACCAGCTGTTCCTCATCAATGGCAAGAGGATCCAGTATTTAAGCAGAGCCGGGGGGGAGAGAGAGAGACTGGGACTGGGACTGGGACTGGGACTGGGACTGGGACTGGGACTGGGACTGGGAGAGGGAGAGGTTTCTTCTCCCAAGAGCCTGAGGCCCCGTTTACACGATGGGAAAACGCAGATATTTCCCTGCGTTTTGGCCTGTCATTTACACGAAAACGCAGTTTTTATCCCAGAGAACGATTATTTCTAAAAACTCCGGCCAAAGTGGAGATTTCTGAAAACGCCGGTTATGTGTTGCCGTGTCAACTGGGAGAAACGGGGTTTTAGGTTCTCAAACGTCACATTATGCGCCAGAAAATGCTTACGTCATGTGAGCGCCCTATGTTCAGAGTTTGTTCCATACTGTCTATGAGTTTGTTTGGCTACTATTTGATCATGGATGCTGTTAAAGTGGTACTCATTTTTACTTTTGTGAAAACGCTTTTGGCCTGTTTGCATTTGCCGCGCTGTCTGTCCACACGAACGAACCTCGCGCCATGTCTATTGTTTTGAAAGGAACAGGAAGTCGCTCGTGCTATTCGTCGTTGTCGATTTTGAGGATTCTGATTGGCTTGCATGGCTTTATCCTTCTCCTTACACTGCCGCCCCTTTGTATTTATGCGGGTTGATGTAAACGACAACTTTTTTTGAAAACGATATTGCGTGCACGATGTTATTTTTGAAAACGGAGGGGGAGAAATATTCGTTTCTCTAAATACCCGGCTATGTGTAAATGTGGCCTGAGACTGTTGTGTTACCAGACTTGGAGTGTTGCTCTTGTTGGTGTATGTTAAGCTTAAGTGTGTTGTTACGCTTAAATGTGTTGTTACGGCTGTAGTGTGCAGCTTTGAATTGCTTGCCCATTGTTGAGTGTTGGAGCAGTAGGGAGCGGGTGCCATTTTTCTTTTCTCATTTTCTCCTGTTTTTTGTTAGTTAGGAAGTAAGGTAAGAGTTCTGTTGTTTATTTGTGTTGATTGTTGTAGGTCAATTAGGTGTTCCTTCTACCGGGTAGTGAGATCTTTTGTTTGTTTTGGCTTTACCTGCTCCTGAAGAACAGGCTTCATTTCTTTTTCTTTTGGAGCTGTTTGTTTAGGATTCTTTTTGCACTGTATTTATCACTTATTGTAAATAAATGTATTGGAAATCTTACTTTGTGTATTGTGTGCTGGGACTCAGATAGGTTAACTTTTCTTTGTCGCTGTTCATTTTAGCTTTAAAGCTACTTTCCCTTTTGCCCCTAGAAAATGAATTGGGAACGTAACAGTGGTATTGTGTAATTATTCGAATAGAATTGAGTCTTTTCTCTCTGTTTTGCATGCGTCGTCATAATCATTATTGTTATTGTTGTTATTATTATTTTAATAAATTGTTTTGCCTTTGTCACAGTGTATTCTTAACCTGAATTAGCACTGTTCATATAGGCAACACCAATAGGTGTCATGTAACACAAAATAAACCTATGTTTTCTTCATGATACAGGGCATAATCTTAGTTTCGTTTTTATTTTGTTACCATTAGACATCACTGGGTTTTAATTTGAGGTATGAAAACCTGACGATGCCACATATTGAAACACAAATTCATATAACATATTAATTAGCCTGTCATTTTCTTCATTTTCTAAGTCAATAAAGGTTATGTTAAATGAATAAATGTAGTGTAAATGTTGTAATGAAACCAACTGTACCGTTCAAAAGTACTGTTTGTTGTTGTATTTTTCAAAACTTGAAACTTGTGTGTGTGTGTGTCAGGTGGATTTTTTTAATGTTTTTGAAATAAGTCTCTTGCACTGCTCCCCCAGCCTGCATTTATTTGATTAAAATATAGTAGCCTAGGCTATAAACTACAGTATTGTGATGTATTATTACCATTTTAAATAACAGTTTTCTATTTGGACATATATAAAAAAATTAAAAAAAATTTTTTTTTTTTTTTTTTTTTTTTTCTGATTTCTAATTGTAATAACGATCTCATAGCTTTATTTCTGCAATTGTAAATGCAGTGAAAATATATTATTGGCACTTCTGTGTATGCACTGCAAAGATGTATTTTCCTTGAATGATTTAATTTGACTGGTGTTACCGTCCCAGGACGTATGCATTTGCGTTTTCTAATGGGTAAGTGTCATTCATTGATTTATTGAGTGTGTGTGCGCGCGCGCAGCCAATGGACCCAATTGCCTGCTGGGAGTTGTAGTTTTGTTGTACGTTGTATTTATACCACAGAAAGGACCTGTCTTTCACTTCGATGGTAACTAAAAAAAAATTCAAGCTGCGATTTTTCACGATGGATATCCTCGCGCGATCGAGTGTAGATTGTGTTAAACACGACAAGAACCAAAAATTCTGCGTTTATTCCTTAAAACAGTCGGTATTTCCCATATTGCTTCTCCTTTGCAGCTGCCATTGGCGCACGTCACAATTATAAGCGCCTGCTATTGGCGTAGGCAATGTTTACAGCACGATTATCAAGTATGTGGTGCGAACGCAACGGAACAGTCAGATTTACCATAAATGAACATGGTGAGTAACATTTTATAAACAATATTGTCAATATTGTTTGTTTTCCCTCTATTTTGCTGACGAGAATTTCAAAATAAAGCCCTACCAGAGTCTCAATGCAACAACAGACAGTGATTGAACCGTGAATTTTGTGAACCATTACATAATCCTATATAGGCTAATTATAAATTCAATTGTTATTATACTTTACAATATTACTGTTTGTTGTTGTATTTTTCAAAACTTGAAACTTGTGTGTGTGTGTCAGGTGGATTTTTTAAATGTTTTTGAAATAAGTCTCTTGCGCTGCTCCCCCAGCCTGCATTTATTTGATTAAAATATAGTAGCCTAGGCTATAAACTACAGTATTGTGATATATTATTACCATTTTAAATAACAGTTTCTATTTGGACATATATTAAAAGGTTTTTTTTTTGGTTTTTTTTGTCCAATTTCTTGTGCTCCTCCCTGTCCTAATCTAGGTGATGGGACCTACCAGCTGTTCCTCATCAATGGCAAGAGGATCCAGTATTTAAGCAGAGCCGGGGGGGAGAGAGAGAGACTGGGACTGGGACTGGGACTGGGACTGGGACTGGGACTGGGACTGGGACTGGGACTGGGACTGGGACTGGGAGAGGTTTCTTCTCCCAAGAGCCTGAGGCCCCGTTTACACGATGGGAAAACGCAGATATTTCCCTGCGTTTTGGCCTGTCATTTACACGAAAACGCAGTTTTTATCCCAGAGAACGATTATTTCTAAAAACTCCGGCCAAAGTGGAGATTTCTGAAAACGCCGGTTATGTGTTGCCGTGTCAACTGGGAGAAACGGGGTTTTAGGTTCTCAAACGTCACATTATGCGCCAGAAAATGCTTACGTCATGTGAGCGCCCTATGTTCAGAGTTTGTTCCATACTGTCTATGAGTTTGTTTGGCTACTATTTGATCATGGATGCTGTTAAAGTGGTACTCATTTTTACTTTTGTGAAAACGCTTTTGGCCTGTTTGCATTTGCCGCGCTGTCTGTCCACACGAACGAACCTCGCGCCATGTCTATTGTTTTGAAAGGAACAGGAAGTCGCTCGTGCTATTCGTCGTTGTCGATTTTGAGGATTCTGATTGGCTTGCATGGCTTTATCCTTCTCCTTACACTGCCGCCCCTTTGTATTTATGCGGGTTGATGTAAACGACAACTTTTTTTGAAAACGATATTGCGTGCACGATGTTATTTTTGAAAACGGAGGGGGAGAAATATTCGTTTCTCTAAATACCCGGCTATGTGTAAATGTGGCCTGAGACTGTTGTGTTACCAGACTTGGAGTGTTGCTCTTGTTGGTGTATGTTAAGCTTAAGTGTGTTGTTACGCTTAAATGTGTTGTTACGGCTGTAGTGTGCAGCTTTGAATTGCTTGCCCATTGTTGAGTGTTGGAGCAGTAGGGAGCGGGTGCCATTTTTCTTTTCTCATTTTCTCCTGTTTTTTGTTAGTTAGGAAGTAAGGTAAGAGTTCTGTTGTTTATTTGTGTTGATTGTTGTAGGTCAATTAGGTGTTCCTTCTACCGGGTAGTGAGATCTTTTGTTTGATTTGGCTTTACCTGCTCCTGAAGAACAGGCTTCATTTCTTTTTCTTTTGGAGCTGTTTGTTTAGGATTCTTTTTGCACTGTATTTATCACTTATTGTAAATAAATGTATTGGAAATCTTACTTTGTGTATTGTGTGCTGGGACTCAGATAGGTTAACTTTTCTTTGTCGCTGTTCATTTTAGCTTTAAAGCTACTTTCCCTTTTGCCCCTAGAAAATGAATTGGGAACGTAACAGTGGTATTGTGTAATTATTCGAATAGAATTGAGTCTTTTCTCTCTGTTTTGCATGCGTCGTCATAATCATTATTGTTATTGTTGTTATTATTATTTTAATAAATTGTTTTGCCTCTGTCACAGTGTATTCTTAACCTGAATTAGCACTGTTCATATAGGCAACACCAATAGGTGTCATGTAACACAAAATAAACCTATGTTTTCTTCATGATACAGGGCATAATCTTAGTTTCGTTTTTATTTTGTTACCATTAGACATCACTGGGTTTTAATTTGAGGTATGAAAACCTGACGATGCCACATATTGAAACACAAATTCATATAACATATTAATTAGCCTGTCATTTTCTTCATTTTCTAAGTCAATAAAGGTTATGTTAAATGAATAAATGTAGTGTAAATGTTGTAATGAAACCAACTGTACCGTTCAAAAGTACTGTTTGTTGTTGTATTTTTCAAAACTTGAAACTTGTGTGTGTGTGTGTCAGGTGGATTTTTTTAATGTTTTTGAAATAAGTCTCTTGCACTGCTCCCCCAGCCTGCATTTATTTGATTAAAATATAGTAGCCTAGGCTATAAACTACAGTATTGTGATGTATTATTACCATTTTAAATAACAGTTTTCTATTTGGACATATATAAAAAAATAAAAAATAAATGTTTTTTTTTTTTTTTTTTTTTTTCTGATTTCTAATTGTAATAACGATCTCATAGCTTTATTTCTGCAATTGTAAATGCAGTGAAAATATATTATTGGCACTTCTGTGTATGCACTGCAAAGATGTATTTTCCTTGAATGATTTAATTTGACTGGTGTTACCGTCCCAGGACGTATGCATTTGCGTTTTCTAATGGGTAAGTGTCATTCATTGATTTATTGAGTGTGTGTGCGCGCGCAGCCAATGGACCCAATTGCCTGCTGGGAGTTGTAGTTTTGTTGTACGTTGTATTTATACCACAGAAAGGACCTGTCTTTCACTTCGATGGTAACTAAAAAAAAATTCAAGCTGCGATTTTTCACGATGGATATCCTCGCGCGATCGAGTGTAGATTGTGTTAAACACGACAAGAACCAAAAATTCTGCGTTTATTCCTTAAAACAGTCGGTATTTCCCATATTGCTTCTCCTTTGCAGCTGCCATTGGCGCACGTCACAATTATAAGCGCCTGCTATTGGCGTAGGCAATGTTTACAGCACGATTATCAAGTATGTGGTGCGAACGCAACGGAACAGTCAGATTTACCATAAATGAACATGGTGAGTAACATTTTATAAACAATATTGTCAATATTGTTTGTTTTCCCTCTATTTTGCTGACGAGAATTTCAAAATAAAGCCCTACCAGAGTCTCAATGCAACAACAGACAGTGATTGAACCGTGAATTTTGTGAACCATTACATAATCCTATATAGGCTAATTATAAATTCAATTGTTATTATACTTTACAATATTACTGTTTGTTGTTGTATTTTTCAAAACTTGAAACTTGTGTGTGTGTGTCAGGTGGATTTTTTAAATGTTTTTGAAATAAGTCTCTTGCGCTGCTCCCCCAGCCTGCATTTATTTGATTAAAATATAGTAGCCTAGGCTATAAACTACAGTATTGTGATATATTATTACCATTTTAAATAACAGTTTCTATTTGGACATATATTAAAAGGTTTTTTTTTTGGTTTTTTTTGTCCAATTTCTTGTGCTCCTCCCTGTCCTAATCTAGGTGATGGGACCTACCAGCTGTTCCTCATCAATGGCAAGAGGATCCAGTATTTAAGCAGAGCCGGGGGGGAGAGAGAGAGACTGGGACTGGGACTGGGACTGGGACTGGGACTGGGACTGGGACTGGGACTGGGACTGGGACTGGGACTGGGACTGGGACTGGGACTGGGACTGGGACTGGGACTGGGAGAGGTTTCTTCTCCCAAGAGCCTGAGGCCCCGTTTACACGATGGGAAAACGCAGATATTTCCCTGCGTTTTGGCCTGTCATTTACACGAAAACGCAGTTTTTATCCCAGAGAACGATTATTTCTAAAAACTCCGGCCAAAGTGGAGATTTCTGAAAACGCCGGTTATGTGTTGCCGTGTCAACTGGGAGAAACGGGGTTTTAGGTTCTCAAACGTCACATTATGCGCCAGAAAATGCTTACGTCATGTGAGCGCCCTATGTTCAGAGTTTGTTCCATACTGTCTATGAGTTTGTTTGGCTACTATTTGATCATGGATGCTGTTAAAGTGGTACTCATTTTTACTTTTGTGAAAACGCTTTTGGCCTGTTTGCATTTGCCGCGCTGTCTGTCCACACGAACGAACCTCGCGCCATGTCTATTGTTTTGAAAGGAACAGGAAGTCGCTCGTGCTATTCGTCGTTGTCGATTTTGAGGATTCTGATTGGCTTGCATGGCTTTATCCTTCTCCTTACACTGCCGCCCCTTTGTATTTATGCGGGTTGATGTAAACGACAACTTTTTTTGAAAACGATATTGCGTGCACGATGTTATTTTTGAAAACGGAGGGGGAGAAATATTCGTTTCTCTAAATACCCGGCTATGTGTAAATGTGGCCTGAGACTGTTGTGTTACCAGACTTGGAGTGTTGCTCTTGTTGGTGTATGTTAAGCTTAAGTGTGTTGTTACGCTTAAATGTGTTGTTACGGCTGTAGTGTGCAGCTTTGAATTGCTTGCCCATTGTTGAGTGTTGGAGCAGTAGGGAGCGGGTGCCATTTTTCTTTTCTCATTTTCTCCTGTTTTTTGTTAGTTAGGAAGTAAGGTAAGAGTTCTGTTGTTTATTTGTGTTGATTGTTGTAGGTCAATTAGGTGTTCCTTCTACCGGGTAGTGAGATCTTTTGTTTGATTTGGCTTTACCTGCTCCTGAAGAACAGGCTTCATTTCTTTTTCTTTTGGAGCTGTTTGTTTAGGATTCTTTTTGCACTGTATTTATCACTTATTGTAAATAAATGTATTGGAAATCTTACTTTGTGTATTGTGTGCTGGGACTCAGATAGGTTAACTTTTCTTTGTCGCTGTTCATTTTAGCTTTAAAGCTACTTTCCCTTTTGCCCCTAGAAAATGAATTGGGAACGTAACAGTGGTATTGTGTAATTATTCGAATAGAATTGAGTCTTTTCTCTCTGTTTTGCATGCGTCGTCATAATCATTATTGTTATTGTTGTTATTATTATTTTAATAAATTGTTTTGCCTCTGTCACAGTGTATTCTTAACCTGAATTAGCACTGTTCATATAGGCAACACCAATAGGTGTCATGTAACACAAAATAAACCTATGTTTTCTTCATGATACAGGGCATAATCTTAGTTTCGTTTTTATTTTGTTACCATTAGACATCACTGGGTTTTAATTTGAGGTATGAAAACCTGACGATGCCACATATTGAAACACAAATTCATATAACATATTAATTAGCCTGTCATTTTCTTCATTTTCTAAGTCAATAAAGGTTATGTTAAATGAATAAATGTAGTGTAAATGTTGTAATGAAACCAACTGTACCGTTCAAAAGTACTGTTTGTTGTTGTATTTTTCAAAACTTGAAACTTGTGTGTGTGTGTGTCAGGTGGATTTTTTTAATGTTTTTGAAATAAGTCTCTTGCACTGCTCCCCCAGCCTGCATTTATTTGATTAAAATATAGTAGCCTAGGCTATAAACTACAGTATTGTGATGTATTATTACCATTTTAAATAACAGTTTTCTATTTGGACATATATAAAAAAAAAAAAAAAAATTTTTTTTTTTTTTTTTTTTTTTTTTCTGATTTCTAATTGTAATAACGATCTCATAGCTTTATTTCTGCAATTGTAAATGCAGTGAAAATATATTATTGGCACTTCTGTGTATGCACTGCAAAGATGTATTTTCCTTGAATGATTTAATTTGACTGGTGTTACCGTCCCAGGACGTATGCATTTGCGTTTTCTAATGGGTAAGTGTCATTCATTGATTTATTGAGTGTGTGTGCGCGCGCGCAGCCAATGGACCCAATTGCCTGCTGGGAGTTGTAGTTTTGTTGTACGTTGTATTTATACCACAGAAAGGACCTGTCTTTCACTTCGATGGTAACTAAAAAAAAATTCAAGCTGCGATTTTTCACGATGGATATCCTCGCGCGATCGAGTGTAGATTGTGTTAAACACGACAAGAACCAAAAATTCTGCGTTTATTCCTTAAAACAGTCGGTATTTCCCATATTGCTTCTCCTTTGCAGCTGCCATTGGCGCACGTCACAATTATAAGCGCCTGCTATTGGCGTAGGCAATGTTTACAGCACGATTATCAAGTATGTGGTGCGAACGCAACGGAACAGTCAGATTTACCATAAATGAACATGGTGAGTAACATTTTATAAACAATATTGTCAATATTGTTTGTTTTCCCTCTATTTTGCTGACGAGAATTTCAAAATAAAGCCCTACCAGAGTCTCAATGCAACAACAGACAGTGATTGAACCGTGAATTTTGTGAACCATTACATAATCCTATATAGGCTAATTATAAATTCAATTGTTATTATACTTTACAATATTACTGTTTGTTGTTGTATTTTTCAAAACTTGAAACTTGTGTGTGTGTGTCAGGTGGATTTTTTTAATGTTTTTGAAATAAGTCTCTTGCGCTGCTCCCCCAGCCTGCATTTATTTGATTAAAATATAGTAGCCTAGGCTATAAACTACAGTATTGTGATATATTATTACCATTTTAAATAACAGTTTCTATTTGGACATATATTAAAAGGTTTTTTTTTTGTTTTTTTTTGTCCAATTTCTTGTGCTCCTCCCTGTCCTAATCTAGGTGATGGGACCTACCAGCTGTTCCTCATCAATGGCAAGAGGATCCAGTATTTAAGCAGAGCCGGGGGGGAGAGAGAGAGACTGGGACTGGGACTGGGACTGGGACTGGGACTGGGAGAGGTTTCTTCTCCCAAGAGCCTGAGGCCCCGTTTACACGATGGGAAAACGCAGATATTTCCCTGCGTTTTGGCCTGTCATTTACACGAAAACGCAGTTTTTATCCCAGAGAACGATTATTTCTAAAAACTCCGGCCAAAGTGGAGATTTCTGAAAACGCCGGTTATGTGTTGCCGTGTCAACTGGGAGAAACGGGGTTTTAGGTTCTCAAACGTCACATTATGCGCCAGAAAATGCTTACGTCATGTGAGCGCCCTATGTTCAGAGTTTGTTCCATACTGTCTATGAGTTTGTTTGGCTACTATTTGATCATGGATGCTGTTAAAGTGGTACTCATTTTTACTTTTGTGAAAACGCTTTTGGCCTGTTTGCATTTGCCGCGCTGTCTGTCCACACGAACGAACCTCGCGCCATGTCTATTGTTTTGAAAGGAACAGGAAGTCGCTCGTGCTATTCGTCGTTGTCGATTTTGAGGATTCTGATTGGCTTGCATGGCTTTATCCTTCTCCTTACACTGCCGCCCCTTTGTATTTATGCGGGTTGATGTAAACGACAACTTTTTTTGAAAACGATATTGCGTGCACGATGTTATTTTTGAAAACGGAGGGGGAGAAATATTCGTTTCTCTAAATACCCGGCTATGTGTAAATGTGGCCTGAGACTGTTGTGTTACCAGACTTGGAGTGTTGCTCTTGTTGGTGTATGTTAAGCTTAAGTGTGTTGTTACGCTTAAATGTGTTGTTACGGCTGTAGTGTGCAGCTTTGAATTGCTTGCCCATTGTTGAGTGTTGGAGCAGTAGGGAGCGGGTGCCATTTTTCTTTTCTCATTTTCTCCTGTTTTTTGTTAGTTAGGAAGTAAGGTAAGAGTTCTGTTGTTTATTTGTGTTGATTGTTGTAGGTCAATTAGGTGTTCCTTTGTAAAAGCAATTTTCAGAGATTAATAAAAACAGCATCAAAGGTGTAAGAAACTTTCAAGAAGCAAAAATTGTTTTAAAGAGAAAAGGTTTATTCTTTGAGGATTCTTTTCACAGCCGCAGCCACCCAGATGTGAAATAGAATGACCTAGTGGACTCAATGAAACATAGACATTTTATACAGGTTTCTGACATTCTTGACTCCTCCTTTCCCAGTTTCTGTAAATTTCCTTAAAGACATCTTATATCTCAAGCTGGTATGGACTGGTCCCCCCCCCCCCCCCCCCAGAACACATGCTGTTCTTTGTCCCTGAGAAGTCAAAAGGCCTTCATCTACAATCTAAATGACCTCCTGCTTCCCTCAGGAGGGGGCCTGGGACCCTATTATTATACGACACCCTGTATTCCTTAACTAAAACTCTTTCTCGTGCCCCAGGTGGTTGTTCTCTTTCCTGGCCCATCTGGCATTATTGTGTTTGTTCTTTTATGTCCCCTTCAGCTGTAAGAGATCCTCACAGAAACATATGACTAAATGATATTAACAGTTAGGAAAACGATGAAAATTAAGTAATACTGAATTTTTCCATCACAATATTCCTCCTCTTTATCATTCTCTGATAAACTATATATAAAAATTCAGCCTTGTTTTCTAATTTTAATTAAACCCATTACGCTATTAAATCTTCAGAATAGAATCAATTCAAGTCTTTACATAAGACTAGAATTAATTCAAGTTTCTTACATCACAGTTATGCCCTTCATGTCTTATTCTCGTATACCTGATCACTCTACTTGAACTTTGAAAAAGTAAAAAGCTTGTATCAAATAAATAAGCATTTTGTCTGAAACCGGGCTAAAAATGAACAAACATTGTTATCGCATTTTCCTGGTTGAGAACCAGACCCTCAGTCATCCCAGACATAGCTCAAAGCATATAGTAAGAAAAACGTAAATGATTATAATTGCAACTTCCGTCACTCGTACCATCTGCATATTTTGTTCATCCCTAGGATAGACTGTACCCATTAATAACAAAATTATCAGAATAACACATACAATCATAACACTATGTATTTGTATATGTAGCTTTTTCAATTAATCACAATATTTTGTCAGGAAATGGTTTTACTTCTAAAGCTGTATTTAATTAAAATCTATTTAATAAAATCTAACCCGACTTTTCCATTACATACCGTTTTTTTTCTTATCACCATACTTCACATTAATTAATAAATCTTCTACCTGAAAACACATTTTTCTTTGCACAAGTCAAATGATTAGATTTATATCAATACTAAGCCCTAATTTGATTCAATCAAATAAAAATCACAAAACTTTTCTTCAACCATTAATTGGTCAACATTTTCTCCAGATATGTTGATCATCTCGTTGCCTCATGGACGTTCCATCTTCACCAATATGACACTTTGCATGCCGTAGAGAGGATTTTTCCAACGTTGGCGGGGTAGATAGTTTCTAGCACATATCATTGATCCCCCACTTTATTCTTTGCGTTGGTGTTTTGGGTTGCTGACGTTGGTTGGTGTGGTTAAGGTCAGATGCTTCGACCCAGGTCTAACACTCTTCAATCATTTTCAAATCCTTACAAGATTTTCCCTTAGATCACGATCGCACCCCCACTGGAATGAGTCATTTACTGTCTGCTGTCACCTGCGAAAGCAGACCTTAAGTGATTTTGTTAGTGACCGCTTGTCTTGCCGTCCCTTTGGTGTGACCTGTGAAATTTTCAACCTGAAACATATCACCGGATAATTTTTTGCTCATTGAATAGCACTCGGGGTCCTTGTTCCCCAAAAAAACATTCAACCCATGTTGCTCATGTTAACAAAACAATACAGAATCAGTTCTGTTTGGTTCAATCCGTTCTGACATCCTGCAAAATGAAAATGTTAAGTTATGCGCTGCGCAAGGTGCCCCCCTGAAGAGTTCAGGCCCCCCCTGAAGAGTTCAGGCCCCCCCTGAAGAGTTGAAAGGCTCTTATCTGACCATTTGTGTGTGTGTGTGTGTGTGTGTGTGTGTGTGTGTGTGTGTGTGTGTGTGTGTGTGTGTGTGTGTGTGTGTGTGTGTGTGTGTGTGAAAAGTCTGCATCTTCTGTAAAGAAAAACAAATGTTGAGGTTATTGTCACATAGTTTTTTTTTTTGTCTGCTGTGCTGCCGCATCTGCCCTGGCGTTTCCTGTCGAAACAATTCTTGTTATTAGCACACTTAAAATACAAACAATGCACACAATTAAACCCAATGTCCTCCCAACATTTATCTTCCCACCTGTGCGATGGCTTTCAGCAAATGTGAACCCCTTAGTAATCCAGATCTGGCTGGTTAAGACAAATAAAGTTCTTCTAACCTCTCCTGGACTTTCCTGAATGCAAATGGTCCTTCTGATCCCCTGAAGAGTTGAAAGGCTCTTATCTGACCACCAGTGGGTTCCCCCTGGACTTTTACTGTCCTTACATACCGATGAGGTCAAAGCTAGATAACCTCTCAGCCTGCTGTGAAGACAGTGGGTTTAGCCCCCCTTGTGAGGCCGAAATGTCTTTGTTTGTGGCCTGAATACAAATTATCCATACTAAAAAGTTCAAAGACTCATCTGATCACTTGTTTTACTGTGCGTTCTCTTGTTCCCGCCACGAGCATATTCATCCTCCTCTTTATGCACGACACTCATCTCGTGCATAAATTTAACGTAATAAAATTCTCTTACTTTTATCAGACGTCCATAGTGACTTCCATTTCAAGGTACACATTTACATTCTTATCAGTTCTTGCTTTCCCTCGGAAATTGAACCCATGACCTTGGCGTTACAGGTGTCACACTCTAATGTTTGAGCTACAGGAAAAACTGCAATATTTGTTAATATTTATTTGGTAACATTTGTTTTGGATAAAGTTTGCTAACCCAAACGTTGTCCTTAACCAACGCATACTGTTCAAAACATGAATTAACACTCACACTCATCCCTGACTATGAACCGCTCATATTTCTTATTTATATATTTTCTCTAAAAATATTTACATTTTAAATGACAGTTTAACCTTACATTTTCCTGTATCTTTTATCTAATGTTTTTATTTATGGCCTCTTTACCAGTTTCAAGGCATGTCTGTTCATTATTCATTTGATTTTAGAAAAGTCAGCTGGATTGTTTTTTTGGTTCATTATCTGACTGATAACAGAAAGACAGACAGAGTATCAAGCAGTCTCTCAGCAGTCCACTCAAACAGTCTCTTTCTCTCTCACTATAATCAAATCATCTTTTCAACAGCCTCCTAGGACTGTAACTAAAATAATCATAGTCATAGTCAATCCTTAATAGTTCACAAATGTCAAAATACAAATATTTGACTCAAATTAGAACCATTACAATAATCTAAAATACATTATGCTATGATCTTTTCTAAGGTTATCTTTAGTTTAAATACTCAATTCACCTAACCTTCGTTTTTTTTCAGAAATTTCTCTTGACTCATCACAAGCTGTTCTCATCTTTAGCCACCACCATGTCTAACGATCTTCAGAAGTTCAAACTAGTTCAATATCAAACGTTTTTTCCTTGCCCATGAGGCAACCAACATCATGTTCCTTATATAAATTAATACGACTTGTTACGGTCTCCACAACAAATAATGACAATCACCTCACGGTCTCAGTTGGCTCTTGAAAGCCTATTTCCATTAGCTCTTAAGCAATAATTTTCTTTTCTTCAGGGTGTTGTCTCCCTGGCATAGATGCAGACACGTCACAATGGAGGACAAGCCATACAATCAACGCGGTTTCTTGTTAGTGGTATAGGGGCTCACATTTTCTGGGGCAGACTGAACTTCTTACAGCTCATCTCGCCTCTCAATGATCTGCTGAAGCTGATCGCCACTCAGTCAATCAGCGCCACTCTCATATCCATCTCACATAAAAAAACACCTCCATCAGGAAATGCCCAGTGTTTTTGCGTGATCCTTCTGTCTTAGGTTGTCCTTTTGGCCTTAAGATCTTACCCGTCTTTGAAGTAATCACTCGTACACACTGGTAACCGCTTTTCCCCATTACAGAATCTGTGACCGTTTTCTTCAACATAATCTGTTGTTTTCTGGAGCTTAGGAAAAGGCGCATTCAAGAGTCATCAGAGCCATTCGGACTGCCTACTAGTGTTAAACATAGGCAGACTGATTAATAACAGCAGTATTTAATCACTTAAATTCATTATTATACTCAGTGAATTTAGATCACAATCGTACATTCAGTGTACTGTTACTTCTGTAGCCGGAGCCATCAGCCCTGTTTTATGGTGGAGGCTAAAATGAGACAGTCACTGGTCCCAAAATAAACAAGTTCAAATCAGTATTATTTTAAAGACTTCTTTAAAGTCTTTCAGTTTTACTTTTAAAACGTTTTAAGTACAAATTGCCCTTTTGAATGGCAATGATTTCCTTTAACATCTCTGTGTCTATGATTTTCAACTGAAACACTGTGCTTTACACAGGCTCAGACAACAGCTTTCAGCTGACATTGAATGAGAGATAGACTCTTGAGGCATTCAGGACTGATACACTGCATTCTCATAAACTTTTAACTTCAGACTTTATCTACCATCTTAAGGCATCTTTTCCATAAATTACATGTATTGTAATTTAGACATTACAAATTTCCACTCAGAATTAGTCTCTGTTGCACTGAAACTGTGGCAGTTTCAGTCACAGCACATACCAAATCCAGATAATCAAACCTGTTTTGGCCAATTCACAATCTTATCTTTTGAACCCAAAACATCGGCTGTTGGCTCTTTTCATAGTCAACAACAAGCTTTTGTTTAATCAAATGCCTTTTTTATACATTTTACATTTTGCAACTGTTAATCCTGTAACACTGCTTCTGCTTATTTTTTCTTAAAGAAATAATAATTATTCTAGTTCTTAATAACGTTTCAAATTTCATTTCAATTTTAGTTGTCAGATTTTCAATTACCATAATTTAATACCCGACTTCAATGTTTTCTCTAGGAGTTGATCAATCTGCTTCTATGGTTCATACTATCTTTTTAGACTGCTCTCTCTGCTTGTCATACATTTTATGATTATCACTATAAATCATTCGTTAGATTTGTCTCTCTATATCATCTAAAACCTTATCAAAGCGTTTCATTCAAAACACAATCATCCTTTTAGTGACCGGTACTTTTAAAATATTTTGCAACTCATTTAGCTCATCTGTAATTTTACGTCAACCGGTACTTTTTATAGTTCTTTTCCTTTCAAAAGGAATTCCTTACACTTAGTATCTTTCAATCTTCTTGACAACTTTCAAAAGTTTATCTATCAAATTTCTTTTCTCCCTCATTTACTTTTACAGTCATACAGTTGGCATTTTACAGTCACCGAATGACCTTCGCTGACCGCAATAAAACACTCTTTGTTATTCTACCTACAGTCTTATCCCTGTGGTCTTTCTAACATCTCCACCCTACTTTACACCCCTGAAGCAGAGTGTTCTTATTCATGAAATTCAAACAGAGCCCCTGATAAGTTCTCTGCATTTTCCCCCACTGTCCGCTGCAAATTCAATTACAATAGCCGAATCACAATCTTCATCATATTAACACTGATCTACTTTCTAACCCATATTAACACAGACTTTTCTTTAAATTTGTGTTAGTTTGGCACTTTCTTTGTTTGGAGCCAGTCAAAGTTGATCTTTCCAATCAGAATCAAACTTTTACAAAAACATAATCTGCAAATCTCTTTAAACTGATAGCTTCAGAGCAGAGCTGCTTACAGCATTTGCTCTCTTTTGTATCAGGACTATTCAGTTACTCTTCATACAGTACAAAGAAATTTAGCATGTCATTAATTTCATTAACACTGGTTTGATAGCTTATTCAAATGGTTAGTATGCAGATTCAACTTAATATTATCATTATTCAGTTCCACTTATCTCTACTGTTTCACAGAAATCACAAGATTCCTCAAATCTTGTTCTCAGTCTCTAAATTACACAGACAG
This sequence comes from Leuciscus leuciscus, assembly GCF_965113295.1. NCBI lineage: Eukaryota > Metazoa > Chordata > Actinopteri > Cypriniformes > Leuciscidae > Leuciscus > Leuciscus leuciscus. Next base: position 4,150,991 of record NC_138735.1, on the reverse strand, counting down.
CTATCCTAGCCGTTTGCACCTTCAACTCTTGTTATAAAAATATGGCAATCTACTCTTAAATAGCCCTGTTTTCATAACATTAATACAATAAAGCACACCCACATCATTATTATTGGCAGAACATTAATTTTCATAAGCGACGTGGAAAATCTAAATATTCTAAGCGGGTTTCACAAAGTTTCTGATTAACTTTTAGTCATACGTGTCTAGGGAAATTATCTCCAACCCATAATTTCCTTTATAAAACAGACAATGTCCTTGTCTTTCAATGACTTAATTTCAACAAAATATCTGACTTTGTACATTATTGATTTCCCAAATCTTCAGACATAGCTGTCTTTACATCTATCTAATTGTGTTATCAACAACACTGATTACAAATCACGTACATATTAACATCCAGAAGCTGGGTTGAACAAGCAAGCGCTGTTGCTGTACTCCCAGCATAGCTGGACCCTTTAGGTTCAAAAGACAATGGTTGTCAGAATAAACATTATTTCAATAATTATTTTATCTCTAAAATATATAATTTTTCCCGTTCTGCTTAATGAAACATTCCTTATCTTTATATCATGTTAATCCCTGTTAATCATACTCAATGCCTTATTTTTATCTAAAACTCACTTTTCATACCATTTACTTAATCAGGCGTTCATAAATATGAATGTTATCTTCCCCTACATGCCAGTTCCCTCTGTATCTGTTCAATCCAACAATTCACTGTTTGTATTTTCCATCAGGAAAAACATTCTCTTTTCCCTACATGCCAGTTCCTTCTCCTATCGACTCTGTTCTCTTTTATCTGATTCTTTTCCATCCAACAATTCACTGTTTGTTCACATTTTTACACTCATGAACAAACTAACGTTACAACAACTCTTTGACTAGTAACGGATAAATTGGCACTTCAGAAAAAACCCTGTACTTTTGCCCATCTCATACGCTCATCATTTACAACACTGCTCAAATCATCAGTCATAGTTTTGCTCAAAGTTTCATCAGACACACAAAAAGATTTGCAAGCAGTTTCTTCATTGCAGATAGCAGAAAGAAAATCAGTGTATGTGTTTGTGTGTGCGTCGTGTGTGCGTTTGTTAGTAAAAATATTTTCACTTCCCTTTGCTGTAGCCAGACTTAATTCCCAGAGCCGAACCCTGCCCTCTCGGTTCAATCCGACTTTATGGAAGGACATGCGCTGCTCCAGTGTCCGTCCTTCTTGCATATTCTGCATTTTGTACAGTCTCGGTTCGAGTCGGCATTTGTTGCACAAACATAACAGTTCCATTTTCCTCCAGCAGCGCTTCCTCTCAGTCCTTTTCGATTAGCCGGGTTTGAATAGGAAAACACAGGTTTGTTCTTCGCTGCTTGTTGCGGTCTCTGCTTAGCAGTTTGCCTTCCCCTGCTGCACTGGCGCCGCTGGCGATGTGCATGAAACTGCGCTGTTTGTCTTTGTGCCATTCGCTGTCTGTCCTGCTCCAGTTCTTGTGCGGTTCTCATGGGCGGCGGAGAGCGGTCCAGATCGAGGTCCCGCTGGGCCGTTATTTCTGCTATGGGGTAATGGTTTGTATTGTAGGCAGGTGGCGGAGCCGTTGTCAACTCGGTACACACATGTTTAACACACACACAACAACAACCATTCTGTTTTCCCTCGTTCTTTTTCATTTGACAGAAAATAGGTGTGTGAAAATGGTCTACTTTACTGTTAGATGACCCCATTTTGGCTGAATCTCCCTTCTGGATTTCACAACTTCGACACGTGTCTTACAATATCTGTCAAACGTCTTCGACAGATCCGATCTTTTTTTGTCACCCAAAATCGGTCGGGTTTCTGTAATTACGTTCCACTCAAAATCTTCCCATAGGCCTAAGCACTTTCTAGCGCTCTATTAATTCTGATTTGATGTGGCTCTTTCGTCCACTTGTAAAAAAAAAATTTTCTCAGGTTACAGAGATTTTGAGTAAAACTAACTAATCAGCAATTGTGATTATCTGAATCACCTGTGGCACTCCCGTCCACCTGTGGCACTCTCGTCCACCAACGAGCTAAGTGTGGTAGAAACCGATCCGAAGCTACTTCAATTTCTTCCCCAAACAATTGTGATTTATCTGAATCACCTCTCGCTCGTACCAAAGCAAAACTCAGCCAAAATGGTTCACGTTCACTCACAATTATCAAATTACACTTAACATCAATAAAACAATTCTGCCGTTTCTTACCCAGAGATGCTTTTCTGTTTTCTGTAATTGCCACGGATTCTTTTTGATCTTTGTGGGATTTCTTCAACTGGTCCTGAATGCGGGTATTTCAACCGTCGAGGTATGAGACGGCCACCTGACGCTGTCGGGTTGCACTTCCGTCAAATCCGTTCTCAGGACCAGGAGAAGAAGAGTCCGCACGAGATCCGACACTTCTGACACCACTTGTAAAAGCAATTTTCAGAGATTAATAAAAACAGCATCAAAGGTGTAAGAAACTTTCAAGAAGCAAAAATTGTTTTAAAGAGAAAAGGTTTATTCTTTGAGGATTCTTTTCACAGCCGCAGCCACCCAGATGTGAAATAGAATGACCTAGTGGACTCAATGAAACATAGACATTTTATACAGGTTTCTGACATTCTTGACTCCTCCTTTCCCAGTTTCTGTAAATTTCCTTAAAGACATCTTATATCTCAAGCTGGTATGGACTGGTCCCCCCCCCCCCCCCCCCCCCAGAACACATGCTGTTCTTTGTCCCTGAGAAGTCAAAAGGCCTTCATCTACAATCTAAATGACCTCCTGCTTCCCTCAGGAGGGGGCCTGGGACCCTATTATTATACGACACCCTGTATTCCTTAACTAAAACTCTTTCTCGTGCCCCAGGTGGTTGTTCTCTTTCCTGGCCCATCTGGCATTATTGTGTTTGTTCTTTTATGTCCCCTTCAGCTGTAAGAGATCCTCACAGAAACATATGACTAAATGATATTAACAGTTAGGAAAACGATGAAAATTAAGTAATACTGAATTTTTCCATCACACCTTCTACCGGGTAGTGAGATCTTTTGTTTGTTTTGGCTTTACCTGCTCCTGAAGAACAGGCTTCATTTCTTTTTCTTTTGGAGCTGTTTGTTTAGGATTCTTTTTGCACTGTATTTATCACTTATTGTAAATAAATGTATTGGAAATCTTACTTTGTGTATTGTGTGCTGGGACTCAGATAGGTTAACTTTTCTTTGTCGCTGTTCATTTTAGCTTTAAAGCTACTTTCCCTTTTGCCCCTAGAAAATGAATTGGGAACGTAACAGTGGTATTGTGTAATTATTCGAATAGAATTGAGTCTTTTCTCTCTGTTTTGCATGCGTCGTCATAATCATTATTGTTATTGTTGTTATTATTATTTTAATAAATTGTTTTGCCTCTGTCACAGTGTATTCTTAACCTGAATTAGCACTGTTCATATAGGCAACACCAATAGGTGTCATGTAACACAAAATAAACCTATGTTTTCTTCATGATACAGGGCATAATCTTAGTTTCGTTTTTATTTTGTTACCATTAGACATCACTGGGTTTTAATTTGAGGTATGAAAACCTGACGATGCCACATATTGAAACACAAATTCATATAACATATTAATTAGCCTGTCATTTTCTTCATTTTCTAAGTCAATAAAGGTTATGTTAAATGAATAAATGTAGTGTAAATGTTGTAATGAAACCAACTGTACCGTTCAAAAGTACTGTTTGTTGTTGTATTTTTCAAAACTTGAAACTTGTGTGTGTGTGTGTCAGGTGGATTTTTTTAATGTTTTTGAAATAAGTCTCTTGCACTGCTCCCCCAGCCTGCATTTATTTGATTAAAATATAGTAGCCTAGGCTATAAACTACAGTATTGTGATGTATTATTACCATTTTAAATAACAGTTTTCTATTTGGACATATATAAAAAAAAAAAAAAAAAATTTTTTTTTTTTTTTTTTTTTTTCTGATTTCTAATTGTAATAACGATCTCATAGCTTTATTTCTGCAATTGTAAATGCAGTGAAAATATATTATTGGCACTTCTGTGTATGCACTGCAAAGATGTATTTTCCTTGAATGATTTAATTTGACTGGTGTTACCGTCCCAGGACGTATGCATTTGCGTTTTCTAATGGGTAAGTGTCATTCATTGATTTATTGAGTGTGTGTGCGCGCGCAGCCAATGGACCCAATTGCCTGCTGGGAGTTGTAGTTTTGTTGTACGTTGTATTTATACCACAGAAAGGACCTGTCTTTCACTTCGATGGTAACTAAAAAAAAATTCAAGCTGCGATTTTTCACGATGGATATCCTCGCGCGATCGAGTGTAGATTGTGTTAAACACGACAAGAACCAAAAATTCTGCGTTTATTCCTTAAAACAGTCGGTATTTCCCATATTGCTTCTCCTTTGCAGCTGCCATTGGCGCACGTCACAATTATAAGCGCCTGCTATTGGCGTAGGCAATGTTTACAGCACGATTATCAAGTATGTGGTGCGAACGCAACGGAACAGTCAGATTTACCATAAATGAACATGGTGAGTAACATTTTATAAACAATATTGTCAATATTGTTTGTTTTCCCTCTATTTTGCTGACGAGAATTTCAAAATAAAGCCCTACCAGAGTCTCAATGCAACAACAGACAGTGATTGAACCGTGAATTTTGTGAACCATTACATAATCCTATATAGGCTAATTATAAATTCAATTGTTATTATACTTTACAATATTACTGTTTGTTGTTGTATTTTTCAAAACTTGAAACTTGTGTGTGTGTGTCAGGTGGATTTTTTTAATGTTTTTGAAATAAGTCTCTTGCGCTGCTCCCCCAGCCTGCATTTATTTGATTAAAATATAGTAGCCTAGGCTATAAACTACAGTATTGTGATATATTATTACCATTTTAAATAACAGTTTCTATTTGGACATATATTAAAAGGTTTTTTTTTTGTTTTTTTTTGTCCAATTTCTTGTGCTCCTCCCTGTCCTAATCTAGGTGATGGGACCTACCAGCTGTTCCTCATCAATGGCAAGAGGATCCAGTATTTAAGCAGAGCCGGGGGGGAGAGAGAGAGACTGGGACTGGGACTGGGACTGGGACTGGGACTGGGACTGGGACTGGGAGAGGTTTCTTCTCCCAAGAGCCTGAGGCCCCGTTTACACGATGGGAAAACGCAGATATTTCCCTGCGTTTTGGCCTGTCATTTACACGAAAACGCAGTTTTTATCCCAGAGAACGATTATTTCTAAAAACTCCGGCCAAAGTGGAGATTTCTGAAAACGCCGGTTATGTGTTGCCGTGTCAACTGGGAGAAACGGGGTTTTAGGTTCTCAAACGTCACATTATGCGCCAGAAAATGCTTACGTCATGTGAGCGCCCTATGTTCAGAGTTTGTTCCATACTGTCTATGAGTTTGTTTGGCTACTATTTGATCATGGATGCTGTTAAAGTGGTACTCATTTTTACTTTTGTGAAAACGCTTTTGGCCTGTTTGCATTTGCCGCGCTGTCTGTCCACACGAACGAACCTCGCGCCATGTCTATTGTTTTGAAAGGAACAGGAAGTCGCTCGTGCTATTCGTCGTTGTCGATTTTGAGGATTCTGATTGGCTTGCATGGCTTTATCCTTCTCCTTACACTGCCGCCCCTTTGTATTTATGCGGGTTGATGTAAACGACAACTTTTTTTGAAAACGATATTGCGTGCACGATGTTATTTTTGAAAACGGAGGGGGAGAAATATTCGTTTCTCTAAATACCCGGCTATGTGTAAATGTGGCCTGAGACTGTTGTGTTACCAGACTTGGAGTGTTGCTCTTGTTGGTGTATGTTAAGCTTAAGTGTGTTGTTACGCTTAAATGTGTTGTTACGGCTGTAGTGTGCAGCTTTGAATTGCTTGCCCATTGTTGAGTGTTGGAGCAGTAGGGAGCGGGTGCCATTTTTCTTTTCTCATTTTCTCCTGTTTTTTGTTAGTTAGGAAGTAAGGTAAGAGTTCTGTTGTTTATTTGTGTTGATTGTTGTAGGTCAATTAGGTGTTCCTTCTACCGGGTAGTGAGATCTTTTGTTTGTTTTGGCTTTACCTGCTCCTGAAGAACAGGCTTCATTTCTTTTTCTTTTGGAGCTGTTTGTTTAGGATTCTTTTTGCACTGTATTTATCACTTATTGTAAATAAATGTATTGGAAATCTTACTTTGTGTATTGTGTGCTGGGACTCAGATAGGTTAACTTTTCTTTGTCGCTGTTCATTTTAGCTTTAAAGCTACTTTCCCTTTTGCCCCTAGAAAATGAATTGGGAACGTAACAGTGGTATTGTGTAATTATTCGAATAGAATTGAGTCTTTTCTCTCTGTTTTGCATGCGTCGTCATAATCATTATTGTTATTGTTGTTATTATTATTTTAATAAATTGTTTTGCCTCTGTCACAGTGTATTCTTAACCTGAATTAGCACTGTTCATATAGGCAACACCAATAGGTGTCATGTAACACAAAATAAACCTATGTTTTCTTCATGATACAGGGCATAATCTTAGTTTCGTTTTTATTTTGTTACCATTAGACATCACTGGGTTTTAATTTGAGGTATGAAAACCTGACGATGCCACATATTGAAACACAAATTCATATAACATATTAATTAGCCTGTCATTTTCTTCATTTTCTAAGTCAATAAAGGTTATGTTAAATGAATAAATGTAGTGTAAATGTTGTAATGAAACCAACTGTACCGTTCAAAAGTACTGTTTGTTGTTGTATTTTTCAAAACTTGAAACTTGTGTGTGTGTGTGTCAGGTGGATTTTTTTAATGTTTTTGAAATAAGTCTCTTGCACTGCTCCCCCAGCCTGCATTTATTTGATTAAAATATAGTAGCCTAGGCTATAAACTACAGTATTGTGATGTATTATTACCATTTTAAATAACAGTTTTCTATTTGGACATATATAAAAAAAAAAAAAAAAATTTTTTTTTTTTTTTTTTTTTTTTTTCTGATTTCTAATTGTAATAACGATCTCATAGCTTTATTTCTGCAATTGTAAATGCAGTGAAAATATATTATTGGCACTTCTGTGTATGCACTGCAAAGATGTATTTTCCTTGAATGATTTAATTTGACTGGTGTTACCGTCCCAGGACGTATGCATTTGCGTTTTCTAATGGGTAAGTGTCATTCATTGATTTATTGAGTGTGTGTGCGCGCGCGCAGCCAATGGACCCAATTGCCTGCTGGGAGTTGTAGTTTTGTTGTACGTTGTATTTATACCACAGAAAGGACCTGTCTTTCACTTCGATGGTAACTAAAAAAAAATTCAAGCTGCGATTTTTCACGATGGATATCCTCGCGCGATCGAGTGTAGATTGTGTTAAACACGACAAGAACCAAAAATTCTGCGTTTATTCCTTAAAACAGTCGGTATTTCCCATATTGCTTCTCCTTTGCAGCTGCCATTGGCGCACGTCACAATTATAAGCGCCTGCTATTGGCGTAGGCAATGTTTACAGCACGATTATCAAGTATGTGGTGCGAACGCAACGGAACAGTCAGATTTACCATAAATGAACATGGTGAGTAACATTTTATAAACAATATTGTCAATATTGTTTGTTTTCCCTCTATTTTGCTGACGAGAATTTAAAAATAAAGCCCTACCAGAGTCTCAATGCAACAACAGACAGTGATTGAACCGTGAATTTTGTGAACCATTACATAATCCTATATAGGCTAATTATAAATTCAATTGTTATTATACTTTACAATATTACTGTTTGTTGTTGTATTTTTCAAAACTTGAAACTTGTGTGTGTGTGTCAGGTGGATTTTTTTAATGTTTTTGAAATAAGTCTCTTGCGCTGCTCCCCCAGCCTGCATTTATTTGATTAAAATATAGTAGCCTAGGCTATAAACTACAGTATTGTGATATATTATTACCATTTTAAATAACAGTTTCTATTTGGACATATATTAAAAGGTTTTTTTTTTGTTTTTTTTTGTCCAATTTCTTGTGCTCCTCCCTGTCCTAATCTAGGTGATGGGACCTACCAGCTGTTCCTCATCAATGGCAAGAGGATCCAGTATTTAAGCAGAGCCGGGGGGGAGAGAGAGAGACTGGGACTGGGACTGGGACTGGGACTGGGACTGGGACTGGGACTGGGACTGGGACTGGGACTGGGACTGGGACTGGGACTGGGACTGGGAGAGGTTTCTTCTCCCAAGAGCCTGAGGCCCCGTTTACACGATGGGAAAACGCAGATATTTCCCTGCGTTTTGGCCTGTCATTTACACGAAAACGCAGTTTTTATCCCAGAGAACGATTATTTCTAAAAACTCCGGCCAAAGTGGAGATTTCTGAAAACGCCGGTTATGTGTTGCCGTGTCAACTGGGAGAAACGGGGTTTTAGGTTCTCAAACGTCACATTATGCGCCAGAAAATGCTTACGTCATGTGAGCGCCCTATGTTCAGAGTTTGTTCCATACTGTCTATGAGTTTGTTTGGCTACTATTTGATCATGGATGCTGTTAAAGTGGTACTCATTTTTACTTTTGTGAAAACGCTTTTGGCCTGTTTGCATTTGCCGCGCTGTCTGTCCACACGAACGAACCTCGCGCCATGTCTATTGTTTTGAAAGGAACAGGAAGTCGCTCGTGCTATTCGTCGTTGTCGATTTTGAGGATTCTGATTGGCTTGCATGGCTTTATCCTTCTCCTTACACTGCCGCCCCTTTGTATTTATGCGGGTTGATGTAAACGACAACTTTTTTTGAAAACGATATTGCGTGCACGATGTTATTTTTGAAAACGGAGGGGGAGAAATATTCGTTTCTCTAAATACCCGGCTATGTGTAAATGTGGCCTGAGACTGTTGTGTTACCAGACTTGGAGTGTTGCTCTTGTTGGTGTATGTTAAGCTTAAGTGTGTTGTTACGCTTAAATGTGTTGTTACGGCTGTAGTGTGCAGCTTTGAATTGCTTGCCCATTGTTGAGTGTTGGAGCAGTAGGGAGCGGGTGCCATTTTTCTTTTCTCATTTTCTCCTGTTTTTTGTTAGTTAGGAAGTAAGGTAAGAGTTCTGTTGTTTATTTGTGTTGATTGTTGTAGGTCAATTAGGTGTTCCTTCTACCGGGTAGTGAGATCTTTTGTTTGTTTTGGCTTTACCTGCTCCTGAAGAACAGGCTTCATTTCTTTTTCTTTTGGAGCTGTTTGTTTAGGATTCTTTTTGCACTGTATTTATCACTTATTGTAAATAAATGTATTGGAAATCTTACTTTGTGTATTGTGTGCTGGGACTCAGATAGGTTAACTTTTCTTTGTCGCTGTTCATTTTAGCTTTAAAGCTACTTTCCCTTTTGCCCCTAGAAAATGAATTGGGAACGTAACAGTGGTATTGTGTAATTATTCGAATAGAATTGAGTCTTTTCTCTCTGTTTTGCATGCGTCGTCATAATCATTATTGTTATTGTTGTTATTATTATTTTAATAAATTGTTTTGCCTCTGTCACAGTGTATTCTTAACCTGAATTAGCACTGTTCATATAGGCAACACCAATAGGTGTCATGTAACACAAAATAAACCTATGTTTTCTTCATGATACAGGGCATAATCTTAGTTTCGTTTTTATTTTGTTACCATTAGACATCACTGGGTTTTAATTTGAGGTATGAAAACCTGACGATGCCACATATTGAAACACAAATTCATATAACATATTAATTAGCCTGTCATTTTCTTCATTTTCTAAGTCAATAAAGGTTATGTTAAATGAATAAATGTAGTGTAAATGTTGTAATGAAACCAACTGTACCGTTCAAAAGTACTGTTTGTTGTTGTATTTTTCAAAACTTGAAACTTGTGTGTGTGTGTGTCAGGTGGATTTTTTTAATGTTTTTGAAATAAGTCTCTTGCACTGCTCCCCCAGCCTGCATTTATTTGATTAAAATATAGTAGCCTAGGCTATAAACTACAGTATTGTGATGTATTATTACCATTTTAAATAACAGTTTTCTATTTGGACATATATAAAAAAAAAAAAAAAAATTTTTTTTCTTTTTTTTTTTTTTTTTTCTGATTTCTAATTGTAATAACGATCTCATAGCTTTATTTCTGCAATTGTAAATGCAGTGAAAATATATTATTGGCACTTCTGTGTATGCACTGCAAAGATGTATTTTCCTTGAATGATTTAATTTGACTGGTGTTACCGTCCCAGGACGTATGCATTTGCGTTTTCTAATGGGTAAGTGTCATTCATTGATTTATTGAGTGTGTGTGCGCGCGCAGCCAATGGACCCAATTGCCTGCTGGGAGTTGTAGTTTTGTTGTACGTTGTATTTATACCACAGAAAGGACCTGTCTTTCACTTCGATGGTAACTAAAAAAAAATTCAAGCTGCGATTTTTCACGATGGATATCCTCGCGCGATCGAGTGTAGATTGTGTTAAACACGACAAGAACCAAAAATTCTGCGTTTATTCCTTAAAACAGTCGGTATTTCCCATATTGCTTCTCCTTTGCAGCTGCCATTGGCGCACGTCACAATTATAAGCGCCTGCTATTGGCGTAGGCAATGTTTACAGCACGATTATCAAGTATGTGGTGCGAACGCAACGGAACAGTCAGATTTACCATAAATGAACATGGTGAGTAACATTTTATAAACAATATTGTCAATATTGTTTGTTTTCCCTCTATTTTGCTGACGAGAATTTCAAAATAAAGCCCTACCAGAGTCTCAATGCAACAACAGACAGTGATTGAACCGTGAATTTTGTGAACCATTACATAATCCTATATAGGCTAATTATAAATTCAATTGTTATTATACTTTACAATATTACTGTTTGTTGTTGTATTTTTCAAAACTTGAAACTTGTGTGTGTGTGTCAGGTGGATTTTTTTAATGTTTTTGAAATAAGTCTCTTGCGCTGCTCCCCCAGCCTGCATTTATTTGATTAAAATATAGTAGCCTAGGCTATAAACTACAGTATTGTGATATATTATTACCATTTTAAATAACAGTTTCTATTTGGACATATATTAAAAGGTTTTTTTTTTGTTTTTTTTTGTCCAATTTCTTGTGCTCCTCCCTGTCCTAATCTAGGTGATGGGACCTACCAGCTGTTCCTCATCAATGGCAAGAGGATCCAGTATTTAAGCAGAGCCGGGGGGGAGAGAGAGAGACTGGGACTGGGACTGGGACTGGGACTGGGACTGGGACTGGGACTGGGACTGGGACTGGGACTGGGACTGGGACTGGGACTGGGACTGGGACTGGGAGAGGTTTCTTCTCCCAAGAGCCTGAGGCCCCGTTTACACGATGGGAAAACGCAGATATTTCCCTGCGTTTTGGCCTGTCATTTACACGAAAACGCAGTTTTTATCCCAGAGAACGATTATTTCTAAAAACTCCGGCCAAAGTGGAGATTTCTGAAAACGCCGGTTATGTGTTGCCGTGTCAACTGGGAGAAACGGGGTTTTAGGTTCTCAAACGTCACATTATGCGCCAGAAAATGCTTACGTCATGTGAGCGCCCTATGTTCAGAGTTTGTTCCATACTGTCTATGAGTTTGTTTGGCTACTATTTGATCATGGATGCTGTTAAAGTGGTACTCATTTTTACTTTTGTGAAAACGCTTTTGGCCTGTTTGCATTTGCCGCGCTGTCTGTCCACACGAACGAACCTCGCGCCATGTCTATTGTTTTGAAAGGAACAGGAAGTCGCTCGTGCTATTCGTCGTTGTCGATTTTGAGGATTCTGATTGGCTTGCATGGCTTTATCCTTCTCCTTACACTGCCGCCCCTTTGTATTTATGCGGGTTGATGTAAACGACAACTTTTTTTGAAAACGATATTGCGTGCACGATGTTATTTTTGAAAACGGAGGGGGAGAAATATTCGTTTCTCTAAATACCCGGCTATGTGTAAATGTGGCCTGAGACTGTTGTGTTACCAGACTTGGAGTGTTGCTCTTGTTGGTGTATGTTAAGCTTAAGTGTGTTGTTACGCTTAAATGTGTTGTTACGGCTGTAGTGTGCAGCTTTGAATTGCTTGCCCATTGTTGAGTGTTGGAGCAGTAGGGAGCGGGTGCCATTTTTCTTTTCTCATTTTCTCCTGTTTTTTGTTAGTTAGGAAGTAAGGTAAGAGTTCTGTTGTTTATTTGTGTTGATTGTTGTAGGTCAATTAGGTGTTCCTTCTACCGGGTAGTGAGATCTTTTGTTTGTTTTGGCTTTACCTGCTCCTGAAGAACAGGCTTCATTTCTTTTTCTTTTGGAGCTGTTTGTTTAGGATTCTTTTTGCACTGTATTTATCACTTATTGTAAATAAATGTATTGGAAATCTTACTTTGTGTATTGTGTGCTGGGACTCAGATAGGTTAACTTTTCTTTGTCGCTGTTCATTTTAGCTTTAAAGCTACTTTCCCTTTTGCCCCTAGAAAATGAATTGGGAACGTAACAGTGGTATTGTGTAATTATTCGAATAGAATTGAGTCTTTTCTCTCTGTTTTGCATGCGTCGTCATAATCATTATTGTTATTGTTGTTATTATTATTTTAATAAATTGTTTTGCCTCTGTCACAGTGTATTCTTAACCTGAATTAGCACTGTTCATATAGGCAACACCAATAGGTGTCATGTAACACAAAATAAACCTATGTTTTCTTCATGATACAGGGCATAATCTTAGTTTCGTTTTTATTTTGTTACCATTAGACATCACTGGGTTTTAATTTGAGGTATGAAAACCTGACGATGCCACATATTGAAACACAAATTCATATAACATATTAATTAGCCTGTCATTTTCTTCATTTTCTAAGTCAATAAAGGTTATGTTAAATGAATAAATGTAGTGTAAATGTTGTAATGAAACCAACTGTACCGTTCAAAAGTACTGTTTGTTGTTGTATTTTTCAAAACTTGAAACTTGTGTGTGTGTGTGTCAGGTGGATTTTTTTAATGTTTTTGAAATAAGTCTCTTGCACTGCTCCCCCAGCCTGCATTTATTTGATTAAAATATAGTAGCCTAGGCTATAAACTACAGTATTGTGATGTATTATTACCATTTTAAATAACAGTTTTCTATTTGGACATATATAAAAAAAAAAAAAAAAATTTTTTTTTTTTTTTTTTTTTTTTTTCTGATTTCTAATTGTAATAACGATCTCATAGCTTTATTTCTGCAATTGTAAATGCAGTGAAAATATATTATTGGCACTTCTGTGTATGCACTGCAAAGATGTATTTTCCTTGAATGATTTAATTTGACTGGTGTTACCGTCCCAGGACGTATGCATTTGCGTTTTCTAATGGGTAAGTGTCATTCATTGATTTATTGAGTGTGTGTGCGCGCGCAGCCAATGGACCCAATTGCCTGCTGGGAGTTGTAGTTTTGTTGTACGTTGTATTTATACCACAGAAAGGACCTGTCTTTCACTTCGATGGTAACTAAAAAAAAATTCAAGCTGCGATTTTTCACGATGGATATCCTCGCGCGATCGAGTGTAGATTGTGTTAAACACGACAAGAACCAAAAATTCTGCGTTTATTCCTTAAAACAGTCGGTATTTCCCATATTGCTTCTCCTTTGCAGCTGCCATTGGCGCACGTCACAATTATAAGCGCCTGCTATTGGCGTAGGCAATGTTTACAGCACGATTATCAAGTATGTGGTGCGAACGCAACGGAACAGTCAGATTTACCATAAATGAACATGGTGAGTAACATTTTATAAACAATATTGTCAATATTGTTTGTTTTCCCTCTATTTTGCTGACGAGAATTTCAAAATAAAGCCCTACCAGAGTCTCAATGCAACAACAGACAGTGATTGAACCGTGAATTTTGTGAACCATTACATAATCCTATATAGGCTAATTATAAATTCAATTGTTATTATACTTTACAATATTACTGTTTGTTGTTGTATTTTTCAAAACTTGAAACTTGTGTGTGTGTGTCAGGTGGATTTTTTTAATGTTTTTGAAATAAGTCTCTTGCGCTGCTCCCCCAGCCTGCATTTATTTGATTAAAATATAGTAGCCTAGGGTATAAACTACAGTATTGTGATATATTATTACCATTTTAAATAACAGTTTCTATTTGGACATATATTAAAAGGTTTTTTTTTTGTTTTTTTTTGTCCAATTTCTTGTGCTCCTCCCTGTCCTAATCTAGGTGATGGGACCTACCAGCTGTTCCTCATCAATGGCAAGAGGATCCAGTATTTAAGCAGAGCCGGGGGGGAGAGAGAGAGACTGGGACTGGGACTGGGACTGGGACTGGGACTGGGACTGGGACTGGGACTGGGACTGGGACTGGGACTGGGACTGGGACTGGGAGAGGTTTCTTCTCCCAAGAGCCTGAGGCCCCGTTTACACGATGGGAAAACGCAGATATTTCCCTGCGTTTTGGCCTGTCATTTACACGAAAACGCAGTTTTTATCCCAGAGAACGATTATTTCTAAAAACTCCGGCCAAAGTGGAGATTTCTGAAAACGCCGGTTATGTGTTGCCGTGTCAACTGGGAGAAACGGGGTTTTAGGTTCTCAAACGTCACATTATGCGCCAGAAAATGCTTACGTCATGTGAGCGCCCTATGTTCAGAGTTTGTTCCATACTGTCTATGAGTTTGTTTGGCTACTATTTGATCATGGATGCTGTTAAAGTGGTACTCATTTTTACTTTTGTGAAAACGCTTTTGGCCTGTTTGCATTTGCCGCGCTGTCTGTCCACACGAACGAACCTCGCGCCATGTCTATTGTTTTGAAAGGAACAGGAAGTCGCTCGTGCTATTCGTCGTTGTCGATTTTGAGGATTCTGATTGGCTTGCATGGCTTTATCCTTCTCCTTACACTGCCGCCCCTTTGTATTTATGCGGGTTGATGTAAACGACAACTTTTTTTGAAAACGATATTGCGTGCACGATGTTATTTTTGAAAACGGAGGGGGAGAAATATTCGTTTCTCTAAATACCCGGCTATGTGTAAATGTGGCCTGAGACTGTTGTGTTACCAGACTTGGAGTGTTGCTCTTGTTGGTGTATGTTAAGCTTAAGTGTGTTGTTACGCTTAAATGTGTTGTTACGGCTGTAGTGTGCAGCTTTGAATTGCTTGCCCATTGTTGAGTGTTGGAGCAGTAGGGAGCGGGTGCCATTTTTCTTTTCTCATTTTCTCCTGTTTTTTGTTAGTTAGGAAGTAAGGTAAGAGTTCTGTTGTTTATTTGTGTTGATTGTTGTAGGTCAATTAGGTGTTCCTTCTACCGGGTAGTGAGATCTTTTGTTTGTTTTGGCTTTACCTGCTCCTGAAGAACAGGCTTCATTTCTTTTTCTTTTGGAGCTGTTTGTTTAGGATTCTTTTTGCACTGTATTTATCACTTATTGTAAATAAATGTATTGGAAATCTTACTTTGTGTATTGTGTGCTGGGACTCAGATAGGTTAACTTTTCTTTGTCGCTGTTCATTTTAGCTTTAAAGCTACTTTCCCTTTTGCCCCTAGAAAATGAATTGGGAACGTAACAGTGGTATTGTGTAATTATTCGAATAGAATTGAGTCTTTTCTCTCTGTTTTGCATGCGTAGTCATAATCATTATTGTTATTGTTGTTATTATTATTTTAATAAATTGTTTTGCCTCTGTCACAGTGTATTCTTAACCTGAATTAGCACTGTTCATATAGGCAACACCAATAGGTGTCATGTAACACAAAATAAACCTATGTTTTCTTCATGATACAGGGCATAATCTTAGTTTCGTTTTTATTTTGTTACCATTAGACATCACTGGGTTTTAATTTGAGGTATGAAAACCTGACGATGCCACATATTGAAACACAAATTCATATAACATATTAATTAGCCTGTCATTTTCTTCATTTTCTAAGTCAATAAAGGTTATGTTAAATGAATAAATGTAGTGTAAATGTTGTAATGAAACCAACTGTACCGTTCAAAAGTACTGTTTGTTGTTGTATTTTTCAAAACTTGAAACTTGTGTGTGTGTGTGTCAGGTGGATTTTTTTAATGTTTTTGAAATAAGTCTCTTGCACTGCTCCCCCAGCCTGCATTTATTTGATTAAAATATAGTAGCCTAGGCTATAAACTACAGTATTGTGATGTATTATTACCATTTTAAATAACAGTTTTCTATTTGGACATATATAAAAAAAAAAAAAAAAATTTTTTTTTTTTTTTTTTTTTTTTTTCTGATTTCTAATTGTAATAACGATCTCATAGCTTTATTTCTGCAATTGTAAATGCAGTGAAAATATATTATTGGCACTTCTGTGTATGCACTGCAAAGATGTATTTTCCTTGAATGATTTAATTTGACTGGTGTTACCGTCCCAGGACGTATGCATTTGCGTTTTCTAATGGGTAAGTGTCATTCATTGATTTATTGAGTGTGTGTGCGCGCGCAGCCAATGGACCCAATTGCCTGCTGGGAGTTGTAGTTTTGTTGTACGTTGTATTTATACCACAGAAAGGACCTGTCTTTCACTTCGATGGTAACTAAAAAAAAATTCAAGCTGCGATTTTTCACGATGGATATCCTCGCGCGATCGAGTGTAGATTGTGTTAAACACGACAAGAACCAAAAATTCTGCGTTTATTCCTTAAAACAGTCGGTATTTCCCATATTGCTTCTCCTTTGCAGCTGCCATTGGCGCACGTCACAATTATAAGCGCCTGCTATTGGCGTAGGCAATGTTTACAGCACGATTATCAAGTATGTGGTGCGAACGCAACGGAACAGTCAGATTTACCATAAATGAACATGGTGAGTAACATTTTATAAACAATATTGTCAATATTGTTTGTTTTCCCTCTATTTTGCTGACGAGAATTTCAAAATAAAGCCCTACCAGAGTCTCAATGCAACAACAGACAGTGATTGAACCGTGAATTTTGTGAACCATTACATAATCCTATATAGGCTAATTATAAATTCAATTGTTATTATACTTTACAATATTACTGTTTGTTGTTGTATTTTTCAAAACTTGAAACTTGTGTGTGTGTGTCAGGTGGATTTTTTTAATGTTTTTGAAATAAGTCTCTTGCGCTGCTCCCCCAGCCTGCATTTATTTGATTAAAATATAGTAGCCTAGGCTATAAACTACAGTATTGTGATATATTATTACCATTTTAAATAACAGTTTCTATTTGGACATATATTAAAAGGTTTTTTTTTTGTTTTTTTTTGTCCAATTTCTTGTGCTCCTCCCTGTCCTAATCTAGGTGATGGGACCTACCAGCTGTTCCTCATCAATGGCAAGAGGATCCAGTATTTAAGCAGAGCCGGGGGGGAGAGAGAGAGACTGGGACTGGGACTGGGACTGGGACTGGGACTGGGACTGGGACTGGGACTGGGACTGGGACTGGGAGAGGTTTCTTCTCCCAAGAGCCTGAGGCCCCGTTTACACGATGGGAAAACGCAGATATTTCCCTGCGTTTTGGCCTGTCATTTACACGAAAACGCAGTTTTTATCCCAGAGAACGATTATTTCTAAAAACTCCGGCCAAAGTGGAGATTTCTGAAAACGCCGGTTATGTGTTGCCGTGTCAACTGGGAGAAACGGGGTTTTAGGTTCTCAAACGTCACATTATGCGCCAGAAAATGCTTACGTCATGTGAGCGCCCTATGTTCAGAGTTTGTTCCATACTGTCTATGAGTTTGTTTGGCTACTATTTGATCATGGATGCTGTTAAAGTGGTACTCATTTTTACTTTTGTGAAAACGCTTTTGGCCTGTTTGCATTTGCCGCGCTGTCTGTCCACACGAACGAACCTCGCGCCATGTCTATTGTTTTGAAAGGAACAGGAAGTCGCTCGTGCTATTCGTCGTTGTCGATTTTGAGGATTCTGATTGGCTTGCATGGCTTTATCCTTCTCCTTACACTGCCGCCCCTTTGTATTTATGCGGGTTGATGTAAACGACAACTTTTTTTGAAAACGATATTGCGTGCACGATGTTATTTTTGAAAACGGAGGGGGAGAAATATTCGTTTCTCTAAATACCCGGCTATGTGTAAATGTGGCCTGAGACTGTTGTGTTACCAGACTTGGAGTGTTGCTCTTGTTGGTGTATGTTAAGCTTAAGTGTGTTGTTACGCTTAAATGTGTTGTTACGGCTGTAGTGTGCAGCTTTGAATTGCTTGCCCATTGTTGAGTGTTGGAGCAGTAGGGAGCGGGTGCCATTTTTCTTTTCTCATTTTCTCCTGTTTTTTGTTAGTTAGGAAGTAAGGTAAGAGTTCTGTTGTTTATTTGTGTTGATTGTTGTAGGTCAATTAGGTGTTCCTTCTACCGGGTAGTGAGATCTTTTGTTTGTTTTGGCTTTACCTGCTCCTGAAGAACAGGCTTCATTTCTTTTTCTTTTGGAGCTGTTTGTTTAGGATTCTTTTTGCACTGTATTTATCACTTATTGTAAATAAATGTATTGGAAATCTTACTTTGTGTATTGTGTGCTGGGACTCAGATAGGTTAACTTTTCTTTGTCGCTGTTCATTTTAGCTTTAAAGCTACTTTCCCTTTTGCCCCTAGAAAATGAATTGGGAACGTAACAGTGGTATTGTGTAATTATTCGAATAGAATTGAGTCTTTTCTCTCTGTTTTGCATGCGTCGTCATAATCATTATTGTTATTGTTGTTATTATTATTTTAATAAATTGTTTTGCCTCTGTCACAGTGTATTCTTAACCTGAATTAGCACTGTTCATATAGGCAACACCAATAGGTGTCATGTAACACAAAATAAACCTATGTTTTCTTCATGATACAGGGCATAATCTTAGTTTCGTTTTTATTTTGTTACCATTAGACATCACTGGGTTTTAATTTGAGGTATGAAAACCTGACGATGCCACATATTGAAACACAAATTCATATAACATATTAATTAGCCTGTCATTTTCTTCATTTTCTAAGTCAATAAAGGTTATGTTAAATGAATAAATGTAGTGTAAATGTTGTAATGAAACCAACTGTACCGTTCAAAAGTACTGTTTGTTGTTGTATTTTTCAAAACTTGAAACTTGTGTGTGTGTGTGTCAGGTGGATTTTTTTAATGTTTTTGAAATAAGTCTCTTGCACTGCTCCCCCAGCCTGCATTTATTTGATTAAAATATAGTAGCCTAGGCTATAAACTACAGTATTGTGATGTATTATTACCATTTTAAATAACAGTTTTCTATTTGGACATATATAAAAAAAAAAAAAAAAATTTTTTTTTTTTTTTTTTTTTTTTTTCTGATTTCTAATTGTAATAACGATCTCATAGCTTTATTTCTGCAATTGTAAATGCAGTGAAAATATATTATTGGCACTTCTGTGTATGCACTGCAAAGATGTATTTTCCTTGAATGATTTAATTTGACTGGTGTTACCGTCCCAGGACGTATGCATTTGCGTTTTCTAATGGGTAAGTGTCATTCATTGATTTATTGAGTGTGTGTGCGCGCGCAGCCAATGGACCCAATTGCCTGCTGGGAGTTGTAGTTTTGTTGTAGTTTTGTTGTACGTTGTATTTATACCACAGAAAGGACCTGTCTTTCACTTCGATGGTAACTAAAAAAAAATTCAAGCTGCGATTTTTCACGATGGATATCCTCGCGCGATCGAGTGTAGATTGTGTTAAACACGACAAGAACCAAAAATTCTGCGTTTATTCCTTAAAACAGTCGGTATTTCCCATATTGCTTCTCCTTTGCAGCTGCCATTGGCGCACGTCACAATTATAAGCGCCTGCTATTGGCGTAGGCAATGTTTACAGCACGATTATCAAGTATGTGGTGCGAACGCAACGGAACAGTCAGATTTACCATAAATGAACATGGTGAGTAACATTTTATAAACAATATTGTCAATATTGTTTGTTTTCCCTCTATTTTGCTGACGAGAATTTCAAAATAAAGCCCTACCAGAGTCTCAATGCAACAACAGACAGTGATTGAACCGTGAATTTTGTGAACCATTACATAATCCTATATAGGCTAATTATAAATTCAATTGTTATTATACTTTACAATATTACTGTTTGTTGTTGTATTTTTCAAAACTTGAAACTTGTGTGTGTGTGTCAGGTGGATTTTTTTAATGTTTTTGAAATAAGTCTCTTGCGCTGCTCCCCCAGCCTGCATTTATTTGATTAAAATATAGTAGCCTAGGCTATAAACTACAGTATTGTGATATATTATTACCATTTTAAATAACAGTTTCTATTTGGACATATATTAAAAGGTTTTTTTTTTGTTTTTTTTTGTCCAATTTCTTGTGCTCCTCCCTGTCCTAATCTAGGTGATGGGACCTACCAGCTGTTCCTCATCAATGGCAAGAGGATCCAGTATTTAAGCAGAGCCGGGGGGGAGAGAGAGAGACTGGGACTGGGACTGGGACTGGGACTGGGACTGGGACTGGGACTGGGAGAGGTTTCTTCTCCCAAGAGCCTGAGGCCCCGTTTACACGATGGGAAAACGCAGATATTTCCCTGCGTTTTGGCCTGTCATTTACACGAAAACGCAGTTTTTATCCCAGAGAACGATTATTTCTAAAAACTCCGGCCAAAGTGGAGATTTCTGAAAACGCCGGTTATGTGTTGCCGTGTCAACTGGGAGAAACGGGGTTTTAGGTTCTCAAACGTCACATTATGCGCCAGAAAATGCTTACGTCATGTGAGCGCCCTATGTTCAGAGTTTGTTCCATACTGTCTATGAGTTTGTTTGGCTACTATTTGATCATGGATGCTGTTAAAGTGGTACTCATTTTTACTTTTGTGAAAACGCTTTTGGCCTGTTTGCATTTGCCGCGCTGTCTGTCCACACGAACGAACCTCGCGCCATGTCTATTGTTTTGAAAGGAACAGGAAGTCGCTCGTGCTATTCGTCGTTGTCGATTTTGAGGATTCTGATTGGCTTGCATGGCTTTATCCTTCTCCTTACACTGCCGCCCCTTTGTATTTATGCGGGTTGATGTAAACGACAACTTTTTTTGAAAACGATATTGCGTGCACGATGTTATTTTTGAAAACGGAGGGGGAGAAATATTCGTTTCTCTAAATACCCGGCTATGTGTAAATGTGGCCTGAGACTGTTGTGTTACCAGACTTGGAGTGTTGCTCTTGTTGGTGTATGTTAAGCTTAAGTGTGTTGTTACGCTTAAATGTGTTGTTACGGCTGTAGTGTGCAGCTTTGAATTGCTTGCCCATTGTTGAGTGTTGGAGCAGTAGGGAGCGGGTGCCATTTTTCTTTTCTCATTTTCTCCTGTTTTTTGTTAGTTAGGAAGTAAGGTAAGAGTTCTGTTGTTTATTTGTGTTGATTGTTGTAGGTCAATTAGGTGTTCCTTCTACCGGGTAGTGAGATCTTTTGTTTGTTTTGGCTTTACCTGCTCCTGAAGAACAGGCTTCATTTCTTTTTCTTTTGGAGCTGTTTGTTTAGGATTCTTTTTGCACTGTATTTATCACTTATTGTAAATAAATGTATTGGAAATCTTACTTTGTGTATTGTGTGCTGGGACTCAGATAGGTTAACTTTTCTTTGTCGCTGTTCATTTTAGCTTTAAAGCTACTTTCCCTTTTGCCCCTAGAAAATGAATTGGGAACGTAACAGTGGTATTGTGTAATTATTCGAATAGAATTGAGTCTTTTCTCTCTGTTTTGCATGCGTCGTCATAATCATTATTGTTATTGTTGTTATTATTATTTTAATAAATTGTTTTGCCTCTGTCACAGTGTATTCTTAACCTGAATTAGCACTGTTCATATAGGCAACACCAATAGGTGTCATGTAACACAAAATAAACCTATGTTTTCTTCATGATACAGGGCATAATCTTAGTTTCGTTTTTATTTTGTTACCATTAGACATCACTGGGTTTTAATTTGAGGTATGAAAACCTGACGATGCCACATATTGAAACACAAATTCATATAACATATTAATTAGCCTGTCATTTTCTTCATTTTCTAAGTCAATAAAGGTTATGTTAAATGAATAAATGTAGTGTAAATGTTGTAATGAAACCAACTGTACCGTTCAAAAGTACTGTTTGTTGTTGTATTTTTCAAAACTTGAAACTTGTGTGTGTGTGTGTCAGGTGGATTTTTTTAATGTTTTTGAAATAAGTCTCTTGCACTGCTCCCCCAGCCTGCATTTATTTGATTAAAATATAGTAGCCTAGGCTATAAACTACAGTATTGTGATGTATTATTACCATTTTAAATAACAGTTTTCTATTTGGACATATATAAAAAAAAAAAAAAAAATTTTTTTTTTTTTTTTTTTTTTTTTTCTGATTTCTAATTGTAATAACGATCTCATAGCTTTATTTCTGCAATTGTAAATGCAGTGAAAATATATTATTGGCACTTCTGTGTATGCACTGCAAAGATGTATTTTCCTTGAATGATTTAATTTGACTGGTGTTACCGTCCCAGGACGTATGCATTTGCGTTTTCTAATGGGTAAGTGTCATTCATTGATTTATTGAGTGTGTGTGCGCGCGCAGCCAATGGACCCAATTGCCTGCTGGGAGTTGTAGTTTTGTTGTACGTTGTATTTATACCACAGAAAGGACCTGTCTTTCACTTCGATGGTAACTAAAAAAAAATTCAAGCTGCGATTTTTCACGATGGATATCCTCGCGCGATCGAGTGTAGATTGTGTTAAACACGACAAGAACCAAAAATTCTGCGTTTATTCCTTAAAACAGTCGGTATTTCCCATATTGCTTCTCCTTTGCAGCTGCCATTGGCGCACGTCACAATTATAAGCGCCTGCTATTGGCGTAGGCAATGTTTACAGCACGATTATCAAGTATGTGGTGCGAACGCAACGGAACAGTCAGATTTACCATAAATGAACATGGTGAGTAACATTTTATAAACAATATTGTCAATATTGTTTGTTTTCCCTCTATTTTGCTGACGAGAATTTCAAAATAAAGCCCTACCAGAGTCTCAATGCAACAACAGACAGTGATTGAACCGTGAATTTTGTGAACCATTACATAATCCTATATAGGCTAATTATAAATTCAATTGTTATTATACTTTACAATATTACTGTTTGTTGTTGTATTTTTCAAAACTTGAAACTTGTGTGTGTGTGTCAGGTGGATTTTTTTAATGTTTTTGAAATAAGTCTCTTGCGCTGCTCCCCCAGCCTGCATTTATTTGATTAAAATATAGTAGCCTAGGCTATAAACTACAGTATTGTGATATATTATTACCATTTTAAATAACAGTTTCTATTTGGACATATATTAAAAGGTTTTTTTTTTGTTTTTTTTTGTCCAATTTCTTGTGCTCCTCCCTGTCCTAATCTAGGTGATGGGACCTACCAGCTGTTCCTCATCAATGGCAAGAGGATCCAGTATTTAAGCAGAGCCGGGGGGGAGAGAGAGAGACTGGGACTGGGACTGGGACTGGGACTGGGACTGGGACTGGGACTGGGACTGGGACTGGGACTGGGAGAGGTTTCTTCTCCCAAGAGCCTGAGGCCCCGTTTACACGATGGGAAAACGCAGATATTTCCCTGCGTTTTGGCCTGTCATTTACACGAAAACGCAGTTTTTATCCCAGAGAACGATTATTTCTAAAAACTCCGGCCAAAGTGGAGATTTCTGAAAACGCCGGTTATGTGTTGCCGTGTCAACTGGGAGAAACGGGGTTTTAGGTTCTCAAACGTCACATTATGCGCCAGAAAATGCTTACGTCATGTGAGCGCCCTATGTTCAGAGTTTGTTCCATACTGTCTATGAGTTTGTTTGGCTACTATTTGATCATGGATGCTGTTAAAGTGGTACTCATTTTTACTTTTGTGAAAACGCTTTTGGCCTGTTTGCATTTGCCGCGCTGTCTGTCCACACGAACGAACCTCGCGCCATGTCTATTGTTTTGAAAGGAACAGGAAGTCGCTCGTGCTATTCGTCGTTGTCGATTTTGAGGATTCTGATTGGCTTGCATGGCTTTATCCTTCTCCTTACACTGCCGCCCCTTTGTATTTATGCGGGTTGATGTAAACGACAACTTTTTTTGAAAACGATATTGCGTGCACGATGTTATTTTTGAAAACGGAGGGGGAGAAATATTCGTTTCTCTAAATACCCGGCTATGTGTAAATGTGGCCTGAGACTGTTGTGTTACCAGACTTGGAGTGTTGCTCTTGTTGGTGTATGTTAAGCTTAAGTGTGTTGTTACGCTTAAATGTGTTGTTACGGCTGTAGTGTGCAGCTTTGAATTGCTTGCCCATTGTTGAGTGTTGGAGCAGTAGGGAGCGGGTGCCATTTTTCTTTTCTCATTTTCTCCTGTTTTTTGTTAGTTAGGAAGTAAGGTAAGAGTTCTGTTGTTTATTTGTGTTGATTGTTGTAGGTCAATTAGGTGTTCCTTCTACCGGGTAGTGAGATCTTTTGTTTGTTTTGGCTTTACCTGCTCCTGAAGAACAGGCTTCATTTCTTTTTCTTTTGGAGCTGTTTGTTTAGGATTCTTTTTGCACTGTATTTATCACTTATTGTAAATAAATGTATTGGAAATCTTACTTTGTGTATTGTGTGCTGGGACTCAGATAGGTTAACTTTTCTTTGTCGCTGTTCATTTTAGCTTTAAAGCTACTTTCCCTTTTGCCCCTAGAAAATGAATTGGGAACGTAACAGTGGTATTGTGTAATTATTCGAATAGAATTGAGTCTTTTCTCTCTGTTTTGCATGCGTCGTCATAATCATTATTGTTATTGTTGTTATTATTATTTTAATAAATTGTTTTGCCTTTGTCACAGTGTATTCTTAACCTGAATTAGCACTGTTCATATAGGCAACACCAATAGGTGTCATGTAACACAAAATAAACCTATGTTTTCTTCATGATACAGGGCATAATCTTAGTTTCGTTTTTATTTTGTTACCATTAGACATCACTGGGTTTTAATTTGAGGTATGAAAACCTGACGATGCCACATATTGAAACACAAATTCATATAACATATTAATTAGCCTGTCATTTTCTTCATTTTCTAAGTCAATAAAGGTTATGTTAAATGAATAAATGTAGTGTAAATGTTGTAATGAAACCAACTGTACCGTTCAAAAGTACTGTTTGTTGTTGTATTTTTCAAAACTTGAAACTTGTGTGTGTGTGTGTCAGGTGGATTTTTTTAATGTTTTTGAAATAAGTCTCTTGCACTGCTCCCCCAGCCTGCATTTATTTGATTAAAATATAGTAGCCTAGGCTATAAACTACAGTATTGTGATGTATTATTACCATTTTAAATAACAGTTTTCTATTTGGACATATATAAAAAAAAAAAAAAAAATTTTTTTTTTTTTTTTCTGATTTCTAATTGTAATAACGATCTCATAGCTTTATTTCTGCAATTGTAAATGCAGTGAAAATATATTATTGGCACTTCTGTGTATGCACTGCAAAGATGTATTTTCCTTGAATGATTTAATTTGACTGGTGTTACCGTCCCAGGACGTATGCATTTGCGTTTTCTAATGGGTAAGTGTCATTCATTGATTTATTGAGTGTGTGTGCGCGCGCAGCCAATGGACCCAATTGCCTGCTGGGAGTTGTAGTTTTGTTGTACGTTGTATTTATACCACAGAAAGGACCTGTCTTTCACTTCGATGGTAACTAAAAAAAAATTCAAGCTGCGATTTTTCACGATGGATATCCTCGCGCGATCGAGTGTAGATTGTGTTAAACACGACAAGAACCAAAAATTCTGCGTTTATTCCTTAAAACAGTCGGTATTTCCCATATTGCTTCTCCTTTGCAGCTGCCATTGGCGCACGTCACAATTATAAGCGCCTGCTATTGGCGTAGGCAATGTTTACAGCACGATTATCAAGTATGTGGTGCGAACGCAACGGAACAGTCAGATTTACCATAAATGAACATGGTGAGTAACATTTTATAAACAATATTGTCAATATTGTTTGTTTTCCCTCTATTTTGCTGACGAGAATTTCAAAATAAAGCCCTACCAGAGTCTCAATGCAACAACAGACAGTGATTGAACCGTGAATTTTGTGAACCATTACATAATCCTATATAGGCTAATTATAAATTCAATTGTTATTATACTTTACAATATTACTGTTTGTTGTTGTATTTTTCAAAACTTGAAACTTGTGTGTGTGTGTCAGGTGGATTTTTTTAATGTTTTTGAAATAAGTCTCTTGCGCTGCTCCCCCAGCCTGCATTTATTTGATTAAAATATAGTAGCCTAGGGTATAAACTACAGTATTGTGATATATTATTACCATTTTAAATAACAGTTTCTATTTGGACATATATTAAAAGGTTTTTTTTTTGTTTTTTTTTGTCCAATTTCTTGTGCTCCTCCCTGTCCTAATCTAGGTGATGGGACCTACCAGCTGTTCCTCATCAATGGCAAGAGGATCCAGTATTTAAGCAGAGCCGGGGGGGAGAGAGAGAGACTGGGACTGGGACTGGGACTGGGACTGGGACTGGGACTGGGACTGGGACTGGGACTGGGACTGGGAGAGGTTTCTTCTCCCAAGAGCCTGAGGCCCCGTTTACACGATGGGAAAACGCAGATATTTCCCTGCGTTTTGGCCTGTCATTTACACGAAAACGCAGTTTTTATCCCAGAGAACGATTATTTCTAAAAACTCCGGCCAAAGTGGAGATTTCTGAAAACGCCGGTTATGTGTTGCCGTGTCAACTGGGAGAAACGGGGTTTTAGGTTCTCAAACGTCACATTATGCGCCAGAAAATGCTTACGTCATGTGAGCGCCCTATGTTCAGAGTTTGTTCCATACTGTCTATGAGTTTGTTTGGCTACTATTTGATCATGGATGCTGTTAAAGTGGTACTCATTTTTACTTTTGTGAAAACGCTTTTGGCCTGTTTGCATTTGCCGCGCTGTCTGTCCACACGAACGAACCTCGCGCCATGTCTATTGTTTTGAAAGGAACAGGAAGTCGCTCGTGCTATTCGTCGTTGTCGATTTTGAGGATTCTGATTGGCTTGCATGGCTTTATCCTTCTCCTTACACTGCCGCCCCTTTGTATTTATGCGGGTTGATGTAAACGACAACTTTTTTTGAAAACGATATTGCGTGCACGATGTTATTTTTGAAAACGGAGGGGGAGAAATATTCGTTTCTCTAAATACCCGGCTATGTGTAAATGTGGCCTGAGACTGTTGTGTTACCAGACTTGGAGTGTTGCTCTTGTTGGTGTATGTTAAGCTTAAGTGTGTTGTTACGCTTAAATGTGTTGTTACGGCTGTAGTGTGCAGCTTTGAATTGCTTGCCCATTGTTGAGTGTTGGAGCAGTAGGGAGCGGGTGCCATTTTTCTTTTCTCATTTTCTCCTGTTTTTTGTTAGTTAGGAAGTAAGGTAAGAGTTCTGTTGTTTATTTGTGTTGATTGTTGTAGGTCAATTAGGTGTTCCTTCTACCGGGTAGTGAGATCTTTTGTTTGTTTTGGCTTTACCTGCTCCTGAAGAACAGGCTTCATTTCTTTTTCTTTTGGAGCTGTTTGTTTAGGATTCTTTTTGCACTGTATTTATCACTTATTGTAAATAAATGTATTGGAAATCTTACTTTGTGTATTGTGTGCTGGGACTCAGATAGGTTAACTTTTCTTTGTCGCTGTTCATTTTAGCTTTAAAGCTACTTTCCCTTTTGCCCCTAGAAAATGAATTGGGAACGTAACAGTGGTATTGTGTAATTATTCGAATAGAATTGAGTCTTTTCTCTCTGTTTTGCATGCGTAGTCATAATCATTATTGTTATTGTTGTTATTATTATTTTAATAAATTGTTTTGCCTCTGTCACAGTGTATTCTTAACCTGAATTAGCACTGTTCATATAGGCAACACCAATAGGTGTCATGTAACACAAAATAAACCTATGTTTTCTTCATGATACAGGGCATAATCTTAGTTTCGTTTTTATTTTGTTACCATTAGACATCACTGGGTTTTAATTTGAGGTATGAAAACCTGACGATGCCACATATTGAAACACAAATTCATATAACATATTAATTAGCCTGTCATTTTCTTCATTTTCTAAGTCAATAAAGGTTATGTTAAATGAATAAATGTAGTGTAAATGTTGTAATGAAACCAACTGTACCGTTCAAAAGTACTGTTTGTTGTTGTATTTTTCAAAACTTGAAACTTGTGTGTGTGTGTGTCAGGTGGATTTTTTTAATGTTTTTGAAATAAGTCTCTTGCACTGCTCCCCCAGCCTGCATTTATTTGATTAAAATATAGTAGCCTAGGCTATAAACTACAGTATTGTGATGTATTATTACCATTTTAAATAACAGTTTTCTATTTGGACATATATAAAAAAAAAAAAAAAAATTTTTTTTTTTTTTTTTTTTTTTTTTCTGATTTCTAATTGTAATAACGATCTCATAGCTTTATTTCTGCAATTGTAAATGCAGTGAAAATATATTATTGGCACTTCTGTGTATGCACTGCAAAGATGTATTTTCCTTGAATGATTTAATTTGACTGGTGTTACCGTCCCAGGACGTATGCATTTGCGTTTTCTAATGGGTAAGTGTCATTCATTGATTTATTGAGTGTGTGTGCGCGCGCAGCCAATGGACCCAATTGCCTGCTGGGAGTTGTAGTTTTGTTGTACGTTGTATTTATACCACAGAAAGGACCTGTCTTTCACTTCGATGGTAACTAAAAAAAAATTCAAGCTGCGATTTTTCACGATGGATATCCTCGCGCGATCGAGTGTAGATTGTGTTAAACACGACAAGAACCAAAAATTCTGCGTTTATTCCTTAAAACAGTCGGTATTTCCCATATTGCTTCTCCTTTGCAGCTGCCATTGGCGCACGTCACAATTATAAGCGCCTGCTATTGGCGTAGGCAATGTTTACAGCACGATTATCAAGTATGTGGTGCGAACGCAACGGAACAGTCAGATTTACCATAAATGAACATGGTGAGTAACATTTTATAAACAATATTGTCAATATTGTTTGTTTTCCCTCTATTTTGCTGACGAGAATTTCAAAATAAAGCCCTACCAGAGTCTCAATGCAACAACAGACAGTGATTGAACCGTGAATTTTGTGAACCATTACATAATCCTATATAGGCTAATTATAAATTCAATTGTTATTATACTTTACAATATTACTGTTTGTTGTTGTATTTTTCAAAACTTGAAACTTGTGTGTGTGTGTCAGGTGGATTTTTTTAATGTTTTTGAAATAAGTCTCTTGCGCTGCTCCCCCAGCCTGCATTTATTTGATTAAAATATAGTAGCCTAGGGTATAAACTACAGTATTGTGATATATTATTACCATTTTAAATAACAGTTTCTATTTGGACATATATTAAAAGGTTTTTTTTTTGTTTTTTTTTGTCCAATTTCTTGTGCTCCTCCCTGTCCTAATCTAGGTGATGGGACCTACCAGCTGTTCCTCATCAATGGCAAGAGGATCCAGTATTTAAGCAGAGCCGGGGGGAGAGAGAGAGACTGGGACTGGGACTGGGACTGGGACTGGGACTGGGACTGGGACTGGGACTGGGACTGGGACTGGGACTGGGACTGGGACTGGGACTGGGAGAGGTTTCTTCTCCCAAGAGCCTGAGGCCCCGTTTACACGATGGGAAAACGCAGATATTTCCCTGCGTTTTGGCCTGTCATTTACACGAAAACGCAGTTTTTATCCCAGAGAACGATTATTTCTAAAAACTCCGGCCAAAGTGGAGATTTCTGAAAACGCCGGTTATGTGTTGCCGTGTCAACTGGGAGAAACGGGGTTTTAGGTTCTCAAACGTCACATTATGCGCCAGAAAATGCTTACGTCATGTGAGCGCCCTATGTTCAGAGTTTGTTCCATACTGTCTATGAGTTTGTTTGGCTACTATTTGATCATGGATGCTGTTAAAGTGGTACTCATTTTTACTTTTGTGAAAACGCTTTTGGCCTGTTTGCATTTGCCGCGCTGTCTGTCCACACGAACGAACCTCGCGCCATGTCTATTGTTTTGAAAGGAACAGGAAGTCGCTCGTGCTATTCGTCGTTGTCGATTTTGAGGATTCTGATTGGCTTGCATGGCTTTATCCTTCTCCTTACACTGCCGCCCCTTTGTATTTATGCGGGTTGATGTAAACGACAACTTTTTTTGAAAACGATATTGCGTGCACGATGTTATTTTTGAAAACGGAGGGGGAGAAATATTCGTTTCTCTAAATACCCGGCTATGTGTAAATGTGGCCTGAGACTGTTGTGTTACCAGACTTGGAGTGTTGCTCTTGTTGGTGTATGTTAAGCTTAAGTGTGTTGTTACGCTTAAATGTGTTGTTACGGCTGTAGTGTGCAGCTTTGAATTGCTTGCCCATTGTTGAGTGTTGGAGCAGTAGGGAGCGGGTGCCATTTTTCTTTTCTCATTTTCTCCTGTTTTTTGTTAGTTAGGAAGTAAGGTAAGAGTTCTGTTGTTTATTTGTGTTGATTGTTGTAGGTCAATTAGGTGTTCCTTCTACCGGGTAGTGAGATCTTTTGTTTGTTTTGGCTTTACCTGCTCCTGAAGAACAGGCTTCATTTCTTTTTCTTTTGGAGCTGTTTGTTTAGGATTCTTTTTGCACTGTATTTATCACTTATTGTAAATAAATGTATTGGAAATCTTACTTTGTGTATTGTGTGCTGGGACTCAGATAGGTTAACTTTTCTTTGTCGCTGTTCATTTTAGCTTTAAAGCTACTTTCCCTTTTGCCCCTAGAAAATGAATTGGGAACGTAACAGTGGTATTGTGTAATTATTCGAATAGAATTGAGTCTTTTCTCTCTGTTTTGCATGCGTCGTCATAATCATTATTGTTATTGTTGTTATTATTATTTTAATAAATTGTTTTGCCTCTGTCACAGTGTATTCTTAACCTGAATTAGCACTGTTCATATAGGCAACACCAATAGGTGTCATGTAACACAAAATAAACCTATGTTTTCTTCATGATACAGGGCATAATCTTAGTTTCGTTTTTATTTTGTTACCATTAGACATCACTGGGTTTTAATTTGAGGTATGAAAACCTGACGATGCCACATATTGAAACACAAATTCATATAACATATTAATTAGCCTGTCATTTTCTTCATTTTCTAAGTCAATAAAGGTTATGTTAAATGAATAAATGTAGTGTAAATGTTGTAATGAAACCAACTGTACCGTTCAAAAGTACTGTTTGTTGTTGTATTTTTCAAAACTTGAAACTTGTGTGTGTGTGTGTCAGGTGGATTTTTTTAATGTTTTTGAAATAAGTCTCTTGCACTGCTCCCCCAGCCTGCATTTATTTGATTAAAATATAGTAGCCTAGGCTATAAACTACAGTATTGTGATGTATTATTACCATTTTAAATAACAGTTTTCTATTTGGACATATATAAAAAAAAAAAAAAAAATTTTTTTTTTTTTTTTTTTTTTTTTTTTTTTTTCTGATTTCTAATTGTAATAACGATCTCATAGCTTTATTTCTGCAATTGTAAATGCAGTGAAAATATATTATTGGCACTTCTGTGTATGCACTGCAAAGATGTATTTTCCTTGAATGATTTAATTTGACTGGTGTTACCGTCCCAGGACGTATGCATTTGCGTTTTCTAATGGGTAAGTGTCATTCATTGATTTATTGAGTGTGTGTGCGCGCGCAGCCAATGGACCCAATTGCCTGCTGGGAGTTGTAGTTTTGTTGTACGTTGTATTTATACCACAGAAAGGACCTGTCTTTCACTTCGATGGTAACTAAAAAAAAATTCAAGCTGCGATTTTTCACGATGGATATCCTCGCGCGATCGAGTGTAGATTGTGTTAAACACGACAAGAACCAAAAATTCTGCGTTTATTCCTTAAAACAGTCGGTATTTCCCATATTGCTTCTCCTTTGCAGCTGCCATTGGCGCACGTCACAATTATAAGCGCCTGCTATTGGCGTAGGCAATGTTTACAGCACGATTATCAAGTATGTGGTGCGAACGCAACGGAACAGTCAGATTTACCATAAATGAACATGGTGAGTAACATTTTATAAACAATATTGTCAATATTGTTTGTTTTCCCTCTATTTTGCTGACGAGAATTTCAAAATAAAGCCCTACCAGAGTCTCAATGCAACAACAGACAGTGATTGAACCGTGAATTTTGTGAACCATTACATAATCCTATATAGGCTAATTATAAATTCAATTGTTATTATACTTTACAATATTACTGTTTGTTGTTGTATTTTTCAAAACTTGAAACTTGTGTGTGTGTGTCAGGTGGATTTTTTTAATGTTTTTGAAATAAGTCTCTTGCGCTGCTCCCCCAGCCTGCATTTATTTGATTAAAATATAGTAGCCTAGGCTATAAACTACAGTATTGTGATATATTATTACCATTTTAAATAACAGTTTCTATTTGGACATATATTAAAAGGTTTTTTTTTTGTTTTTTTTTGTCCAATTTCTTGTGCTCCTCCCTGTCCTAATCTAGGTGATGGGACCTACCAGCTGTTCCTCATCAATGGCAAGAGGATCCAGTATTTAAGCAGAGCCGGGGGGGAGAGAGAGAGACTGGGACTGGGACTGGGACTGGGACTGGGACTGGGACTGGGACTGGGACTGGGACTGGGACTGGGACTGGGAGAGGTTTCTTCTCCCAAGAGCCTGAGGCCCCGTTTACACGATGGGAAAACGCAGATATTTCCCTGCGTTTTGGCCTGTCATTTACACGAAAACGCAGTTTTTATCCCAGAGAACGATTATTTCTAAAAACTCCGGCCAAAGTGGAGATTTCTGAAAACGCCGGTTATGTGTTGCCGTGTCAACTGGGAGAAACGGGGTTTTAGGTTCTCAAACGTCACATTATGCGCCAGAAAATGCTTACGTCATGTGAGCGCCCTATGTTCAGAGTTTGTTCCATACTGTCTATGAGTTTGTTTGGCTACTATTTGATCATGGATGCTGTTAAAGTGGTACTCATTTTTACTTTTGTGAAAACGCTTTTGGCCTGTTTGCATTTGCCGCGCTGTCTGTCCACACGAACGAACCTCGCGCCATGTCTATTGTTTTGAAAGGAACAGGAAGTCGCTCGTGCTATTCGTCGTTGTCGATTTTGAGGATTCTGATTGGCTTGCATGGCTTTATCCTTCTCCTTACACTGCCGCCCCTTTGTATTTATGCGGGTTGATGTAAACGACAACTTTTTTTGAAAACGATATTGCGTGCACGATGTTATTTTTGAAAACGGAGGGGGAGAAATATTCGTTTCTCTAAATACCCGGCTATGTGTAAATGTGGCCTGAGACTGTTGTGTTACCAGACTTGGAGTGTTGCTCTTGTTGGTGTATGTTAAGCTTAAGTGTGTTGTTACGCTTAAATGTGTTGTTACGGCTGTAGTGTGCAGCTTTGAATTGCTTGCCCATTGTTGAGTGTTGGAGCAGTAGGGAGCGGGTGCCATTTTTCTTTTCTCATTTTCTCCTGTTTTTTGTTAGTTAGGAAGTAAGGTAAGAGTTCTGTTGTTTATTTGTGTTGATTGTTGTAGGTCAATTAGGTGTTCCTTCTACCGGGTAGTGAGATCTTTTGTTTGTTTTGGCTTTACCTGCTCCTGAAGAACAGGCTTCATTTCTTTTTCTTTTGGAGCTGTTTGTTTAGGATTCTTTTTGCACTGTATTTATCACTTATTGTAAATAAATGTATTGGAAATCTTACTTTGTGTATTGTGTGCTGGGACTCAGATAGGTTAACTTTTCTTTGTCGCTGTTCATTTTAGCTTTAAAGCTACTTTCCCTTTTGCCCCTAGAAAATGAATTGGGAACGTAACAGTGGTATTGTGTAATTATTCGAATAGAATTGAGTCTTTTCTCTCTGTTTTGCATGCGTCGTCATAATCATTATTGTTATTGTTGTTATTATTATTTTAATAAATTGTTTTGCCTTTGTCACAGTGTATTCTTAACCTGAATTAGCACTGTTCATATAGGCAACACCAATAGGTGTCATGTAACACAAAATAAACCTATGTTTTCTTCATGATACAGGGCATAATCTTAGTTTCGTTTTTATTTTGTTACCATTAGACATCACTGGGTTTTAATTTGAGGTATGAAAACCTGACGATGCCACATATTGAAACACAAATTCATATAACATATTAATTAGCCTGTCATTTTCTTCATTTTCTAAGTCAATAAAGGTTATGTTAAATGAATAAATGTAGTGTAAATGTTGTAATGAAACCAACTGTACCGTTCAAAAGTACTGTTTGTTGTTGTATTTTTCAAAACTTGAAACTTGTGTGTGTGTGTGTCAGGTGGATTTTTTTAATGTTTTTGAAATAAGTCTCTTGCACTGCTCCCCCAGCCTGCATTTATTTGATTAAAATATAGTAGCCTAGGCTATAAACTACAGTATTGTGATGTATTATTACCATTTTAAATAACAGTTTTCTATTTGGACATATATAAAAAAAAAAAAAAAAATTTTTTTTTTTTTTTTTTTTTTTTTTCTGATTTCTAATTGTAATAACGATCTCATAGCTTTATTTCTGCAATTGTAAATGCAGTGAAAATATATTATTGGCACTTCTGTGTATGCACTGCAAAGATGTATTTTCCTTGAATGATTTAATTTGACTGGTGTTACCGTCCCAGGACGTATGCATTTGCGTTTTCTAATGGGTAAGTGTCATTCATTGATTTATTGAGTGTGTGTGCGCGCGCAGCCAATGGACCCAATTGCCTGCTGGGAGTTGTAGTTTTGTTGTACGTTGTATTTATACCACAGAAAGGACCTGTCTTTCACTTCGATGGTAACTAAAAAAAAATTCAAGCTGCGATTTTTCACGATGGATATCCTCGCGCGATCGAGTGTAGATTGTGTTAAACACGACAAGAACCAAAAATTCTGCGTTTATTCCTTAAAACAGTCGGTATTTCCCATATTGCTTCTCCTTTGCAGCTGCCATTGGCGCACGTCACAATTATAAGCGCCTGCTATTGGCGTAGGCAATGTTTACAGCACGATTATCAAGTATGTGGTGCGAACGCAACGGAACAGTCAGATTTACCATAAATGAACATGGTGAGTAACATTTTATAAACAATATTGTCAATATTGTTTGTTTTCCCTCTATTTTGCTGACGAGAATTTCAAAATAAAGCCCTACCAGAGTCTCAATGCAACAACAGACAGTGATTGAACCGTGAATTTTGTGAACCATTACATAATCCTATATAGGCTAATTATAAATTCAATTGTTATTATACTTTACAATATTACTGTTTGTTGTTGTATTTTTCAAAACTTGAAACTTGTGTGTGTGTGTCAGGTGGATTTTTTTAATGTTTTTGAAATAAGTCTCTTGCGCTGCTCCCCCAGCCTGCATTTATTTGATTAAAATATAGTAGCCTAGGCTATAAACTACAGTATTGTGATATATTATTACCATTTTAAATAACAGTTTCTATTTGGACATATATTAAAAGGTTTTTTTTTTGTTTTTTTTTGTCCAATTTCTTGTGCTCCTCCCTGTCCTAATCTAGGTGATGGGACCTACCAGCTGTTCCTCATCAATGGCAAGAGGATCCAGTATTTAAGCAGAGCCGGGGGGGAGAGAGAGAGACTGGGACTGGGACTGGGACTGGGACTGGGACTGGGACTGGGACTGGGACTGGGACTGGGACTGGGACTGGGACTGGGACTGGGACTGGGAGAGGTTTCTTCTCCCAAGAGCCTGAGGCCCCGTTTACACGATGGGAAAACGCAGATATTTCCCTGCGTTTTGGCCTGTCATTTACACGAAAACGCAGTTTTTATCCCAGAGAACGATTATTTCTAAAAACTCCGGCCAAAGTGGAGATTTCTGAAAACGCCGGTTATGTGTTGCCGTGTCAACTGGGAGAAACGGGGTTTTAGGTTCTCAAACGTCACATTATGCGCCAGAAAATGCTTACGTCATGTGAGCGCCCTATGTTCAGAGTTTGTTCCATACTGTCTATGAGTTTGTTTGGCTACTATTTGATCATGGATGCTGTTAAAGTGGTACTCATTTTTACTTTTGTGAAAACGCTTTTGGCCTGTTTGCATTTGCCGCGCTGTCTGTCCACACGAACGAACCTCGCGCCATGTCTATTGTTTTGAAAGGAACAGGAAGTCGCTCGTGCTATTCGTCGTTGTCGATTTTGAGGATTCTGATTGGCTTGCATGGCTTTATCCTTCTCCTTACACTGCCGCCCCTTTGTATTTATGCGGGTTGATGTAAACGACAACTTTTTTTGAAAACGATATTGCGTGCACGATGTTATTTTTGAAAACGGAGGGGGAGAAATATTCGTTTCTCTAAATACCCGGCTATGTGTAAATGTGGCCTGAGACTGTTGTGTTACCAGACTTGGAGTGTTGCTCTTGTTGGTGTATGTTAAGCTTAAGTGTGTTGTTACGCTTAAATGTGTTGTTACGGCTGTAGTGTGCAGCTTTGAATTGCTTGCCCATTGTTGAGTGTTGGAGCAGTAGGGAGCGGGTGCCATTTTTCTTTTCTCATTTTCTCCTGTTTTTTGTTAGTTAGGAAGTAAGGTAAGAGTTCTGTTGTTTATTTGTGTTGATTGTTGTAGGTCAATTAGGTGTTCCTTCTACCGGGTAGTGAGATCTTTTGTTTGTTTTGGCTTTACCTGCTCCTGAAGAACAGGCTTCATTTCTTTTTCTTTTGGAGCTGTTTGTTTAGGATTCTTTTTGCACTGTATTTATCACTTATTGTAAATAAATGTATTGGAAATCTTACTTTGTGTATTGTGTGCTGGGACTCAGATAGGTTAACTTTTCTTTGTCGCTGTTCATTTTAGCTTTAAAGCTACTTTCCCTTTTGCCCCTAGAAAATGAATTGGGAACGTAACAGTGGTATTGTGTAATTATTCGAATAGAATTGAGTCTTTTCTCTCTGTTTTGCATGCGTCGTCATAATCATTATTGTTATTGTTGTTATTATTATTTTAATAAATTGTTTTGCCTTTGTCACAGTGTATTCTTAACCTGAATTAGCACTGTTCATATAGGCAACACCAATAGGTGTCATGTAACACAAAATAAACCTATGTTTTCTTCATGATACAGGGCATAATCTTAGTTTCGTTTTTATTTTGTTACCATTAGACATCACTGGGTTTTAATTTGAGGTATGAAAACCTGACGATGCCACATATTGAAACACAAATTCATATAACATATTAATTAGCCTGTCATTTTCTTCATTTTCTAAGTCAATAAAGGTTATGTTAAATGAATAAATGTAGTGTAAATGTTGTAATGAAACCAACTGTACCGTTCAAAAGTACTGTTTGTTGTTGTATTTTTCAAAACTTGAAACTTGTGTGTGTGTGTGTCAGGTGGATTTTTTTAATGTTTTTGAAATAAGTCTCTTGCACTGCTCCCCCAGCCTGCATTTATTTGATTAAAATATAGTAGCCTAGGCTATAAACTACAGTATTGTGATGTATTATTACCATTTTAAATAACAGTTTTCTATTTGGACATATATAAAAAAAAAAAAAAAAAATTTTTTTTTTTTTTTTTTTTTTTTTCTGATTTCTAATTGTAATAACGATCTCATAGCTTTATTTCTGCAATTGTAAATGCAGTGAAAATATATTATTGGCACTTCTGTGTATGCACTGCAAAGATGTATTTTCCTTGAATGATTTAATTTGACTGGTGTTACCGTCCCAGGACGTATGCATTTGCGTTTTCTAATGGGTAAGTGTCATTCATTGATTTATTGAGTGTGTGTGCGCGCGCAGCCAATGGACCCAATTGCCTGCTGGGAGTTGTAGTTTTGTTGTACGTTGTATTTATACCACAGAAAGGACCTGTCTTTCACTTCGATGGTAACTAAAAAAAAATTCAAGCTGCGATTTTTCACGATGGATATCCTCGCGCGATCGAGTGTAGATTGTGTTAAACACGACAAGAACCAAAAATTCTGCGTTTATTCCTTAAAACAGTCGGTATTTCCCATATTGCTTCTCCTTTGCAGCTGCCATTGGCGCACGTCACAATTATAAGCGCCTGCTATTGGCGTAGGCAATGTTTACAGCACGATTATCAAGTATGTGGTGCGAACGCAACGGAACAGTCAGATTTACCATAAATGAACATGGTGAGTAACATTTTATAAACAATATTGTCAATATTGTTTGTTTTCCCTCTATTTTGCTGACGAGAATTTCAAAATAAAGCCCTACCAGAGTCTCAATGCAACAACAGACAGTGATTGAACCGTGAATTTTGTGAACCATTACATAATCCTATATAGGCTAATTATAAATTCAATTGTTATTATACTTTACAATATTACTGTTTGTTGTTGTATTTTTCAAAACTTGAAACTTGTGTGTGTGTGTCAGGTGGATTTTTTTAATGTTTTTGAAATAAGTCTCTTGCGCTGCTCCCCCAGCCTGCATTTATTTGATTAAAATATAGTAGCCTAGGGTATAAACTACAGTATTGTGATATATTATTACCATTTTAAATAACAGTTTCTATTTGGACATATATTAAAAGGTTTTTTTTTTGTTTTTTTTTGTCCAATTTCTTGTGCTCCTCCCTGTCCTAATCTAGGTGATGGGACCTACCAGCTGTTCCTCATCAATGGCAAGAGGATCCAGTATTTAAGCAGAGCCGGGGGGGAGAGAGAGAGACTGGGACTGGGACTGGGACTGGGACTGGGACTGGGACTGGGACTGGGACTGGGACTGGGACTGGGACTGGGACTGGGACTGGGAGAGGTTTCTTCTCCCAAGAGCCTGAGGCCCCGTTTACACGATGGGAAAACGCAGATATTTCCCTGCGTTTTGGCCTGTCATTTACACGAAAACGCAGTTTTTATCCCAGAGAACGATTATTTCTAAAAACTCCGGCCAAAGTGGAGATTTCTGAAAACGCCGGTTATGTGTTGCCGTGTCAACTGGGAGAAACGGGGTTTTAGGTTCTCAAACGTCACATTATGCGCCAGAAAATGCTTACGTCATGTGAGCGCCCTATGTTCAGAGTTTGTTCCATACTGTCTATGAGTTTGTTTGGCTACTATTTGATCATGGATGCTGTTAAAGTGGTACTCATTTTTACTTTTGTGAAAACGCTTTTGGCCTGTTTGCATTTGCCGCGCTGTCTGTCCACACGAACGAACCTCGCGCCATGTCTATTGTTTTGAAAGGAACAGGAAGTCGCTCGTGCTATTCGTCGTTGTCGATTTTGAGGATTCTGATTGGCTTGCATGGCTTTATCCTTCTCCTTACACTGCCGCCCCTTTGTATTTATGCGGGTTGATGTAAACGACAACTTTTTTTGAAAACGATATTGCGTGCACGATGTTATTTTTGAAAACGGAGGGGGAGAAATATTCGTTTCTCTAAATACCCGGCTATGTGTAAATGTGGCCTGAGACTGTTGTGTTACCAGACTTGGAGTGTTGCTCTTGTTGGTGTATGTTAAGCTTAAGTGTGTTGTTACGCTTAAATGTGTTGTTACGGCTGTAGTGTGCAGCTTTGAATTGCTTGCCCATTGTTGAGTGTTGGAGCAGTAGGGAGCGGGTGCCATTTTTCTTTTCTCATTTTCTCCTGTTTTTTGTTAGTTAGGAAGTAAGGTAAGAGTTCTGTTGTTTATTTGTGTTGATTGTTGTAGGTCAATTAGGTGTTCCTTCTACCGGGTAGTGAGATCTTTTGTTTGTTTTGGCTTTACCTGCTCCTGAAGAACAGGCTTCATTTCTTTTTCTTTTGGAGCTGTTTGTTTAGGATTCTTTTTGCACTGTATTTATCACTTATTGTAAATAAATGTATTGGAAATCTTACTTTGTGTATTGTGTGCTGGGACTCAGATAGGTTAACTTTTCTTTGTCGCTGTTCATTTTAGCTTTAAAGCTACTTTCCCTTTTGCCCCTAGAAAATGAATTGGGAACGTAACAGTGGTATTGTGTAATTATTCGAATAGAATTGAGTCTTTTCTCTCTGTTTTGCATGCGTAGTCATAATCATTATTGTTATTGTTGTTATTATTATTTTAATAAATTGTTTTGCCTCTGTCACAGTGTATTCTTAACCTGAATTAGCACTGTTCATATAGGCAACACCAATAGGTGTCATGTAACACAAAATAAACCTATGTTTTCTTCATGATACAGGGCATAATCTTAGTTTCGTTTTTATTTTGTTACCATTAGACATCACTGGGTTTTAATTTGAGGTATGAAAACCTGACGATGCCACATATTGAAACACAAATTCATATAACATATTAATTAGCCTGTCATTTTCTTCATTTTCTAAGTCAATAAAGGTTATGTTAAATGAATAAATGTAGTGTAAATGTTGTAATGAAACCAACTGTACCGTTCAAAAGTACTGTTTGTTGTTGTATTTTTCAAAACTTGAAACTTGTGTGTGTGTGTGTCAGGTGGATTTTTTTAATGTTTTTGAAATAAGTCTCTTGCACTGCTCCCCCAGCCTGCATTTATTTGATTAAAATATAGTAGCCTAGGCTATAAACTACAGTATTGTGATGTATTATTACCATTTTAAATAACAGTTTTCTATTTGGACATATATAAAAAAAAAAAAAAAAATTTTTTTTTTTTTTTTTTTTTTTTTTCTGATTTCTAATTGTAATAACGATCTCATAGCTTTATTTCTGCAATTGTAAATGCAGTGAAAATATATTATTGGCACTTCTGTGTATGCACTGCAAAGATGTATTTTCCTTGAATGATTTAATTTGACTGGTGTTACCGTCCCAGGACGTATGCATTTGCGTTTTCTAATGGGTAAGTGTCATTCATTGATTTATTGAGTGTGTGTGCGCGCGCAGCCAATGGACCCAATTGCCTGCTGGGAGTTGTAGTTTTGTTGTACGTTGTATTTATACCACAGAAAGGACCTGTCTTTCACTTCGATGGTAACTAAAAAAAAATTCAAGCTGCGATTTTTCACGATGGATATCCTCGCGCGATCGAGTGTAGATTGTGTTAAACACGACAAGAACCAAAAATTCTGCGTTTATTCCTTAAAACAGTCGGTATTTCCCATATTGCTTCTCCTTTGCAGCTGCCATTGGCGCACGTCACAATTATAAGCGCCTGCTATTGGCGTAGGCAATGTTTACAGCACGATTATCAAGTATGTGGTGCGAACGCAACGGAACAGTCAGATTTACCATAAATGAACATGGTGAGTAACATTTTATAAACAATATTGTCAATATTGTTTGTTTTCCCTCTATTTTGCTGACGAGAATTTCAAAATAAAGCCCTACCAGAGTCTCAATGCAACAACAGACAGTGATTGAACCGTGAATTTTGTGAACCATTACATAATCCTATATAGGCTAATTATAAATTCAATTGTTATTATACTTTACAATATTACTGTTTGTTGTTGTATTTTTCAAAACTTGAAACTTGTGTGTGTGTGTCAGGTGGATTTTTTTAATGTTTTTGAAATAAGTCTCTTGCGCTGCTCCCCCAGCCTGCATTTATTTGATTAAAATATAGTAGCCTAGGGTATAAACTACAGTATTGTGATATATTATTACCATTTTAAATAACAGTTTCTATTTGGACATATATTAAAAGGTTTTTTTTTTGTTTTTTTTTGTCCAATTTCTTGTGCTCCTCCCTGTCCTAATCTAGGTGATGGGACCTACCAGCTGTTCCTCATCAATGGCAAGAGGATCCAGTATTTAAGCAGAGCCGGGGGGAGAGAGAGAGACTGGGACTGGGACTGGGACTGGGACTGGGACTGGGACTGGGACTGGGACTGGGACTGGGACTGGGACTGGGACTGGGACTGGGACTGGGACTGGGAGAGGTTTCTTCTCCCAAGAGCCTGAGGCCCCGTTTACACGATGGGAAAACGCAGATATTTCCCTGCGTTTTGGCCTGTCATTTACACGAAAACGCAGTTTTTATCCCAGAGAACGATTATTTCTAAAAACTCCGGCCAAAGTGGAGATTTCTGAAAACGCCGGTTATGTGTTGCCGTGTCAACTGGGAGAAACGGGGTTTTAGGTTCTCAAACGTCACATTATGCGCCAGAAAATGCTTACGTCATGTGAGCGCCCTATGTTCAGAGTTTGTTCCATACTGTCTATGAGTTTGTTTGGCTACTATTTGATCATGGATGCTGTTAAAGTGGTACTCATTTTTACTTTTGTGAAAACGCTTTTGGCCTGTTTGCATTTGCCGCGCTGTCTGTCCACACGAACGAACCTCGCGCCATGTCTATTGTTTTGAAAGGAACAGGAAGTCGCTCGTGCTATTCGTCGTTGTCGATTTTGAGGATTCTGATTGGCTTGCATGGCTTTATCCTTCTCCTTACACTGCCGCCCCTTTGTATTTATGCGGGTTGATGTAAACGACAACTTTTTTTGAAAACGATATTGCGTGCACGATGTTATTTTTGAAAACGGAGGGGGAGAAATATTCGTTTCTCTAAATACCCGGCTATGTGTAAATGTGGCCTGAGACTGTTGTGTTACCAGACTTGGAGTGTTGCTCTTGTTGGTGTATGTTAAGCTTAAGTGTGTTGTTACGCTTAAATGTGTTGTTACGGCTGTAGTGTGCAGCTTTGAATTGCTTGCCCATTGTTGAGTGTTGGAGCAGTAGGGAGCGGGTGCCATTTTTCTTTTCTCATTTTCTCCTGTTTTTTGTTAGTTAGGAAGTAAGGTAAGAGTTCTGTTGTTTATTTGTGTTGATTGTTGTAGGTCAATTAGGTGTTCCTTCTACCGGGTAGTGAGATCTTTTGTTTGTTTTGGCTTTACCTGCTCCTGAAGAACAGGCTTCATTTCTTTTTCTTTTGGAGCTGTTTGTTTAGGATTCTTTTTGCACTGTATTTATCACTTATTGTAAATAAATGTATTGGAAATCTTACTTTGTGTATTGTGTGCTGGGACTCAGATAGGTTAACTTTTCTTTGTCGCTGTTCATTTTAGCTTTAAAGCTACTTTCCCTTTTGCCCCTAGAAAATGAATTGGGAACGTAACAGTGGTATTGTGTAATTATTCGAATAGAATTGAGTCTTTTCTCTCTGTTTTGCATGCGTAGTCATAATCATTATTGTTATTGTTGTTATTATTATTTTAATAAATTGTTTTGCCTCTGTCACAGTGTATTCTTAACCTGAATTAGCACTGTTCATATAGGCAACACCAATAGGTGTCATGTAACACAAAATAAACCTATGTTTTCTTCATGATACAGGGCATAATCTTAGTTTCGTTTTTATTTTGTTACCATTAGACATCACTGGGTTTTAATTTGAGGTATGAAAACCTGACGATGCCACATATTGAAACACAAATTCATATAACATATTAATTAGCCTGTCATTTTCTTCATTTTCTAAGTCAATAAAGGTTATGTTAAATGAATAAATGTAGTGTAAATGTTGTAATGAAACCAACTGTACCGTTCAAAAGTACTGTTTGTTGTTGTATTTTTCAAAACTTGAAACT
The DNA here is from genome assembly GCF_965113295.1 of Leuciscus leuciscus. Lineage (NCBI taxonomy): Eukaryota > Metazoa > Chordata > Actinopteri > Cypriniformes > Leuciscidae > Leuciscus > Leuciscus leuciscus. Next base: position 4,107,537 of record NC_138735.1, on the reverse strand, counting down.
TGTGTGTGTGTGTGTCAGGTGGATTTTTTTCATGTTTTTGAAATAAGTCTCTTGCACTGCTCCCCCAGCCTGCATTTATTTGATTAAAATATAGTAGCCTAGGCTATAAACTACAGTATTGTGATGTATTATTACCATTTTAAATAACAGTTTTCTATTTGGACATATATAAAAAAAAAAAAAAAAATTTTTTTTTTTTTTTTTTTTTTTTTTCTGATTTCTAATTGTAATAACGATCTCATAGCTTTATTTCTGCAATTGTAAATGCAGTGAAAATATATTATTGGCACTTCTGTGTATGCACTGCAAAGATGTATTTTCCTTGAATGATTTAATTTGACTGGTGTTACCGTCCCAGGACGTATGCATTTGCGTTTTCTAATGGGTAAGTGTCATTCATTGATTTATTGAGTGTGTGTGCGCGCGCAGCCAATGGACCCAATTGCCTGCTGGGAGTTGTAGTTTTGTTGTACGTTGTATTTATACCACAGAAAGGACCTGTCTTTCACTTCGATGGTAACTAAAAAAAAATTCAAGCTGCGATTTTTCACGATGGATATCCTCGCGCGATCGAGTGTAGATTGTGTTAAACACGACAAGAACCAAAAATTCTGCGTTTATTCCTTAAAACAGTCGGTATTTCCCATATTGCTTCTCCTTTGCAGCTGCCATTGGCGCACGTCACAATTATAAGCGCCTGCTATTGGCGTAGGCAATGTTTACAGCACGATTATCAAGTATGTGGTGCGAACGCAACGGAACAGTCAGATTTACCATAAATGAACATGGTGAGTAACATTTTATAAACAATATTGTCAATATTGTTTGTTTTCCCTCTATTTTGCTGACGAGAATTTCAAAATAAAGCCCTACCAGAGTCTCAATGCAACAACAGACAGTGATTGAACCGTGAATTTTGTGAACCATTACATAATCCTATATAGGCTAATTATAAATTCAATTGTTATTATACTTTACAATATTACTGTTTGTTGTTGTATTTTTCAAAACTTGAAACTTGTGTGTGTGTGTCAGGTGGATTTTTTTAATGTTTTTGAAATAAGTCTCTTGCGCTGCTCCCCCAGCCTGCATTTATTTGATTAAAATATAGTAGCCTAGGGTATAAACTACAGTATTGTGATATATTATTACCATTTTAAATAACAGTTTCTATTTGGACATATATTAAAAGGTTTTTTTTTTGTTTTTTTTTGTCCAATTTCTTGTGCTCCTCCCTGTCCTAATCTAGGTGATGGGACCTACCAGCTGTTCCTCATCAATGGCAAGAGGATCCAGTATTTAAGCAGAGCCGGGGGGAGAGAGAGAGACTGGGACTGGGACTGGGACTGGGACTGGGACTGGGACTGGGACTGGGACTGGGACTGGGACTGGGACTGGGACTGGGACTGGGACTGGGACTGGGACTGGGAGAGGTTTCTTCTCCCAAGAGCCTGAGGCCCCGTTTACACGATGGGAAAACGCAGATATTTCCCTGCGTTTTGGCCTGTCATTTACACGAAAACGCAGTTTTTATCCCAGAGAACGATTATTTCTAAAAACTCCGGCCAAAGTGGAGATTTCTGAAAACGCCGGTTATGTGTTGCCGTGTCAACTGGGAGAAACGGGGTTTTAGGTTCTCAAACGTCACATTATGCGCCAGAAAATGCTTACGTCATGTGAGCGCCCTATGTTCAGAGTTTGTTCCATACTGTCTATGAGTTTGTTTGGCTACTATTTGATCATGGATGCTGTTAAAGTGGTACTCATTTTTACTTTTGTGAAAACGCTTTTGGCCTGTTTGCATTTGCCGCGCTGTCTGTCCACACGAACGAACCTCGCGCCATGTCTATTGTTTTGAAAGGAACAGGAAGTCGCTCGTGCTATTCGTCGTTGTCGATTTTGAGGATTCTGATTGGCTTGCATGGCTTTATCCTTCTCCTTACACTGCCGCCCCTTTGTATTTATGCGGGTTGATGTAAACGACAACTTTTTTTGAAAACGATATTGCGTGCACGATGTTATTTTTGAAAACGGAGGGGGAGAAATATTCGTTTCTCTAAATACCCGGCTATGTGTAAATGTGGCCTGAGACTGTTGTGTTACCAGACTTGGAGTGTTGCTCTTGTTGGTGTATGTTAAGCTTAAGTGTGTTGTTACGCTTAAATGTGTTGTTACGGCTGTAGTGTGCAGCTTTGAATTGCTTGCCCATTGTTGAGTGTTGGAGCAGTAGGGAGCGGGTGCCATTTTTCTTTTCTCATTTTCTCCTGTTTTTTGTTAGTTAGGAAGTAAGGTAAGAGTTCTGTTGTTTATTTGTGTTGATTGTTGTAGGTCAATTAGGTGTTCCTTCTACCGGGTAGTGAGATCTTTTGTTTGTTTTGGCTTTACCTGCTCCTGAAGAACAGGCTTCATTTCTTTTTCTTTTGGAGCTGTTTGTTTAGGATTCTTTTTGCACTGTATTTATCACTTATTGTAAATAAATGTATTGGAAATCTTACTTTGTGTATTGTGTGCTGGGACTCAGATAGGTTAACTTTTCTTTGTCGCTGTTCATTTTAGCTTTAAAGCTACTTTCCCTTTTGCCCCTAGAAAATGAATTGGGAACGTAACAGTGGTATTGTGTAATTATTCGAATAGAATTGAGTCTTTTCTCTCTGTTTTGCATGCGTAGTCATAATCATTATTGTTATTGTTGTTATTATTATTTTAATAAATTGTTTTGCCTCTGTCACAGTGTATTCTTAACCTGAATTAGCACTGTTCATATAGGCAACACCAATAGGTGTCATGTAACACAAAATAAACCTATGTTTTCTTCATGATACAGGGCATAATCTTAGTTTCGTTTTTATTTTGTTACCATTAGACATCACTGGGTTTTAATTTGAGGTATGAAAACCTGACGATGCCACATATTGAAACACAAATTCATATAACATATTAATTAGCCTGTCATTTTCTTCATTTTCTAAGTCAATAAAGGTTATGTTAAATGAATAAATGTAGTGTAAATGTTGTAATGAAACCAACTGTACCGTTCAAAAGTACTGTTTGTTGTTGTATTTTTCAAAACTTGAAACTTGTGTGTGTGTGTGTCAGGTGGATTTTTTTAATGTTTTTGAAATAAGTCTCTTGCACTGCTCCCCCAGCCTGCATTTATTTGATTAAAATATAGTAGCCTAGGCTATAAACTACAGTATTGTGATGTATTATTACCATTTTAAATAACAGTTTTCTATTTGGACATATATAAAAAAAAAAAAAAAAATTTTTTTTTTTTTTTTTTTTTTTTTTCTGATTTCTAATTGTAATAACGATCTCATAGCTTTATTTCTGCAATTGTAAATGCAGTGAAAATATATTATTGGCACTTCTGTGTATGCACTGCAAAGATGTATTTTCCTTGAATGATTTAATTTGACTGGTGTTACCGTCCCAGGACGTATGCATTTGCGTTTTCTAATGGGTAAGTGTCATTGATTGATTTATTGAGTGTGTGTGCGCGCAGCCAATGGACCCAACGGCCTGCTGGGAGTTGTAGTTTTGTTGTACGTTGTATTTATACCACAGAAAGGACCTGTCTTTCACTTCGATGGTAACAAAAAAAAAATTCAAGCTGCGATTTTTCACGATGGATATCCTCGCGCGATCGAGTGTAGATTGTGTTAAACACGACAAGAACCAAAAATTCTGCGTTTATTCCTTAAAACAGTCGGTATTTCCCATATTGCTTCTCCTTTGCAGCTGCCATTGGCGCACGTCACGATTATAAGCGCCTGCTATTGGCGTAGGCAATGTTTACAGCACGATTATCAAGTATGTGGTGCGAACGCAACGGAACAGTCAGATTTACCATAAATGAACATGGTGAGTAACATTTTATAAACAATATTGTCAATATTGTTTGTTTTCCCTCTATTTTGCTGACGAGAATTTCAAAATAAAGCCCTACCAGAGTCTCAATGCAACAACAGACAGTGATTGAACCGTGAATTTTGTGAACCATTACATAATCCTATATAGGCTAATTATAAATTCAATTGTTATTATACTTTACAATATTACTGTTTGTTGTTGTATTTTTCAAAACTTGAAACTTGTGTGTGTGTGTCAGGTGGATTTTTTTAATGTTTTTGAAATAAGTCTCTTGCGCTGCTCCCCCAGCCTGCATTTATTTGATTAAAATATAGTAGCCTAGGCTATAAACTACAGTATTGTGATATATTATTATCATTTTAAATAACAGTTTCTATTTGGACATATATTAAAAGGTTTTTTTTTTGTTGTTTTTTTGTCCAATTTCTTGTGCTCCTCCCTGTCCTAATCTAGGTGATGGGACCTACCAGCTGTTCCTCATCAATAGCAAGAGGATCCAGTATTTAAGCAGAGCCGGGGGGGAGAGAGAGAGAGAGAGAGAGAGACTGGGACTGGGACTGGGACTGGGACTGGGACTGGGACTGGGACTGGGACTGGGAGAGGTTTCTTCTCCCAAGGCCCCGTTTACACGATGGGAAAACGCAGATATTTCCCTGCGTTTTGGCCTGTCATTTACACGAAAACGCAGTTTTTATCCCAGAGAACGATTATTTCTAAAAACTCCGGCCAAAGTGGAGATTTCTGAAAACGCCGGTTATGTGTTGCCGTGTCAACTGGGAGAAACGGGGTTTTAGGTTCTCAAACGTCACATTATGCGCCAGAAAATGCTTACGTCATGTGAGCGCCCTATGTTCAGAGTTTGTTCCATACTGTCTATGAGTTTGTTTGGCTACTATTTGATCATGGATGCTGTTAAAGTGGTACTCATTTTTACTTTTGTGAAAACGCTTTTGGCCTGTTTGCATTTGCTTCGCTGTCTGTCCATACGAACGAACCTCGCGCCATGTCTATTGTTTTGAAAGGAACAGGAAGTCGCTCGTGCTATTCGTCGTTGTCGATTTTGAGGATTCTGATTGGCTTGCATGGCTTTATCCTTCTCCTTACACTGCCGCCCCTTTGTATTTATGCGGGTTGATGTAAACGACAACTTTTTTTGAAAACGATATTGCGTGCACGATGTTATTTTTGAAAACGGAGGGGGAGAAATATTCGTTTCTCTAAATACCCGGCTATGTGTAAATGTGGCCTGAGACTGTTGTGTTACCAGACTTGGAGTGTTGCTCTTGTTGGTGTATGTTAAGCTTAAGTGTGTTGTTACGCTTAAATGTGTTGTTACGGCTGTAGTGTGCAGCTTTGAATTGCTTGCCCATTGTTGAGTGTTGGAGCAGTAGGGAGTGGGTGCCATTTTTCTTTTCTCATTTTCTCCTGTTTTTTGTTAGTTAGGAAGTAAGGTAAGAGTTCTGTTGTTTATTTGTGTTGATTGTTGTAGGTCAATTAGGTGTTCCTTCTACCGGGTAGTGAGATCTTTTGTTTGTTTTGGCTTTACCTGCTCCTGAAGAACAGGCTTCATTTCTTTTTCTTTTGGAGCTGTTTGTTTAGGATTCTTTTTGCACTGTATTTATCACTTATTGTAAATAAATGTATTGGAAATCTTACTTTGTGTATTGTGTGCTGGGACTCAGATAGGTTAACTTTTCTTTGTCGCTGTTCATTTTTGCTTTAAAGCTACTTTCCCTTTTGCCCCTAGAAAATGAATTGGGAACGTAACAGTGGTATTGTGTAATTATTCGAATAGAATTGAGTCTTTTCTCTCTGTTTTGCATGCGTCGTCATAATCATTATTGTTATTGTTGTTATTATTATTTTAATAAATTGTTTTGCCTCTGTCACAGTGTATTCTTAACCTGAATTAGCACTGTTCATATAGGCAACACCAATAGGTGTCATGTAACACAAAATAAACCTATGTTTTCTTCATGATACAGGGCATAATCTTAGTTTCGTTTTTATTTTGTTACCATTAGACATCACTGGGTTTTAATTTGAGGTATGAAAACCTGACGATGCCACATATTGAAACACAAATTCATATAACATATTAATTAGCCTGTCATTTTCTTCATTTTCTAAGTCAATAAAGGTTATGTTAAATGAATAAATGTAGTGTAAATGTTGTAATGAAACCAACTGTACCGTTCAAAAGTACTGTTTGTTGTTGTATTTTTCAAAACTTGAAACTTGTGTGTGTGTGTGTCAGGTGGATTTTTTTAATGTTTTTGAAATAAGTCTCTTGCACTGCTCCCCCAGCCTGCATTTATTTGATTAAAATATAGTAGCCTAGGCTATAAACTACAGTATTGTGATGTATTATTACCATTTTAAATAACAGTTTCTATTTGGACATATATAAAAAAAAAAAAAAAAAATTTTTTTTTTTTTTTTTTTTTTTTGATTTCTAATTGTAATAACGATCTCATAGCTTTATTTCTGCAATTGTAAATGCAGTGAAAATATATTATTGGCACTTCTGTGTATGCACTGCAAAGATGTATTTTCCTTGAATGATTTAATTTGACTGGTGTTACCGTCCCAGGACGTATGCATTTGCGTTTTCTAATGGGTAAGTGTCATTGATTGATTTATTGAGTGTGTGTGCGCGCGCAGCCAATGGACCCAACGGCCTGCTGGGAGTTGTAGTTTTGTTGTACGTTGTATTTATACCACAGAAAGGACCTGTCTTTCACTTCGATGGTAACTAAAAAAAAATTCAAGCTGCGATTTTTCACGATGGATATCCTCGCGCGATCGAGTGTAGATTGTGTTAAACACGACAAGAACCAAAAATTCTGCGTTTATTCCTTAAAACAGTCGGTATTTCCCATATTGCTTCTCCTTTGCAGCTGCCATTGGCGCACGTCACGATTATAAGCGCCTGCTATTGGCGTAGGCAATGTTTACAGCACGATTATCAAGTATGTGGTGCGAACGCAACGGAACAGTCAGATTTACCATAAATGAACATGGTGAGTAACATTTTATAAACAATATTGTCAATATTGTTTGTTTTCCCTCTATTTTGCTGACGAGAATTTCAAAATAAAGCCCTACCAGAGTCTCAATGCAACAACAGACAGTGATTGAACCGTGAATTTTGTGAACCATTACATAATCCTATATAGGCTAATTATAAATTCAATTGTTATTATACTTTACAATATTACTGTTTGTTGTTGTATTTTTCAAAACTTGAAACTTGTGTGTGTGTGTCAGGTGGATTTTTTTAATGTTTTTGAAATAAGTCTCTTGCGCTGCTCCCCCAGCCTGCATTTATTTGATTAAAATATAGTAGCCTAGGCTATAAACTACAGTATTGTGATATATTATTATCATTTTAAATAACAGTTTCTATTTGGACATATATTAAAAGGTTTTTTTTTTTTGTTTTTTTGTCCAATTTCTTGTGCTCCTCCCTGTCCTAATCTAGGTGATGGGACCTACCAGCTGTTCCTCATCAATAGCAAGAGGATCCAGTATTTAAGCAGAGCCGGGGGGGAGAGAGAGAGAGAGAGAGAGACTGGGACTGGGACTGGGACTGGGACTGGGACTGGGACTGGGAGAGGTTTCTTCTCCCAAGGCCCCGTTTACACGATGGGAAAACGCAGATATTTCCCTGCGTTTTGGCCTGTCATTTACACGAAAACGCAGTTTTTATCCCAGAGAACGATTATTTCTAAAAACTCCGGCCAAAGTGGAGATTTCTGAAAACGCCGGTTATGTGTTGCCGTGTCAACTGGGAGAAACGGGGTTTTAGGTTCTCAAACGTCACATTATGCGCCAGAAAATGCTTACGTCATGTGAGCGCCCTATGTTCAGAGTTTGTTCCATACTGTCTATGAGTTTGTTTGGCTACTATTTGATCATGGATGCTGTTAAAGTGGTACTCATTTTTACTTTTGTGAAAACGCTTTTGGCCTGTTTGCATTTGCTTCGCTGTCTGTCCATACGAACGAACCTCGCGCCATGTCTATTGTTTTGAAAGGAACAGGAAGTCGCTCGTGCTATTCGTCGTTGTCGATTTTGAGGATTCTGATTGGCTTGCATGGCTTTATCCTTCTCCTTACACTGCCGCCCCTTTGTATTTATGCGGGTTGATGTAAACGACAACTTTTTTTGAAAACGATATTGCGTGCACGATGTTATTTTTGAAAACGGAGGGGGAGAAATATTCGTTTCTCTAAATACCCGGCTATGTGTAAATGTGGCCTGAGACTGTTGTGTTACCAGACTTGGAGTGTTGCTCTTGTTGGTGTATGTTAAGCTTAAGTGTGTTGTTACGCTTAAATGTGTTGTTACGGCTGTAGTGTGCAGCTTTGAATTGCTTGCCCATTGTTGAGTGTTGGAGCAGTAGGGAGTGGGTGCCATTTTTCTTTTCTCATTTTCTCCTGTTTTTTGTTAGTTAGGAAGTAAGGTAAGAGTTCTGTTGTTTATTTGTGTTGATTGTTGTAGGTCAATTAGGTGTTCCTTCTACCGGGTAGTGAGATCTTTTGTTTGTTTTGGCTTTACCTGCTCCTGAAGAACAGGCTTCATTTCTTTTTCTTTTGGAGCTGTTTGTTTAGGATTCTTTTTGCACTGTATTTATCACTTATTGTAAATAAATGTATTGGAAATCTTACTTTGTGTATTGTGTGCTGGGACTCAGATAGGTTAACTTTTCTTTGTCGCTGTTCATTTTTGCTTTAAAGCTACTTTCCCTTTTGCCCCTAGAAAATGAATTGGGAACGTAACAGTGGTATTGTGTAATTATTCGAATAGAATTGAGTCTTTTCTCTCTGTTTTGCATGCGTCGTCATAATCATTATTGTTATTGTTGTTATTATTATTTTAATAAATTGTTTTGCCTCTGTCACAGTGTATTCTTAACCTGAATTAGCACTGTTCATATAGGCAACACCAATAGGTGTCATGTAACACAAAATAAACCTATGTTTTCTTCATGATACAGGGCATAATCTTAGTTTCGTTTTTATTTTGTTACCATTAGACATCACTGGGTTTTAATTTGAGGTATGAAAACCTGACGATGCCACATATTGAAACACAAATTCATATAACATATTAATTAGCCTGTCATTTTCTTCATTTTCTAAGTCAATAAAGGTTATGTTAAATGAATAAATGTAGTGTAAATGTTGTAATGAAACCAACTGTACCGTTCAAAAGTACTGTTTGTTGTTGTATTTTTCAAAACTTGAAACTTGTGTGTGTGTGTGTCAGGTGGATTTTTTTAATGTTTTTGAAATAAGTCTCTTGCACTGCTCCCCCAGCCTGCATTTATTTGATTAAAATATAGTAGCCTAGGCTATAAACTACAGTATTGTGATGTATTATTACCATTTTAAATAACAGTTTCTATTTGGACATATATAAAAAAAAAAATTAAAAAAAATTTTTTTGTCTTTTTTTTTTTCTGATTTCTAATTGTAATAACGATCTCATAGCTTTATTTCTGCAATTGTAAATGCAGTGAAAATATATTATTGGCACTTCTGTGTATGCACTGCAAAGATGTATTTTCCTTGAATGATTTAATTTGACTGGTGTTACCGTCCCAGGACGTATGCATTTGCGTTTTCTAATGGGTAAGTGTCATTGATTGATTTATTGAGTGTGTGTGCGCGCGCAGCCAATGGACCCAACGGCCTGCTGGGAGTTGTAGTTTTGTTGTACGTTGTATTTATACCACAGAAAGGACCTGTCTTTCACTTCGATGGTAACTAAAAAAAAATTCAAGCTGCGATTTTTCACGATGGATATCCTCGCGCGATCGAGTGTAGATTGTGTTAAACACGACAAGAACCAAAAATTCTGCGTTTATTCCTTAAAACAGTCGGTATTTCCCATATTGCTTCTCCTTTGCAGCTGCCATTGGCGCACGTCACGATTATAAGCGCCTGCTATTGGCGTAGGCAATGTTTACAGCACGATTATCAAGTATGTGGTGCGAACGCAACGGAACAGTCAGATTTACCATAAATGAACATGGTGAGTAACATTTTATAAACAATATTGTCAATATTGTTTGTTTTCCCTCTATTTTGCTGACGAGAATTTCAAAATAAAGCCCTACCAGAGTCTCAATGCAACAACAGACAGTGATTGAACCGTGAATTTTGTGAACCATTACATAATCCTATATAGGCTAATTATAAATTCAATTGTTATTATACTTTACAATATTACTGTTTGTTGTTGTATTTTTCAAAACTTGAAACTTGTGTGTGTGTGTCAGGTGGATTTTTTTAATGTTTTTGAAATAAGTCTCTTGCGCTGCTCCCCCAGCCTGCATTTATTTGATTAAAATATAGTAGCCTAGGCTATAAACTACAGTATTGTGATATATTATTATCATTTTAAATAACAGTTTCTATTTGGACATATATTAAAAGGTTTTTTTTTTTTGTTTTTTTGTCCAATTTCTTGTGCTCCTCCCTGTCCTAATCTAGGTGATGGGACCTACCAGCTGTTCCTCATCAATAGCAAGAGGATCCAGTATTTAAGCAGAGCCGGGGGGGAGAGAGAGAGAGAGAGAGAGACTGGGACTGGGACTGGGACTGGGACTGGGACTGGGACTGGGACTGGGACTGGGAGAGGTTTCTTCTCCCAAGGCCCCGTTTACACGATGGGAAAACGCAGATATTTCCCTGCGTTTTGGCCTGTCATTTACACGAAAACGCAGTTTTTATCCCAGAGAACGATTATTTCTAAAAACTCCGGCCAAAGTGGAGATTTCTGAAAACGCCGGTTATGTGTTGCCGTGTCAACTGGGAGAAACGGGGTTTTAGGTTCTCAAACGTCACATTATGCGCCAGAAAATGCTTACGTCATGTGAGCGCCCTATGTTCAGAGTTTGTTCCATACTGTCTATGAGTTTGTTTGGCTACTATTTGATCATGGATGCTGTTAAAGTGGTACTCATTTTTACTTTTGTGAAAACGCTTTTGGCCTGTTTGCATTTGCTTCGCTGTCTGTCCATACGAACGAACCTCGCGCCATGTCTATTGTTTTGAAAGGAACAGGAAGTCGCTCGTGCTATTCGTCGTTGTCGATTTTGAGGATTCTGATTGGCTTGCATGGCTTTATCCTTCTCCTTACACTGCCGCCCCTTTGTATTTATGCGGGTTGATGTAAACGACAACTTTTTTTGAAAACGATATTGCGTGCACGATGTTATTTTTGAAAACGGAGGGGGAGAAATATTCGTTTCTCTAAATACCCGGCTATGTGTAAATGTGGCCTGAGACTGTTGTGTTACCAGACTTGGAGTGTTGCTCTTGTTGGTGTATGTTAAGCTTAAGTGTGTTGTTACGCTTAAATGTGTTGTTACGGCTGTAGTGTGCAGCTTTGAATTGCTTGCCCATTGTTGAGTGTTGGAGCAGTAGGGAGCGGGTGCCATTTTTCTTTTCTCATTTTCTCCTGTTTTTTGTTAGTTAGGAAGTAAGGTAAGAGTTCTGTTGTTTATTTGTGTTGATTGTTGTAGGTCAATTAGGTGTTCCTTCTACCGGGTAGTGAGATCTTTTGTTTGTTTTGGCTTTACCTGCTCCTGAAGAACAGGCTTCATTTCTTTTTCTTTTGGAGCTGTTTGTTTAGGATTCTTTTTGCACTGTATTTATCACTTATTGTAAATAAATGTATTGGAAATCTTACTTTGTGTATTGTGTGCTGGGACTCAGATAGGTTAACTTTTCTTTGTCGCTGTTCATTTTTGCTTTAAAGCTACTTTCCCTTTTGCCCCTAGAAAATGAATTGGGAACGTAACAGTGGTATTGTGTAATTATTCGAATAGAATTGAGTCTTTTCTCTCTGTTTTGCATGCGTCGTCATAATCATTATTGTTATTGTTGTTATTATTATTTTAATAAATTGTTTTGCCTCTGTCACAGTGTATTCTTAACCTGAATTAGCACTGTTCATATAGGCAACACCAATAGGTGTCATGTAACACAAAATAAACCTATGTTTTCTTCATGATACAGGGCATAATCTTAGTTTCGTTTTTATTTTGTTACCATTAGACATCACTGGGTTTTAATTTGAGGTATGAAAACCTGACGATGCCACATATTGAAACACAAATTCATATAACATATTAATTAGCCTGTCATTTTCTTCATTTTCTAAGTCAATAAAGGTTATGTTAAATGAATAAATGTAGTGTAAATGTTGTAATGAAACCAACTGTACCGTTCAAAAGTACTGTTTGTTGTTGTATTTTTCAAAACTTGAAACTTGTGTGTGTGTGTGTCAGGTGGATTTTTTTAATGTTTTTGAAATAAGTCTCTTGCACTGCTCCCCCAGCCTGCATTTATTTGATTAAAATATAGTAGCCTAGGCTATAAACTACAGTATTGTGATGTATTATTACCATTTTAAATAACAGTTTCTATTTGGACATATATAAAAAAAAAAAATTAAAAAAAATTTTTTGTCTTTTTTTTTTTCTGATTTCTAATTGTAATAACGATCTCATAGCTTTATTTCTGCAATTGTAAATGCAGTGAAAATATATTATTGGCACTTCTGTGTATGCACTGCAAAGATGTATTTTCCTTGAATGATTTAATTTGACTGGTGTTACCGTCCCAGGACGTATGCATTTGCGTTTTCTAATGGGTAAGTGTCATTGATTGATTTATTGAGTGTGTGTGCGCGCGCAGCCAATGGACCCAACGGCCTGCTGGGAGTTGTAGTTTTGTTGTACGTTGTATTTATACCACAGAAAGGACCTGTCTTTCACTTCGATGGTAACTAAAAAAAAATTCAAGCTGCGATTTTTCACGATGGATATCCTCGCGCGATCGAGTGTAGATTGTGTTAAACACGACAAGAACCAAAAATTCTGCGTTTATTCCTTAAAACAGTCGGTATTTCCCATATTGCTTCTCCTTTGCAGCTGCCATTGGCGCACGTCACGATTATAAGCGCCTGCTATTGGCGTAGGCAATGTTTACAGCACGATTATCAAGTATGTGGTGCGAACGCAACGGAACAGTCAGATTTACCATAAATGAACATGGTGAGTAACATTTTATAAACAATATTGTCAATATTGTTTGTTTTCCCTCTATTTTGCTGACGAGAATTTCAAAATAAAGCCCTACCAGAGTCTCAATGCAACAACAGACAGTGATTGAACCGTGAATTTTGTGAACCATTACATAATCCTATATAGGCTAATTATAAATTCAATTGTTATTATACTTTACAATATTACTGTTTGTTGTTGTATTTTTCAAAACTTGAAACTTGTGTGTGTGTGTCAGGTGGATTTTTTTAATGTTTTTGAAATAAGTCTCTTGCGCTGCTCCCCCAGCCTGCATTTATTTGATTAAAATATAGTAGCCTAGGCTATAAACTACAGTATTGTGATATATTATTACCATTTTAAATAACAGTTTCTATTTGGACATATATTAAAAGGTTTTTTTTTTGTTTTTTTTTGTCCAATTTCTTGTGCTCCTCCCTGTCCTAATCTAGGTGATGGGACCTACCAGCTGTTCCTCATCAATGGCAAGAGGATCCAGTATTTAAGCAGAGCCGGGGGGGAAAGAGAGAGACTGGGACTGGGACTGGGACTGGGACTGGGACTGGGACTGGGACTGGGAGAGGTTTCTTCTCCCAAGAGCCTGAGGCCCCGTTTACACGATGGGAAAACGCAGATATTTCCCTGCGTTTTGGCCTGTCATTTACACGAAAACGCAGTTTTTATCCCAGAGAACGATTATTTCTAAAAACTCCGGCCAAAGTGGAGATTTCTGAAAACGCCGGTTATGTGTTGCCGTGTCAACTGGGAGAAACGGGGTTTTAGGTTCTCAAACGTCACATTATGCGCCAGAAAATGCTTACGTCATGTGAGCGCCCTATGTTCAGAGTTTGTTCCATACTGTCTATGAGTTTGTTTGGCTACTATTTGATCATGGATGCTGTTAAAGTGGTACTCATTTTTACTTTTGTGAAAACGCTTTTGGCCTGTTTGCATTTGCCGCGCTGTCTGTCCACACGAACGAACCTCGCGCCATGTCTATTGTTTTGAAAGGAACAGGAAGTCGCTCGTGCTATTCGTCGTTGTCGATTTTGAGGATTCTGATTGGCTTGCATGGCTTTATCCTTCTCCTTACACTGCCGCCCCTTTGTATTTATGCGGGTTGATGTAAACGACAACTTTTTTTGAAAACGATATTGCGTGCACGATGTTATTTTTGAAAACGGAGGGGGAGAAATATTCGTTTCTCTAAATACCCGGCTATGTGTAAATGTGGCCTGAGACTGTTGTGTTACCAGACTTGGAGTGTTGCTCTTGTTGGTGTATGTTAAGCTTAAGTGTGTTGTTACGCTTAAATGTGTTGTTACGGCTGTAGTGTGCAGCTTTGAATTGCTTGCCCATTGTTGAGTGTTGGAGCAGTAGGGAGCGGGTGCCATTTTTCTTTTCTCATTTTCTCCTGTTTTTTGTTAGTTAGGAAGTAAGGTAAGAGTTCTGTTGTTTATTTGTGTTGATTGTTGTAGGTCAATTAGGTGTTCCTTCTACCGGGTAGTGAGATCTTTTGTTTGTTTTGGCTTTACCTGCTCCTGAAGAACAGGCTTCATTTCTTTTTCTTTTGGAGCTGTTTGTTTAGGATTCTTTTTGCACTGTATTTATCACTTATTGTAAATAAATGTATTGGAAATCTTACTTTGTGTATTGTGTGCTGGGACTCAGATAGGTTAACTTTTCTTTGTCGCTGTTCATTTTTGCTTTAAAGCTACTTTCCCTTTTGCCCCTAGAAAATGAATTGGGAACGTAACAGTGGTATTGTGTAATTATTCGAATAGAATTGAGTCTTTTCTCTCTGTTTTGCATGCGTCGTCATAATCATTATTGTTATTGTTGTTATTATTATTTTAATAAATTGTTTTGCCTCTGTCACAGTGTATTCTTAACCTGAATTAGCACTGTTCATATAGGCAACACCAATAGGTGTCATGTAACACAAAATAAACCTATGTTTTCTTCATGATACAGGGCATAATCTTAGTTTCGTTTTTATTTTGTTACCATTAGACATCACTGGGTTTTAATTTGAGGTATGAAAACCTGACGATGCCACATATTGAAACACAAATTCATATAACATATTAATTAGCCTGTCATTTTCTTCATTTTCTAAGTCAATAAAGGTTATGTTAAATGAATAAATGTAGTGTAAATGTTGTAATGAAACCAACTGTACCGTTCAAAAGTACTGTTTGTTGTTGTATTTTTCAAAACTTGAAACTTGTGTGTGTGTGTGTCAGGTGGATTTTTTTAATGTTTTTGAAATAAGTCTCTTGCACTGCTCCCCCAGCCTGCATTTATTTGATTAAAATATAGTAGCCTAGGCTATAAACTACAGTATTGTGATGTATTATTACCATTTTAAATAACAGTTTCTATTTGGACATATATAAAAAAAAAAATTTAAAAAAAATTTTTTGTCTTTTTTTTTTTCTGATTTCTAATTGTAATAACGATCTCATAGCTTTATTTCTGCAATTGTAAATGCAGTGAAAATATATTATTGGCACTTCTGTGTATGCACTGCAAAGATGTATTTTCCTTGAATGATTTAATTTGACTGGTGTTACCGTCCCAGGACGTATGCATTTGCGTTTTCTAATGGGTAAGTGTCATTGATTGATTTATTGAGTGTGTGTGCGCGCGCAGCCAATGGACCCAACGGCCTGCTGGGAGTTGTAGTTTTGTTGTACGTTGTATTTATACCACAGAAAGGACCTGTCTTTCACTTCGATGGTAACTAAAAAAAAATTCAAGCTGCGATTTTTCACGATGGATATCCTCGCGCGATCGAGTGTAGATTGTGTTAAACACGACAAGAACCAAAAATTCTGCGTTTATTCCTTAAAACAGTCGGTATTTCCCATATTGCTTCTCCTTTGCAGCTGCCATTGGCGCACGTCACGATTATAAGCGCCTGCTATTGGCGTAGGCAATGTTTACAGCACGATTATCAAGTATGTGGTGCGAACGCAACGGAACAGTCAGATTTACCATAAATGAACATGGTGAGTAACATTTTATAAACAATATTGTCAATATTGTTTGTTTTCCCTCTATTTTGCTGACGAGAATTTCAAAATAAAGCCCTACCAGAGTCTCAATGCAACAACAGACAGTGATTGAACCGTGAATTTTGTGAACCATTACATAATCCTATATAGGCTAATTATAAATTCAATTGTTATTATACTTTACAATATTACTGTTTGTTGTTGTATTTTTCAAAACTTGAAACTTGTGTGTGTGTGTCAGGTGGATTTTTTTAATGTTTTTGAAATAAGTCTCTTGCGCTGCTCCCCCAGCCTGCATTTATTTGATTAAAATATAGTAGCCTAGGCTATAAACTACAGTATTGTGATATATTATTACCATTTTAAATAACAGTTTCTATTTGGACATATATTAAAAGGTTTTTTTTTTGTTTTTTTTTGTCCAATTTCTTGTGCTCCTCCCTGTCCTAATCTAGGTGATGGGACCTACCAG
Source organism: Leuciscus leuciscus (assembly GCF_965113295.1). NCBI lineage: Eukaryota > Metazoa > Chordata > Actinopteri > Cypriniformes > Leuciscidae > Leuciscus > Leuciscus leuciscus. Next base: position 4,091,090 of record NC_138735.1, on the reverse strand, counting down.
CTGTTCCTCATCAATGGCAAGAGGATCCAGTATTTAAGCAGAGCCGGGGGGGAAAGAGAGAGACTGGGACTGGGACTGGGACTGGGACTGGGACTGGGACTGGGACTGGGACTGGGACTGGGACTGGGAGAGGTTTCTTCTCCCAAGAGCCTGAGGCCCCGTTTACACGATGGGAAAACGCAGATATTTCCCTGCGTTTTGGCCTGTCATTTACACGAAAACGCAGTTTTTATCCCAGAGAACGATTATTTCTAAAAACTCCGGCCAAAGTGGAGATTTCTGAAAACGCCGGTTATGTGTTGCCGTGTCAACTGGGAGAAACGGGGTTTTAGGTTCTCAAACGTCACATTATGCGCCAGAAAATGCTTACGTCATGTGAGCGCCCTATGTTCAGAGTTTGTTCCATACTGTCTATGAGTTTGTTTGGCTACTATTTGATCATGGATGCTGTTAAAGTGGTACTCATTTTTACTTTTGTGAAAACGCTTTTGGCCTGTTTGCATTTGCCGCGCTGTCTGTCCACACGAACGAACCTCGCGCCATGTCTATTGTTTTGAAAGGAACAGGAAGTCGCTCGTGCTATTCGTCGTTGTCGATTTTGAGGATTCTGATTGGCTTGCATGGCTTTATCCTTCTCCTTACACTGCCGCCCCTTTGTATTTATGCGGGTTGATGTAAACGACAACTTTTTTTGAAAACGATATTGCGTGCACGATGTTATTTTTGAAAACGGAGGGGGAGAAATATTCGTTTCTCTAAATACCCGGCTATGTGTAAATGTGGCCTGAGACTGTTGTGTTACCAGACTTGGAGTGTTGCTCTTGTTGGTGTATGTTAAGCTTAAGTGTGTTGTTACGCTTAAATGTGTTGTTACGGCTGTAGTGTGCAGCTTTGAATTGCTTGCCCATTGTTGAGTGTTGGAGCAGTAGGGAGCGGGTGCCATTTTTCTTTTCTCATTTTCTCCTGTTTTTTGTTAGTTAGGAAGTAAGGTAAGAGTTCTGTTGTTTATTTGTGTTGATTGTTGTAGGTCAATTAGGTGTTCCTTCTACCGGGTAGTGAGATCTTTTGTTTGTTTTGGCTTTACCTGCTCCTGAAGAACAGGCTTCATTTCTTTTTCTTTTGGAGCTGTTTGTTTAGGATTCTTTTTGCACTGTATTTATCACTTATTGTAAATAAATGTATTGGAAATCTTACTTTGTGTATTGTGTGCTGGGACTCAGATAGGTTAACTTTTCTTTGTCGCTGTTCATTTTTGCTTTAAAGCTACTTTCCCTTTTGCCCCTAGAAAATGAATTGGGAACGTAACAGTGGTATTGTGTAATTATTCGAATAGAATTGAGTCTTTTCTCTCTGTTTTGCATGCGTCGTCATAATCATTATTGTTATTGTTGTTATTATTATTTTAATAAATTGTTTTGCCTCTGTCACAGTGTATTCTTAACCTGAATTAGCACTGTTCATATAGGCAACACCAATAGGTGTCATGTAACACAAAATAAACCTATGTTTTCTTCATGATACAGGGCATAATCTTAGTTTCGTTTTTATTTTGTTACCATTAGACATCACTGGGTTTTAATTTGAGGTATGAAAACCTGACGATGCCACATATTGAAACACAAATTCATATAACATATTAATTAGCCTGTCATTTTCTTCATTTTCTAAGTCAATAAAGGTTATGTTAAATGAATAAATGTAGTGTAAATGTTGTAATGAAACCAACTGTACCGTTCAAAAGTACTGTTTGTTGTTGTATTTTTCAAAACTTGAAACTTGTGTGTGTGTGTGTCAGGTGGATTTTTTTAATGTTTTTGAAATAAGTCTCTTGCACTGCTCCCCCAGCCTGCATTTATTTGATTAAAATATAGTAGCCTAGGCTATAAACTACAGTATTGTGATGTATTATTACCATTTTAAATAACAGTTTCTATTTGGACATATATAAAAAAAAAAATTAAAAAAATTTTTTTTTTCTTTTTTTTTTTCTGATTTCTAATTGTAATAACGATCTCATAGCTTTATTTCTGCAATTGTAAATGCAGTGAAAATATATTATTGGCACTTCTGTGTATGCACTGCAAAGATGTATTTTCCTTGAATGATTTAATTTGACTGGTGTTACCGTCCCAGGACGTATGCATTTGCGTTTTCTAATGGGTAAGTGTCATTGATTGATTTATTGAGTGTGTGTGCGCGCGCAGCCAATGGACCCAACGGCCTGCTGGGAGTTGTAGTTTTGTTGTACGTTGTATTTATACCACAGAAAGGACCTGTCTTTCACTTCGATGGTAACTAAAAAAAAAATCAAGCTGCGATTTTTCACGATGGATATCCTCGCGCGATCGAGTGTAGATTGTGTTAAACACGACAAGAACCAAAAATTCTGCGTTTATTCCTTAAAACAGTCGGTATTTCCCATATTGCTTCTCCTTTGCAGCTGCCATTGGCGCACGTCACGATTATAAGCGCCTGCTATTGGCGTAGGCAATGTTTACAGCACGATTATCAAGTATGTGGTGCGAACGCAACGGAACAGTCAGATTTACCATAAATGAACATGGTGAGTAACATTTTATAAACAATATTGTCAATATTGTTTGTTTTCCCTCTATTTTGCTGACGAGAATTTCAAAATAAAGCCCTACCAGAGTCTCAATGCAACAACAGACAGTGATTGAACCGTGAATTTTGTGAACCATTACATAATCCTATATAGGCTAATTATAAATTCAATTGTTATTATACTTTACAATATTACTGTTTGTTGTTGTATTTTTCAAAACTTGAAACTTGTGTGTGTGTGTCAGGTGGATTTTTTTAATGTTTTTGAAATAAGTCTCTTGCGCTGCTCCCCCAGCCTGCATTTATTTGATTAAAATATAGTAGCCTAGGCTATAAACTACAGTATTGTGATATATTATTATCATTTTAAATAACAGTTTCTATTTGGACATATATTAAAAGGTTTTTTTTTTGTTGTTTTTTTGTCCAATTTCTTGTGCTCCTCCCTGTCCTAATCTAGGTGATGGGACCTACCAGCTGTTCCTCATCAATAGCAAGAGGATCCAGTATTTAAGCAGAGCCGGGGGGGAGAGAGAGAGACTGGGACTGGGACTGGGACTGGGACTGGGACTGGGACTGGGACTGGGACTGGGACTGGGAGAGGTTTCTTCTCCCAAGAGCCTGAGGCCCCGTTTACACGATGGGAAAACGCAGATATTTCCCTGCGTTTTGGCCTGTCATTTACACGAAAACGCAGTTTTTATCCCAGAGAACGATTATTTCTAAAAACTCCGGCCAAAGTGGAGATTTCTGAAAACGCCGGTTATGTGTTGCCGTGTCAACTGGGAGAAACGGGGTTTTAGGTTCTCAAACGTCACATTATGCGCCAGAAAATGCTTACGTCATGTGAGCGCCCTATGTTCAGAGTTTGTTCCATACTGTCTATGAGTTTGTTTGGCTACTATTTGATCATGGATGCTGTTAAAGTGGTACTCATTTTTACTTTTGTGAAAACGCTTTTGGCCTGTTTGCATTTGCCGCGCTGTCTGTCCACACGAACGAACCTCGCGCCATGTCTATTGTTTTGAAAGGAACAGGAAGTCGCTCGTGCTATTCGTCGTTGTCGATTTTGAGGATTCTGATTGGCTTGCATGGCTTTATCCTTCTCCTTACACTGCCGCCCCTTTGTATTTATGCGGGTTGATGTAAACGACAACTTTTTTTGAAAACGATATTGCGTGCACGATGTTATTTTTGAAAACGGAGGGGGAGAAATATTCGTTTCTCTAAATACCCGGCTATGTGTAAATGTGGCCTGAGACTGTTGTGTTACCAGACTTGGAGTGTTGCTCTTGTTGGTGTATGTTAAGCTTAAGTGTGTTGTTACGCTTAAATGTGTTGTTACGGCTGTAGTGTGCAGCTTTGAATTGCTTGCCCATTGTTGAGTGTTGGAGCAGTAGGGAGCGGGTGCCATTTTTCTTTTCTCATTTTCTCCTGTTTTTTGTTAGTTAGGAAGTAAGGTAAGAGTTCTGTTGTTTATTTGTGTTGATTGTTGTAGGTCAATTAGGTGTTCCTTCTACCGGGTAGTGAGATCTTTTGTTTGTTTTGGCTTTACCTGCTCCTGAAGAACAGGCTTCATTTCTTTTTCTTTTGGAGCTGTTTGTTTAGGATTCTTTTTGCACTGTATTTATCACTTATTGTAAATAAATGTATTGGAAATCTTACTTTGTGTATTGTGTGCTGGGACTCAGATAGGTTAACTTTTCTTTGTCGCTGTTCATTTTTGCTTTAAAGCTACTTTCCCTTTTGCCCCTAGAAAATGAATTGGGAACGTAACAGTGGTATTGTGTAATTATTCGAATAGAATTGAGTCTTTTCTCTCTGTTTTGCATGCGTCGTCATAATCATTATTGTTATTGTTGTTATTATTATTTTAATAAATTGTTTTGCCTCTGTCACAGTGTATTCTTAACCTGAATTAGCACTGTTCATATAGGCAACACCAATAGGTGTCATGTAACACAAAATAAACCTATGTTTTCTTCATGATACAGGGCATAATCTTAGTTTCGTTTTTATTTTGTTACCATTAGACATCACTGGGTTTTAATTTGAGGTATGAAAACCTGACGATGCCACATATTGAAACACAAATTCATATAACATATTAATTAGCCTGTCATTTTCTTCATTTTCTAAGTCAATAAAGGTTATGTTAAATGAATAAATGTAGTGTAAATGTTGTAATGAAACCAACTGTACCGTTCAAAAGTACTGTTTGTTGTTGTATTTTTCAAAACTTGAAACTTGTGTGTGTGTGTGTCAGGTGGATTTTTTTAATGTTTTTGAAATAAGTCTCTTGCACTGCTCCCCCAGCCTGCATTTATTTGATTAAAATATAGTAGCCTAGGCTATAAACTACAGTATTGTGATGTATTATTACCATTTTAAATAACAGTTTCTATTTGGACATATATAAAAAAAAAATTTAAAAAAAAAATTTTTTTCTTTTTTTTTTTCTGATTTCTAATTGTAATAACGATCTCATAGCTTTATTTCTGCAATTGTAAATGCAGTGAAAATATATTATTGGCACTTCTGTGTATGCACTGCAAAGATGTATTTTCCTTGAATGATTTAATTTGACTGGTGTTACCGTCCCAGGACGTATGCATTTGCGTTTTCTAATGGGTAAGTGTCATTGATTGATTTATTGAGTGTGTGTGCGCGCGCAGCCAATGGACCCAACGGCCTGCTGGGAGTTGTAGTTTTGTTGTACGTTGTATTTATACCACAGAAAGGACCTGTCTTTCACTTCGATGGTAACTAAAAAAAAATTCAAGCTGCGATTTTTCACGATGGATATCCTCGCGCGATCGAGTGTAGATTGTGTTAAACACGACAAGAACCAAAAATTCTGCGTTTATTCCTTAAAACAGTCGGTATTTCCCATATTGCTTCTCCTTTGCAGCTGCCATTGGCGCACGTCACGATTATAAGCGCCTGCTATTGGCGTAGGCAATGTTTACAGCACGATTATCAAGTATGTGGTGCGAACGCAACGGAACAGTCAGATTTACCATAAATGAACATGGTGAGTAACATTTTATAAACAATATTGTCAATATTGTTTGTTTTCCCTCTATTTTGCTGACGAGAATTTCAAAATAAAGCCCTACCAGAGTCTCAATGCAACAACAGACAGTGATTGAACCGTGAATTTTGTGAACCATTACATAATCCTATATAGGCTAATTATAAATTCAATTGTTATTATACTTTACAATATTACTGTTTGTTGTTGTATTTTTCAAAACTTGAAACTTGTGTGTGTGTGTCAGGTGGATTTTTTTAATGTTTTTGAAATAAGTCTCTTGCGCTGCTCCCCCAGCCTGCATTTATTTGATTAAAATATAGTAGCCTAGGCTATAAACTACAGTATTGTGATATATTATTATCATTTTAAATAACAGTTTCTATTTGGACATATATTAAAAGGTTTTTTTTTTGTTGTTTTTTTGTCCAATTTCTTGTGCTCCTCCCTGTCCTAATCTAGGTGATGGGACCTACCAGCTGTTCCTCATCAATAGCAAGAGGATCCAGTATTTAAGCAGAGCCGGGGGGGAGAGAGAGAGAGAGAGAGAGACTGGGACTGGGACTGGGACTGGGACTGGGACTGGGACTGGGACTGGGACTGGGACTGGGACTGGGACTGGGACTGGGACTGGGACTGGGAGAGGTTTCTTCTCCCAAGGCCCCGTTTACACGATGGGAAAACGCAGATATTTCCCTGCGTTTTGGCCTGTCATTTACACGAAAACGCAGTTTTTATCCCAGAGAACGATTATTTCTAAAAACTCCGGCCAAAGTGGAGATTTCTGAAAACGCCGGTTATGTGTTGCCGTGTCAACTGGGAGAAACGGGGTTTTAGGTTCTCAAACGTCACATTATGCGCCAGAAAATGCTTACGTCATGTGAGCGCCCTATGTTCAGAGTTTGTTCCATACTGTCTATGAGTTTGTTTGGCTACTATTTGATCATGGATGCTGTTAAAGTGGTACTCATTTTTACTTTTGTGAAAACGCTTTTGGCCTGTTTGCATTTGCTTCGCTGTCTGTCCACACGAACGAACCTCGCGCCATGTCTATTGTTTTGAAAGGAACAGGAAGTCGCTCGTGCTATTCGTCGTTGTCGATTTTGAGGATTCTGATTGGCTTGCATGGCTTTATCCTTCTCCTTACACTGCCGCCCCTTTGTATTTATGCGGGTTGATGTAAACGACAACTTTTTTTGAAAACGATATTGCGTGCACGATGTTATTTTTGAAAACGGAGGGGGAGAAATATTCGTTTCTCTAAATACCCGGCTATGTGTAAATGTGGCCTGAGACTGTTGTGTTACCAGACTTGGAGTGTTGCTCTTGTTGGTGTATGTTAAGCTTAAGTGTGTTGTTACGCTTAAATGTGTTGTTACGGCTGTAGTGTGCAGCTTTGAATTGCTTGCCCATTGTTGAGTGTTGGAGCAGTAGGGAGTGGGTGCCATTTTTCTTTTCTCATTTTCTCCTGTTTTTTGTTAGTTAGGAAGTAAGGTAAGAGTTCTGTTGTTTATTTGTGTTGATTGTTGTAGGTCAATTAGGTGTTCCTTCTACCGGGTAGTGAGATCTTTTGTTTGTTTTGGCTTTACCTGCTCCTGAAGAACAGGCTTCATTTCTTTTTCTTTTGGAGCTGTTTGTTTAGGATTCTTTTTGCACTGTATTTATCACTTATTGTAAATAAATGTATTGGAAATCTTACTTTGTGTATTGTGTGCTGGGACTCAGATAGGTTAACTTTTCTTTGTCGCTGTTCATTTTTGCTTTAAAGCTACTTTCCCTTTTGCCCCTAGAAAATGAATTGGGAACGTAACAGTGGTATTGTGTAATTATTCGAATAGAATTGAGTCTTTTCTCTCTGTTTTGCATGCGTCGTCATAATCATTATTGTTATTGTTGTTATTATTATTTTAATAAATTGTTTTGCCTCTGTCACAGTGTATTCTTAACCTGAATTAGCACTGTTCATATAGGCAACACCAATAGGTGTCATGTAACACAAAATAAACCTATGTTTTCTTCATGATACAGGGCATAATCTTAGTTTCGTTTTTATTTTGTTACCATTAGACATCACTGGGTTTTAATTTGAGGTATGAAAACCTGACGATGCCACATATTGAAACACAAATTCATATAACATATTAATTAGCCTGTCATTTTCTTCATTTTCTAAGTCAATAAAGGTTATGTTAAATGAATAAATGTAGTGTAAATGTTGTAATGAAACCAACTGTACCGTTCAAAAGTACTGTTTGTTGTTGTATTTTTCAAAACTTGAAACTTGTGTGTGTGTGTGTCAGGTGGATTTTTTTAATGTTTTTGAAATAAGTCTCTTGCACTGCTCCCCCAGCCTGCATTTATTTGATTAAAATATAGTAGCCTAGGCTATAAACTACAGTATTGTGATGTATTATTACCATTTTAAATAACAGTTTCTATTTGGACATATATAAAAAAAAAAAAAAAAATTTTTTTTTTTTTTTTTTTTTTTTCTGATTTCTAATTGTAATAACGATCTCATAGCTTTATTTCTGCAATTGTAAATGCAGTGAAAATATATTATTGGCACTTCTGTGTATGCACTGCAAAGATGTATTTTCCTTGAATGATTTAATTTGACTGGTGTTACCGTCCCAGGACGTATGCATTTGCGTTTTCTAATGGGTAAGTGTCATTGATTGATTTATTGAGTGTGTGTGCGCGCGCAGCCAATGGACCCAACGGCCTGCTGGGAGTTGTAGTTTTGTTGTACGTTGTATTTATACCACAGAAAGGACCTGTCTTTCACTTCGATGGTAACAAAAAAAAAATTCAAGCTGCGATTTTTCACGATGGATATCCTCGCGCGATCGAGTGTAGATTGTGTTAAACACGACAAGAACCAAAAATTCTGCGTTTATTCCTTAAAACAGTCGGTATTTCCCATATTGCTTCTCCTTTGCAGCTGCCATTGGCGCACGTCACGATTATAAGCGCCTGCTATTGGCGTAGGCAATGTTTACAGCACGATTATCAAGTATGTGGTGCGAACGCAACGGAACAGTCAGATTTACCATAAATGAACATGGTGAGTAACATTTTATAAACAATATTGTCAATATTGTTTGTTTTCCCTCTATTTTGCTGACGAGAATTTCAAAATAAAGCCCTACCAGAGTCTCAATGCAACAACAGACAGTGATTGAACCGTGAATTTTGTGAACCATTACATAATCCTATATAGGCTAATTATAAATTCAATTGTTATTATACTTTACAATATTACTGTTTGTTGTTGTATTTTTCAAAACTTGAAACTTGTGTGTGTGTGTCAGGTGGATTTTTTTAATGTTTTTGAAATAAGTCTCTTGCGCTGCTCCCCCAGCCTGCATTTATTTGATTAAAATATAGTAGCCTAGGCTATAAACTACAGTATTGTGATATATTATTATCATTTTAAATAACAGTTTCTATTTGGACATATATTAAAAGGTTTTTTTTTTGTTGTTTTTTTGTCCAATTTCTTGTGCTCCTCCCTGTCCTAATCTAGGTGATGGGACCTACCAGCTGTTCCTCATCAATAGCAAGAGGATCCAGTATTTAAGCAGAGCCGGGGGGGAGAGAGAGAGACTGGGACTGGGACTGGGACTGGGACTGGGACTGGGACTGGGACTGGGACTGGGACTGGGACTGGGACTGGGAGAGGTTTCTTCTCCCAAGAGCCTGAGGCCCCGTTTACACGATGGGAAAACGCAGATATTTCCCTGCGTTTTGGCCTGTCATTTACACGAAAACGCAGTTTTTATCCCAGAGAACGATTATTTCTAAAAACTCCGGCCAAAGTGGAGATTTCTGAAAACGCCGGTTATGTGTTGCCGTGTCAACTGGGAGAAACGGGGTTTTAGGTTCTCAAACGTCACATTATGCGCCAGAAAATGCTTACGTCATGTGAGCGCCCTATGTTCAGAGTTTGTTCCATACTGTCTATGAGTTTGTTTGGCTACTATTTGATCATGGATGCTGTTAAAGTGGTACTCATTTTTACTTTTGTGAAAACGCTTTTGGCCTGTTTGCATTTGCCGCGCTGTCTGTCCACACGAACGAACCTCGCGCCATGTCTATTGTTTTGAAAGGAACAGGAAGTCGCTCGTGCTATTCGTCGTTGTCGATTTTGAGGATTCTGATTGGCTTGCATGGCTTTATCCTTCTCCTTACACTGCCGCCCCTTTGTATTTATGCGGGTTGATGTAAACGACAACTTTTTTTGAAAACGATATTGCGTGCACGATGTTATTTTTGAAAACGGAGGGGGAGAAATATTCGTTTCTCTAAATACCCGGCTATGTGTAAATGTGGCCTGAGACTGTTGTGTTACCAGACTTGGAGTGTTGCTCTTGTTGGTGTATGTTAAGCTTAAGTGTGTTGTTACGCTTAAATGTGTTGTTACGGCTGTAGTGTGCAGCTTTGAATTGCTTGCCCATTGTTGAGTGTTGGAGCAGTAGGGAGCGGGTGCCATTTTTCTTTTCTCATTTTCTCCTGTTTTTTGTTAGTTAGGAAGTAAGGTAAGAGTTCTGTTGTTTATTTGTGTTGATTGTTGTAGGTCAATTAGGTGTTCCTTCTACCGGGTAGTGAGATCTTTTGTTTGTTTTGGCTTTACCTGCTCCTGAAGAACAGGCTTCATTTCTTTTTCTTTTGGAGCTGTTTGTTTAGGATTCTTTTTGCACTGTATTTATCACTTATTGTAAATAAATGTATTGGAAATCTTACTTTGTGTATTGTGTGCTGGGACTCAGATAGGTTAACTTTTCTTTGTCGCTGTTCATTTTTGCTTTAAAGCTACTTTCCCTTTTGCCCCTAGAAAATGAATTGGGAACGTAACAGTGGTATTGTGTAATTATTCGAATAGAATTGAGTCTTTTCTCTCTGTTTTGCATGCGTCGTCATAATCATTATTGTTATTGTTGTTATTATTATTTTAATAAATTGTTTTGCCTCTGTCACAGTGTATTCTTAACCTGAATTAGCACTGTTCATATAGGCAACACCAATAGGTGTCATGTAACACAAAATAAACCTATGTTTTCTTCATGATACAGGGCATAATCTTAGTTTCGTTTTTATTTTGTTACCATTAGACATCACTGGGTTTTAATTTGAGGTATGAAAACCTGACGATGCCACATATTGAAACACAAATTCATATAACATATTAATTAGCCTGTCATTTTCTTCATTTTCTAAGTCAATAAAGGTTATGTTAAATGAATAAATGTAGTGTAAATGTTGTAATGAAACCAACTGTACCGTTCAAAAGTACTGTTTGTTGTTGTATTTTTCAAAACTTGAAACTTGTGTGTGTGTGTGTGTGTCAGGTGGATTTTTTTAATGTTTTTGAAATAAGTCTCTTGCACTGCTCCCCCAGCCTGCATTTATTTGATTAAAATATAGTAGCCTAGGCTATAAACTACAGTATTGTGATGTATTATTACCATTTTAAATAACAGTTTCTATTTGGACATATATAAAAAAAAAAAAAAAAAAAAATTTTTTTTTTTTTTTTTTCTGATTTCTAATTGTAATAACGATCTCATAGCTTTATTTCTGCAATTGTAAATGCAGTGAAAATATATTATTGGCACTTCTGTGTATGCACTGCAAAGATGTATTTTCCTTGAATGATTTAATTTGACTGGTGTTACCGTCCCAGGACGTATGCATTTGCTTTTCTAATGGGTAAGTGTCATTCATTGATTGAGTGTGTGTGCGCGCGCAGCCAATGGACCCAACGGCCTGCTGGGAGTTGTAGTTTTGTTGTATGTTGTATTTATACCACAGAGTGGACCTGTCTTTCACTTCGATGGTAACTAAAAAAAAAATTCAAGCTGTGATTTTTCACGATGGATATCCTCGCGCGATCGAGTGTAGATTGTGTTAAACACGACAAGAACCAAAAATTCTGCGTTTATTCCTTAAAACAGTCGGTATTTCCCATATTGCTTCTCCTTTGCAGCTGCCATTGGCGCACGTCACGATTATAAGCGCCTGCTATTGGCGTAGGTAATGTTTACAGCACGATTATCAAGTATGTGGTGCGAACGCAACGGAACAGTCAGATTAACCATAAATGAACATGGTGAGTAACATTTTATAAACAATATTGTCAATATTGTTTGTTTTCCCTCTATTTTGCTGACGAGAATTTCAAGGAGAAGAAGAAACCTTCTTGGAAATTTGCAATGGAAAATTACAATGGAAATTTGCATTCAGAGGTTACACCTTTGGGTGTAGGGAGACCATTTGTCTAGAGGCCAACCCCTCCTTGTGTGCTAGTTATCCATAAACTCTCAAAAACCTAATTACCTTTTGTTTTACTTATTTGGAAACGAGACATTTGTACCAGTCGCACTGTGACATTTTAAATGATACCAAACATGAAAAATACTCTGTGATAATCATTCACATTAAACTATACATTTTCTTGGGTGATTTACATGTGGTCTCAGCATGTGAGAGGGGGAGTGAGGAAGAGGAGGAGAGATGTGTTCTGAGGTGTGACTTTGCCTCACAAATGCTGAGTTCAAATGGTAATTTCCAGAGAGGTCCTTTGTCCTCTCAGGGTCTGGGTGCTCCCCAAACAGACTGTCCGGCATTTCCTAATTTATCAATTCTTACAGATTGAACACATGAGCTGCTCTTCAGGAACATGATTCTGCAGGACTGAGTCACTGAAATACACACTGTCACATCACAATCAACACTTCAGTCTTTTGATTTTAAACCGACTCGATCTCAACACATTCAGAACTGAGAAATGAAGAACATGCTGGATTTATTCTTGCAATTCATCACGTTCATCTTTCTGCAGGGACTGTTTTTAAAATATTGTTTACATGATTGGTTTACACACGCAACTGCACCACAGAAAACATCCTGGTGACACCTCTCCATGTCTCAGATCATTTCCTCATTACTTTCAGTCTACTACTCTCTACCCCGGCACCACCACCCCCACCACCAGTCACTTTCAGACGAAACCTGCGCTCACTTTCCCCCTCCCATCTTTCCTCTGCCGTGTCATCCTCTCTTCCCCGACCCTCACAATTCGCATCTCTGGATGTGAATACCGCAACGGACACCTTATGCTCCACTCTAACCTCTTCTCTAGACATTATCTGCCCTCTCTCCTCCAGGCCAGCATGCGCTACTCCCTCTAATCCCTGGTTATCTGAGGTTCTTCGTGAACACCGGACCGATCTCAGGGCAGCGGAGAGGAAATGGCACAAATCAAAAGACGCATCTGACCTGAGTATGTATCAATCTCTCCTCTCTTCCTTTTCTGTTGATGTTCATGCAGCAAAATCTTCATACTTCCACAACAAGATCAACAGCTCCTCCAACACACGATTCCTCTTCAAGACATTCAACACTCTCCTCTGTCCACCTCCACCACCACCCGCACCCTCCTTAACTGCTGACGATTTTGCGAACTTCTTCACCAACAAAACAACAGCTATCAACGGTCAGTTCTCAGCTCCACACACACAGGAACCCAGACCGACCCCCTCCACAGCCAATATCCCTCTGTCCTCCTTTTCTTCGCTAACCGAGGAAGAAGTATCTACACTTCTCCTCTCCAGTCACCCTACCACCTGCCCACTTGACCCCATCCCCTCACACCTTCTACAAGCCATCTCTCCCACAATTCTACCATCACTCACACACATCATCAACTCATCCCTCCATACTGGCACTTTCCCCACAACATTCAAGCAGGCTCGGGTTACCCCACTGCTCAAAAAACCAACACTAAACACATCATTTGTAGAGAATTACAGACCTATCTCTCTCCTACCATTCATTGCGAAGACACTTGAAAGAGCTGTTTTCAACCAAGTAACATCCTTCTTGTCTCAAAACAACCAGCTGGATGTCAACCAATCCGGCTTCAAGAAAGGGCATTCAACTGAGACTGCATTACTGTCAGTCACAGAAGCCCTACGGATCGCAAAAGCTGCTTCCAAATCTTCAGTCCTCATTCTCCTGGATCTGTCTGCTGCCTTCGACACTGTGAATCATCAGATCCTTCTGTCCACCCTCTCATCACTGGGCATCACAGGAACTTCACTCCACTGGTTTGAGTCCTATCTCACAGGTAGGTCCTTCAAGGTCGCATGGAGAGGCGAGGTATCCAGGGCACATCAGCTGACCACAGGGGTTCCCCAGGGTTCAGTTCTTGGTCCCCTCCTCTTCTCCATCTACACCACATCACTGGGACACATCATACAGGCACACGTTTTTCCTACCACTGCTATGCTGATGACACGCAGCTCTTCCTCTCATTTCAACCAGATGATCCCACAGTAGCTGCACGGGTCTCAAGCTGTCTGGCGGACATCTCCACATGGATGAAGGAACATCACCTGCAGCTCAACCTGGCAAAGACTGAGCTTCTCGTCCTCCCTGCCAATCCGTCTCTACAGCACGACTTCACCATCCAGCTAGAATCATCATTAATCACCCAATCAAGGTCGGTCAGAAATCTTGGAGTAACGTTTGATGACCAGCTGACCTTCACAGACCACATTTCAAAGACAGCTCGATCTTGCAGGTTTGCACTGCACAACATCAGGAAGATCCGGCCTTTCCTAACTGAGCATGCAACACAACTTCTCGTCCAGGCCCTGGTCATCTCTAGGCTTGACTACTGCAATGCCCTTCTGGCTGGACTTCCAGCATGTGCAATCAAACCCCTACAGATGATCCAGAATGCTGCAGCTCGTCTTGTCTTCAACGAGCCCAAAAGGGCCCACGTCACTCCTCTGTTCATCTCTCTACACTGGCTACCTCTCGCTGCTCGCATCAAGTTCAAGGCATTGACGCTTGCTTACAGATCCATCACAGGCTCAGCTCCCTCCTACTTTCACTCACTCCTACGAGTCTACATCCCTACCAGACACCTACGATCGGTCAACGAGCGACGTCTCGTGGTTCCATCGCAGAAAGCCACAAAATCACTTTCCAGAACATTCTCATTCACAGTTCCATGCTGGTGGAACGCTCTCCCCACCCTCATCCGGAATGCAGAATCCCTGACAACATTCAAAAGACAGCTAAAAACCCATCTCTTCCGTGAGCACTTAACCTCATAAAATAAAAAAAATAATAAAAAAACCCGATGTTTTTCCCTTTGAAACATCACTTATCAGGCTTATGCTACTCTGAATAATACCTGAACTTCGTATTTTGAGCACTTCTTGTGTTGTTGTTGTTTTTTGCCTCTTTGTGATCCTAATTTGTAAGTCGCTTTGGATAAAAGCGTCTGCTAAATGACTAAATGTAAATGTAAATGATTAAAACAAATCATTACTCCATACGTACTGTATTAGTACAGATCTAAAGACTAGATGTTTAATAATCATGTTTTGAGCTCTGTGACATTTTAGATCTCAGTCCAATGATCCATCAAAACATTTTATTTGTGCTTTAAGTTTGTATTTTCTCTTTAATAATGGATTCACTGCTAAACTGATCTGAACTGAGAGAGTGAAGAGTGTGTCATTGTTCTCTACAGGTTGAGGGATTGTGGAGTCACAGATGAAGGTTGTTCTGCTCTGGCTTCAGCTCTGAGATCAAACCCCTCACACCTGAGAGATCTGAATCTGTCTGAGAATAAACTAAAGCCCCTTTCACACAGAGATTCCGGAAAATACACGGATAAAGTGACCCGGGATTTGACCCGGGTTCGTTTGATTTTGGTTCATTCACACTGCCAGTGATTTTCCGGAATCAGAGAGTGCGTTCACACACAACCCGTAAAAATGCCGTAAAGACACGTGACATCGATGTGACTTGTAATCTCAGCAGCGTCTTAAGTTTGCTTATGAGCTGCGATCTCTCTCTCGAGAAACCACGCTTGTGCATTTTTTTCTCTGATTCGATCATAAAATTACGCTTTACGTACCGTTTCACAGCTGACGAACGATCCCGCGCTTCAGCGTCATCACTACGACACGGCATTATTACGGCTTTTGTTCACACAGCGCGCGTTCCGGGACTGAACACGGCAATGTTACTAGGTCCCGACCCGGCATCGATCCCGGCATAAATCCCGGGTCGAGTTTGCGTTCACACAGAAGGCGCTCTGGCAATTTGCCGGCAATTTCCCGGGTTCAAAGCGCTGTGTGAAAGGGGCTTAGGAGAATCAGACGTGAAGCTTCTCTCTGATCTGAAGAATGATCCACATTATAAACTGGAGACACTATCTTGTAAGTAGATTATTTACTACAGATTACAAAATACAGTAATTTGTAACATATTTCGTTAGATTACACGAGCTTTGTAACCTAATCTAAATAATTTAGAATACTTTGGAATACTAATAAGGTTTGTAACACAAAGGGTCCACCAAACATAGGACTTGGTTTTCCCTGCATATTATTTTAATAACTTCAGTTTTACACAGTATTTCTTGAAGAAAAAAAAATTTTTTTAGTTTTTAGTAAACATTTAGTTGAATATTTTAGTAAAATACTTGTAATATATATATATATATATATATTTTTTTTTTTACTGATGCAACACAATGCAAAAGCTGGGGTGTGTAAACTTTTTAAATTGCATGAACAGGATAAATTGTAATTATTTTGTCTTCTTTGAAACCGGGAAGTATTCGCTTCTGAAGGGCAGTACTGAATGAAAAAAAAAGATGATCTTTGAACAAAATGTACACATCATCATAATCCTGTTTAAAGTTTACACCCCCTGCTCTTAATGCATCGTTTCCTCCTTGAGTATCAGTAAATGTTTTCACCTTTTGTAATAGTTGTGTATGATATGTCAAAATATGTCACTCAATTGTCCTTAATGTAAAAATATGGATCTCAAAATCATACAGTCATTGTTGGAAAGGTGTCAAATATGCAGAAGATTCTGGAAAACCTAAAAATGTGCAAAACCTGGAGGATTTTTCTGGATAACAGCGAGTTTAACTGCTCAGTTATTTAGATCCTGTAATAAACATTATTTGTTCTCATTATTCTGAGAACACACACAGTCTCTATGGAATGGACTACATATGCCGTATTATCATTTAATCAGTTAGTACATAGATGTTGTCCGACAGGAGGTCCGCTCTGACTCTCGGCTGCAGGACATTGTCACAGAAGAATCTAGATCACTCCCAGAAAAGATTACAATTAATTGCGAGAGTAGTTTCTGTTCATCACATCATTCATATAATGCGAATAATCGACTGAACCTTTCGTTTCCACGACGGTAAGTGGGAAGTGTTCCTGACACGATGATCTGTTCACAATGGTCTTTGTTGTGAATTACCTGCTGTGAGGAAGTCACGTCACAGCAAGCTGCTTCATACAGAGTCTGAGGGACTGTTTGCGCATGCGCAGTGTGTTCGGGGAAAATTTCCTGTGTAGTCAATAGTTGGCCTTCCACTGACAGTCCGTGGTCTTCATTATTACTTTGTACAACAGTGTGCGTCGGTGATGATGTAAGTTACATGATGAGTAGATGTTGTTTATATATTTGAATGTGGCGTGATCTATTAATATTACTGGGGTAATATGTTTATTTGTTAACTTTCTATTTAGCATGTGTTGCTGAGCCCCGTGAAACAGACGTCCCGACATGTAGTTATTTACCCCACATTTTATTTCCTTATTCTAGGCTACTGTTTATTTAGCTGTGTAGCTTTGTTTATTGAGGCCGTTATTATTTTGACTCTAATGTGTCAAATTACAGATCGGTAGCTGACAGGTTTTTTTTCAGTTTAGCTTGGTCACGTGACCTACCCGTGGCGCGAAGCTGCGGTGTTGTTTAATGATCCTACACTGACCCCTAGTGGCGATTTTCAGTATTACACACTGTTCATATCTGTTGTAATTCATGTTATTTTATCATTATTTACCATTGATGCCACTGAACTTTAATTAGTATTAATATTGTTTTACTGTTGTTATTTTCTGCAGGCATCACAAACCACACATACACATATTACAGTGCCCTGTAGAGTTGTAAAAGACCAATAAATTCATCTAAAGGAAAGAAGTTTCTGCGTCTTCTCTGACCGGAGGATTAGGCCAGTATACATACAGCCAGCATTTCATCACCGCAGCTGTTCCGTTACAGTCTTGATCAGGATCTTCTTCATCTTGTCGTTCTCCCGCGTGCAGAACAACAGCTCTGATGTTCTCCTCACCTTTATATCTCTGGCTGTAATATTAATGTACTCTGTATGTATCTCTGCCTGTGTTTGTTCTGAAATGAATCTACTGATGTGATGTGACCGCAGTAATGTCTCATACTCCATATGTGACTCTGTGTGTTTAATTGTAGTTTAAGGATCAGCTGATGGTGAATAAGGAGCCGCTACAGAGACCGAAGACGCAGAGACTGTGACATTACTATTTTATTAATTTTTTCTGTATGTGCAGCTGCAAGTTTTTTTGTTTGTTTGTTGTTGTTTTTTTACTTTTGGTTCAGATCCAAAGACAGTTTGAAAAAGCATGAAACCTTAATACATTTTCTTTGTGTACAGGAATGCACCCTTATGTCTCTTATGAACTGGTTTTACATTTCTCAAATGCATGGTGAAGTTGCTCAGAAGTCATCATCTAAGAAATTCTTCTTGAACTGAAAATTTGTTTTGTTACTTAATTATTTAAACTTTCATGATGGTTTCACATTGCGACATTGTTTTTCTTTAACCTATTCTACACTTGTAAGTTTCACTCTCGGTCCCATCACCGATCAGTAAAAAAAAATAAAACAGTTTTTTGTACAGTGTATTTACATAATAATTTGAATGTAATAAGATAACGTTCATTTTGAATGAAGACCTATTTAGCCTGCACAAAATGATCATATTCATCTGAAATGATGGGTCAATCTGATGATCATCATGTTCACAAGAAAGCAAACAGAAGACAGAGCATAAAAGATTATTGAATTTACAGTTTGCTTGTTTTTGTGTGTAACATGATGTTTATTCATTTATTCTTATTATAGAAGGTATAATATCTCACCACTGTAATAGAGGAAATGCAAACTGTCAAAAGTAGCTCTCATTTGTCCACTGGCCAAAGTGTTTTAAAGACACAGCTGTGCAGTGTTGAGCTCACTGCTGTCCTGGGACACTGAAACCATTGTGGAACATTACCTTGAATATGTGCAGGAAGAGCTTCTCTGATCTGATCAAACTCTGTTTCTGTACAAATCAATCCATGCATTATAACTGTAACCATAATAATACCAGGCATGTGTGACAGTGAGTATCTGTTGTCTCATTTCACTGGCCAGCTCTGTGTAATTCTCTCTGCAGTGGCTCTGAGCTCCAGTCCAGGGCTGCGTTTCCCAGAAGCATTGTGAAGTTGATCGTGAAGACCATTTGCCACCAATGTCCTCTACGATCAACTTATCTCACAATGCTTTGGGAAACGCAGCCCAGGTTTTTCTCTCAGATACCCAGACATTGGCCTATTGTGAGAGGAGATTTCTTTGTACCGCATATATCCAGAGTCTTTATTGCGCAACCACAAACTCTAAAATACAAATCTGGCAATCCCCATTCCCCAGGTTTAACAGTTTCATTTTCAATACTCTCTACCCCAGGCTCTGGGCAGACTTGTCTTAATATTTTCACACATCGAGTCCACTTTTGACATTTCGATTTCATCATCCCACTCCGAAACACAATCATATAAGGCTCTATAAGAACCCTCTTACATCATATGCTATATCCTTAACTTGTCTCACTCCTGCTTTCATATACAATTTGTCATAAAACACTCTCTCTTTCATTCTAAAATTTGGATATAAAAATATCGGTTGTTTTAAAACTTGATTTATATTTTCACACTCATACTGTATATTTCTGTATATGACCTCTGCCCACACACTTAGCACTTCCTGATAAAACAGCGGCATTTTGTCATACATCGGCTTTTTCAATCCCATAAAAAGCCCTTCTTCCCCACATCCACTACATTTGTCCAGCACATCCTTCATATAACCTTTCCATCCATACTCCACTTTATCACATAAATACTTTTTCATCGTTTTTACCCTTATGGCCTTCTTTTTAACTTCTAAGTCAATCAATCCTAATCCTCCTTCTTTATAACTTGCAATTAATGTTTCCTTGCTATTTTAACTCCTTTCCCTCCCCACATAAAATCATTTGTTATCTCAGTCATCTCATTAAGAAAGCATGACAAATCATCAAGGGTGTTTCAGGCTATGATTAGGTTAGGGTGGGCTGTGTTTTATGTTTGTCAAGCAATTGGGAAATAAAACGCAAAAAATGCAATAAATGTAATACATGCACAATTAAACCCCGACTCCAACAGAAAAGGGACATACATTCTTTGTATGTATGAAATAATTCAAAATTATAAAGCAAAAGATGTTTGTGGTTCATTTTAGCAATATTTAGAGCTAATCCTAAAGTGTGGCATGAGGGGCACTGGCAATCAAATTGTGATTTTAGTGTGTCATCCACTGTCTCTGCTATGCAACTGCAGCTCAATAACATATGTAATCAAAACAATGTTAATATCA
Organism: Leuciscus leuciscus; assembly: GCF_965113295.1. Taxonomy (NCBI): domain Eukaryota; kingdom Metazoa; phylum Chordata; class Actinopteri; order Cypriniformes; family Leuciscidae; genus Leuciscus; species Leuciscus leuciscus. The sequence goes on along the minus strand of NC_138735.1, from coordinate 4,070,938 downwards.
CCAACTGTCCATTTGAAGAAAAATGAATATTAGCAAAGCATGAACTAATACTGAAAACTCTAGTAAGTTGTTACCCAACCCTTTGTTGTTTTGAGAACAAAAAAACATTGATTAAAGATTCAACCCCTGAAAAATGAATGGTTCCACAAATCTGTAGAGAATGACAGGGAAACAATAGCGGATACAGCTAAATGAAGTGTTATTATCTTGGCCTTCTCAGGTGTGTATATCAGGTGTGTGTCATGTTCATATGGTCACTGTGATCTGCTTTCAGCATCCTCAAATTCAAAAAGAATCCCAATACATCAAGTATCTGTGTTGTGATGATGAGTTGACCATGACTCTGTGGGTGACTGGGATACGTATTGCAAAGGTGAGCAGAAACCAGGCCACACACCAAAAAACAAAATAGATAATGATTAATTATTGCATAAATGCAAGAAGACACTAAGTTGAACTTCATGCAGCAAATTCAATTATAAATTATAGTTTACAATGCAAAAATGTACTGTATTGTGTTGGGTCCTATTGTGAGCTGTCTACTTTGTCAAAAAATTATAATAATGAAAACCTACCTTATTAATGGTCTTGTTTTGTCATGATTTTGTCATAGTATGGTAAGCAGTTATATGAAAACTACAAAGCCGCTGTGAGGAAAGCAGCCGGCACTGGAAGCTGGGCTAACCGCACTATCCAGGCCTCCTCCAGTGCATCCACACCCTCTCCTACACCTAAAGGTAGAGATAATGAGCTAAATAGATTGTTATAAAATGTATCATAGATCTTGATATATTAAAGGATTTTGATGACATTTTTGTGTTTATCTTTCAGCCAAAGCTGTGAATGGACACACTCCTCAGCTTCCAAAGGACACCAAGGTACCTCTAAATCTATCAGTTAGTAATGAAGAACACCATAATATAATACCATAAATAATATAAGTTCATGGACCATACTGAAGTGTGAACTATAATGTTTTCAGACACTTAACTGCATGTTAATTGCAATTAAACAAAATATAGTTTACATTTATTGACACACTTAAGTACATCATTTTATAACATTTCATAATTACTTCTACTTTCAATGAAATATGGTTGAAGTTTACTGCAGAATGTACTGAGAAGCATTTATAGTAAACTAAAATATACATATATAATTTCTATTGAAACTTGACATGTTTTCAATATTTAATTACACATTTGTCATGATGAAGTTGCCAATTGGTAAATTTAAAATATATTAACATTAAATGTATTAACGAAAAACACTCTACAGTTGAAATTATAATCAAATTTGCATGTGCTCTAGTATATTTGTCAATATCTAAATAAATGTACTGCAAAAGATTACTAAACCATAATTTAAAAAGTATAACTGTTAATTTGTCATGATTGCAAAGTACACTTTTTAAAATTGCACTAAACTCTGTTAAGAAACAGTCATGAAAGTGCAGTGTCTTTAAATACACATAGAGTGGCCTTTTATTTAATTAATATATTATCTGAAAATATATTTTTTTAAATATACTTTAAAGATTTAAAGTATACTTCAAGAGCAGTAAAATTAAGCACACTACTTTTCCACAAAGAGTGACGGTTCCTTTAGAGTTGTTTTAATCCCCCTTGTAATTTCATCATTTATCTGAAATGCTCCTGAATGCTACTTTTGGTTTGTTTTTGAAGGGTCCTGGCAACCAAACATCTTTCCCACCACCTCCGCCTTCAATGGAAACCCTGCCTCCTCCACCACCCGACCCCATGTTGCCTCCTCCTCCCCCTGCTCCTCCTGCCAGCACAACCAAAGTCAACAAGTTTCCTCCTCCACCTCGATTCCCACAATCCTCCTTCCCACCTCCACCCATGGATGACCTGCCTCCACCACCACCTCCTCCAGAAGATGCCGAGCTGCCCCCTGACTTTCTTCCTCCACCGCCTCCTAGTTTTGCACCTTACGGGGAGACTCGCTCCCCCCACCACCTCCAGACCCCATTACCTCCCTTCCACCTCCTCCTCCACCTCCTCCTCCTCCTCCTCCTCCTCCACCTGGTCCCCAAAACTTTGCATCTGCAGGTGGAGCTCCACCACCACCACCTCCACCCCCGCCTCCACCACCAGCTCCTGCACCGGCTGCCAACCCATCCGCCGGCTCCGTCAGAAAAATGCCTCCAGCTCCACCAAAGAGAACTACACCTCTACACACAGCGCCCCCAGGTGGCGAACTCATGTCAGAACTGATGACAGCAATGCTGAAAAAGCGCAGTCAACAATGATCTTGAAGACAGATAGAGCTAATTGACATGTTTTTGTAGTTGGACTGAGGAACTGACCGCCAAACAAGTTCTTGGCGTGACATTAGGACACACATCTTTAATTATTTTGTTTAATATTCTTGCATTACACCACCAGACTAAAATATGTAAATACTTTGTACTTACGCACCTAATCAGTTTATTTGTATTACAAATATGCTATATCATCATTGCTAATGGAATGTCATAATAAATAAGGTCTTGCAAAGTTAACTGTTTAACAGATTTTGACATGCCTAATTGTTAAACAGGAGTAAACGAGATGCATGATGCAAAGTTTTTTGCACTTTTGTAGAAATGCAGAAACAGCAATATTACAAAAGACATCCATGTCCATTGTCCATATATAACGTGCATATGTACATATATAACATCAAACATGGCGCATCCTCCAATCAGATCATCCATTAGGAATTGTGATTACAATGTCATAAACAATATTTTTGGTTCAAATGATGCTGAAATTTGCGATTTTTTCCTGAGTTAGGAAGAACAGCTGACCCTCAGCTGCTGAGCCCAGGATCGAGGTTTACTGGCATATCCGGCTCTCTCAGCCTCTTCCTGCTCCATAAATGGCTCCATTAAAGTCTTCTGCAACAGTGTCACCTAGAAATACATCAAGCATACTGTCAACAAGCCATAATGGTCTGTCTGAAGATGTTACATTGTATGTATAATTGTCAAGTCTTCATTTCACAGTTATATATTAAAGCAAACACTCTAAGATATATGATAAGCATGATCATGACAGCATATTAGTTTGACATCACATGTAATAATAATACCTCTGAAAAGTCATTTTTCTCTGCTTTTCTGATAGCAGATTCAGCCATCCAGTTCCTCAACACATACCGTGGGTTTACTCCTGAACAATAGAAAAATTACTGATAACATTAAATACAACATAACACATCGTAAAAAAACACACACTACCGTTTAAACATTTACGGTCAGTAAGGCTTGTTTTTTTAAAAGAAATTAATAATATTATTCAGCAAGGATGCATTAAAAGGGACAATAAAGACATTTATAATATTACAAAAGATTTCTATTTCAAATAAACGCTGTTCTTTTGAACTTTATATAAATCAAAACATGTATCAGGGTTTCCACAAAAATATTAAGCAGCTCAACTGTTTTCAAAATGCATCATATAACATATACAAAAACACACCTTGCATTCTGTGCTGCCGTTCTTCATCTGAGTCACTCATTATCCTGTAGAAGACGATTAACACATCAAGTGATGTTCATTTTTAATCCTCTAAAGAGTTTGAGTTTACATTACAGCAACATTACCTTGACAGACGCTGTAAATACAGCTGAACCCAGTCTCTGAAATGCTTGTGTGATGAGAGGTCTGAAAGAGCCCACAAAGACTGTCAAGAGAGACACAGTCACAGTTAATGGACTGAAATCATGATTATGGATATTGCGGCTGCTGTGGGAGTGAATGGAGAGGAAACGTACCGGAGCAAAGGATCCCTTCTGAAGCCGGGACAGGGTCACTTCACTCAGCTGTCTGAAAGTCATAGTGAAGTCTGCTCCAGTGTCCTCCATTAGCTCAACACATCACACATCATACAACATTATATGGGTCATTCTCAGGAAATGCTGCCATTTGTGTGATCTACTACTGATACCATACTGGACTTAACTATTTCTGACAGTTTGGCTGTTAAATATATAATTTAAAAAAAAAAACTATCTAATTAAAAAAGTTTATAATGAAATTGTGTGTGTATATATATATATATATATCAGTGTGTGTGTGTGTGTGTGTGTGTGTGTGTGTGTGTGTGTGTGTGTGTGTGTGTCTTACTGATTCCTTACTTTTTTTTATTTCTTTTTTTTATTGTCACAAATGACACCATTTCCTGAGAATGGCCAAATAACTTTATCACATGAATTAATTATAGTACAATTAGAGAAAAAAACAATCCAGCTAATATTTACCTTTAGAAGAAATGCAATCACATATGAATCCTTTTCTTCATTTCCCAGAAAGCCCAACTTTGCTTTGAACAGCTCTATGAAATCTATAACAGAAACAGTCAAGTGAGTATATACAAAATTTATAGTAGATCTAAAGTAGCTTACTATTCATACAATTTTCCTCCACTTTTGCAGTATTGTATATATATGTGTGTGTGTGTGTGTGTGTGTGTGTGTGTGTGTGTGTGTGTGTGTGTGTGTGTGTGTGTACCTGAGGGCTTCACTGCACAGGAACTCCCTCACAGAGGAGCGAATCACAGCCCGTCCATCACCAGACCTGCACACAAAACATCATGTACAGTAAACAGCATAACCATTACACTCCTGCCAGACAGAGAATCACACACTATGAGTCATAATGTAAGATCATTTACAACTAAATATATCTCAGAATTACTTAAAAAGCATATCAAAAATATTGAGCAGCAGAAACTGATATTCACCTTGAGTACGGTGTCTTTCCAGAGCCTTTCAACTGGACTTCCCATCTTTCACCTTTTCTGGATAAAAGAGAGATTGTATTCCGCTCTAACGGTTAACACTTGTCAGTTCTAAACTGAGAGATGTCATTGTTCAGACGCATGTTTAAGCATTAAGTGAGAATTAGATTTAAAAAATGCCAGAATCATCTATTTGCTGAAAAACCAATAAGTATAGATCACACTTTCCATTCTTTAATCTTAAACAACATTATGGGAAAGTTGACATGCATTACAACAGAAAAGTCACATCTGACAATAACAACTGATGATTTGTGTTGAACGCTGATGGAAAAGGATGATTTTACCTGTTTGTGTATTCACCCAACAAATGTGCTCTTCCATCCCCCAGCTGTCCGGCCCAATAACCAAACTATAATAATAATAACACATGGTTGACATGTTTGCTCTGGTTGTCTTACGCCATCGCTGTCGGGTTTGAAGTGACGGTCAGTTTTACCTGATGGCCCCCGTATCTGTGTGCCAGTGGAACAGAGCCAGGAAACAGTTTCCCACCACTGACACAACGGACAAACTCTTCATTCTGAATCACAGACTCATTCAGATCCAAAATATTCCTCAACACATCCTGAAATACACAAAAGAGCCTGAATATATGCAGAAACAACATTTACACAAAAGTACTGTGGTGGTACCATGGTCCAGTTTTGTTTTAAAGCAGTTTTCTCAGACTGTGATCCTCAGACCACTGGTGGTTCTGTAAAGAGTCCAAGTGGCCCACGAGTTCATTAGCTGATTAAAAGCTTTATGACTGAATCAATTAATACAAGTACTGTATAACTGACAAAAACAAACAAAAAACACTAAATTAACTGAATTAATTAACTCAATGCAATAAATGAACTGTTTGTGACTAAATAAATGTATGATAAAGTGTTTCTATTGGTATGTAAGTGTTTGGTCCAATTTTTAAGCTAGCATTATATAATATCTATATATATAATAGAGTATAATAGATCAAACTAATTTGTCCACAACCTAAAGTAGACATTTATTTGAGGAGTTGGGTGGTTCAATTATTATTATTTTTTAAGTGATCTTGTTGACTAACATACCAAGGTACATAAAGTACTATAATGTTAACTGTAGTGGGTTAATGTTCCATTTAAATAATGTACTAAATAGCAACTTCATTATTATAAATGTGGAATTACAAATATTTATTAAATTCCATGATTTAAATGTGAACGTTTAAATAGAAATTATATTAAAGTATATGTTAGTTTACCATATACTAACCATATTTTAAAGCCAACTGAAGTAATTTCATACAAAGACGTAGGCTACTTAAGTCCTGCTTAAGTGGGTCAAAAGAAGCACACTTAAAGGTACAATATGCAAGAATTTTTGCCGCTAGAGGGCGCTACATTCCAAACAACAACAACGGCGTAGCTTGATGACGATGTGAAGGAGCGTGGAATGATGGGAACTGTCGTTTTAAACTCCACCGTGGATGTAAATCAGTCAGACGGGAATCGAAAAATCATGTTCATGGATGAGGCTAAGTTCTATTTTTATAAATGTTGCGTTTAATGACATGCTTTTTGTGGTGAGGGGGGCGTGGTTCAGCGCGGTCTGTGATGGGAGAGAAAAGAGACGAGCAAGTAGGTCAAGTGCAAATGCACCTGTGTCTTATTGCAGTGATCGGTGTGGAGAGACCGCTTATAAGCCGCGCTGGAACGAGAGAGAGACTGGGGAGAAAATTGGACGCAGAGGAAGAAAACCGGTGGATCCGAGCTCTCATTTTTGAACTGTTTTGTGCCGTCGCGGTTGCCACAGTGAATGCGCGTTGTGCGCGGCTTTTGTTTGTTTTGCTTTATTTTAATAAAGTACGAGTCCCAGTCACGACGACGCGTCTCCTTCCTTCCTGACTCTTAAACCTCATCACACTTTTATTTCATTAAAATGAATTAACCGCAAGAAAAGTAAGGTTTAATACTTCATAGATGTTACTGTATTTGTTGAATTCATTGTTGTGATAACGCTGCGCAGTTTTACATGTTCTAAACAATTGTTGTAAAAGGACATTCGAACATGCCCACATCATTTGCCAAAATACTGATTAATCTTTATGTATAACACATGCTATGTTTATTTACATGGCCATAAACACCAGACGTGATAAACAATGTCAATAAACTAAACACAAATCTAAAGCAATAATACTTTCCTTACATAAACATAACTATTACCGAATGCTACATTTGGAAAATATAAAATTAAGCATGCTTTGTCGACAGAACCAGCTGCAATCGGTAAAGAATAATTGTGTACCATAACGACTGCAAGAAACAAGCTAAAGTTTGTAGCTTGATAGACGCTACAACTACAGCTTCCGCATTTGTCCAGGACTCCACGCAGTACGAGCGGAAACCGAGGGTGACGCGGATATGACGCAATTGACTGGCGACTCCCAGCTCCCCCCTGCTCTAACGCCCCGTTTCCTTGGTTAAAATCGCAATTTTCTCACGATTTAAAAATAGTTGGAAACATTTGGGATATTGTAAGTAATCAACTTAACAAAATATATAACACTGGCCTTGAGATTTTGGGATATTTTAATGCAAAATTCTTACATATTGTACCTTTAAGTTCAACTAACTAAATTTCACATAAATGAAAAACTATAATAAATGTTCATTTAATTTCAGTTAACATGATGCAATTAAGTGTCCGAAACATTATATTCAGTTTGCACCAAAGTATATCACTGATTCTTGAGAGTCGGGACAAAACACGTTTTAAAAAACTTTTTTTTAAAATACACACTATATCAATTAGAGTTATGTGTTTCTGCAGAGAAAGGTCTTAGCTATTTAACCATGTAAAGGAACAGGTTCTAAATAAAAACACATTTTTAACAAATAAACATGTTTCCCTTCAGAACTGGATTTGTGTCAACTCCGTCAGACACACTAAAAAGTAGACAATTTTAATTCTTCAAATCCAACAAGAATCTAATGTTCTGAAGTATATTGTAATAGTGTTTAGTTGCTCTGATATGTACAAAAAATACAATATATAAACTTAAGTTATGATGTCACACTATTCTGAAAACTCAGATTTCTAAATATTTGCATTTTCAAACTTTGATTTTAATTTCAATATTGTAAAAACAAATTCCTTAAATAAATAAAACATAAGAGGATGTAGATCAGATGGTCCTTTATTACAAAAACAACATAAACTGAAGGAAGAATATTTGTTATTCCCCAAAAAATAACAGAAACATTCATACATCCAACGCTGTTGACGAAGATCTGACGGTGTTGACGGAAAACTGACGGTGTTGACGGAAAAATGACGGTGTTGACGAAAAACTGACGGTGTTGACGGAAAAACTGACGGTGTTGACAAAAAATGTTTGAATGTTTTACCTCCGATTTGTGAAATGTTCACCTGTTTGTCATGATATGTTCTTACAATAAAGAGTAGTTTAAAACCACAATTAATGCTCTGTTTTCTACAACTTTCACTTAGGAGCAAAAATCTGCCTTTAAACTTGAAAGAAATAAAGATTTGACATTTATCGTGATAATTATCGATATCGACTGATATAAAAAAAAATTACCGTGATCATTTTTTTTGCCCATATCGCCCAGCCCTACACTGGCTTCTCATTTCTCTATCTCTGTCTCTACATATAAATATATATATATTAAAGTGCTGGCAAAGTTACACGTTACACAATAATACAAGTCAATACTCTACAAGTCAGATGCGTGTGGTTAAATAATGTAATGCATGCTATGTATGTGCATTTATGTGTAAATAAAACCCTGAAATAACAGTTTAACCCTTCACTATATTCACAAATAATATTAAATTCACACATTAAGAGGTTATTGGTGGATTTGTCAACTCCGTCAGCTTACAGGTCAACTCAGTCAGACATAAAACCTGACGGAGTTGACGTCTGACGGAGTTGACGTAAGGGCATGTATTTTCCCGCCAAAACATGTATTGTTGTACACTGCAGCTAGGTAGTTTTTCCTCAGTTGCTAGCTGTCCCAATAACCTCACTAAAATGCTTAAATTCAATCCACTATGGTTTAAAAAAAGTAACTTAACAGAAAGATGGTATTGACATGGTGCAGCTGTGACCATAGGAATATTGACATTGTTTGTCTAAAATATAAAAAAATGTAAAACGCACCAGAACATGTGTGGTAGTGCTACATTCACCACAGGCAGGGAGATGAAAAGGGGTCCTCAGGGATATAGCTGACCATGCTATTTCCTGATTTAAAGAGCTTTATGAAAAAATCTGACGGAGTTGACAGAAACTGAGGACACAACTTTAATAGGCCGATTTTTATGGAAAATATTGTTTGATGTTCACTTCATGCATTGTTTTTTATATTTATACCCCTTATTTTTTATTTGATATATATGTTTTCACAATTGTAGAGCTTTTTTAAAGTTTTTTGGGATGGTTAATATTGTGACCTCTTGCTGAGGACAAGTAGCCTGGTTAAAACCAGACCCTTCTCAGTTGAAACTGAGTATAGGCGGATCTTTTGTGACGTCATTGTTTATGTTTGTCGCGTTGCATCATGGGAATCGTGTGGCAGGAAACACCGCTAGATACCTGTAATTTGATTGTTTAGCACGTTTGGAGGAGGATTTAGAGAAGAGGATGGTTCACTCTTGCTGTGTGGTCGATTGTACGGCTCGTTGGGGGCCTGATAAAACGTTTTTTCGAATTCCCTCCGAAAAGGATCGCGAAAAACGAAAGAAATGGTTGCGTGCAATTAGGCTTATGATCGAGTTTGTGAGGCTCATTTTGTTCATGGTAAGTCTTAGTGACTATGTATTTATAGAAGATAAAAAAATAAAATAAAAAAAAGAGTCAAATCAACCGAGTCATATGTTTTCGCGTTCTGATTCAGGTGTCCCAAACCGCGATCCACATCACCCAGACTATGTTCCTCACATCAAAATGGGCTATTCTGGATCGCAAAACTTAAAAGCAAAAGAAAAGGCTGTTCAGCGATACGAACGGAGGATGCGAATCACGCTGTGACTCTGCTTGGCCAGGTCTAACCTCTGCTTTTAGCACGATAACTGCTTTCTGTTTGGCAGAAAAGATCGGCCCAACTTTTCGAGAAACAAAATAATCATAGACCTCCAGACTTTTGAAAGCCTTTAATCTTTCATGAGTGAAGGGTCCAGGGGTTTCTATTAAATAAGAATAAATGTCTCCCCAGCAGATTGGTGGCCAAGACACGGGCGAGTCGGACCAACGTTTTTTGTCATCCCAGATCTCATATGGGCTTTGAATAACTTCGATTTTGTCACCAATACAAATTTTGAGCTTCTCTCCAAACCTCCTCCGGTCTTCAGATGTTAAAGTGCTTATATATTGTGGATTTCGCCCGCTAACTCTCTTGAAAGTGCTCGTCGCGTCTTTACAGCACGCCATGCTGTTTGTTTTGTTGCCACACAACCACTCGCGCATGCGTACAAAGATGTCAACAAAGATCCTCCTATAGGGTCTGGGGAAGCTATGTAGACAAATCATTTCCAAAGGGGCGTCACCAACCGACGTAACTCAAATTCCTCTGGACGCAATTGGATAGTCATAAAACCAATCAGATTGAAGGAGATGATGTATGCTTCGAGTGTTGTTCTTTGCTCCGGTTTTAACGAAAACGGTAATTTTAAATCGCTCAAAACAGACGCGATAACTGATTCGTTTATATACTGTCTATGATTCGAACGAGTGATGTTCCACGGCGGCATCCATCTTTGTAATGAAATCTCCTTCAGCGTCGCTGCGCTGTCGTCATCATGTAAATCCCTCCCCAAACGTTTCTGATTGGTGCCGCGATTTCGGCGGCACAGAAATGAGTTTGAATGGGCTCTTCACCAGACTATCCTGGAGAGAGAATTAAAATTCGCCGGAAGTAGTCTGGGTTTTCCCAGGCTAGAGGACAAGTGCAATAACATGGACCTTCTAACCACAGACCATACATTTAAACAAATTTTCCCCAAAAAGATAAAAAGGGTTATTCTTAAAATCAGATAGGTATATACAATTCCTTTAGATTTAACTTTGTAAGTATGTCAATCATGATGAATTTCTACATTTTTGCTATAAATTAGACTTTTCTATGTGGGACATGTTTTGTCCCGACTCTCAAGAATCAGTGATATTCTTTTAAAGTAGCCTATATTATTTTCATAATTTCTCTTTTTAAAAGTATGATGAAGTGTACTTCTTTGTAACAACAGCCTGAATACGTTCAAAATTATGCTGATGACGACAATGTTATTGGTGGTGATGATGATGATTAATTTATTACTATTTTAAAATGTGGACAAGAAAAATGATAAAGAATGGTTCAAACTTTTGACTGGTGGTTAGATGGCACTAGCTCCATTGTATTTTTCTGTTTCATAAATTACACAGTTACTGCAACAATATCCCCAGGTTTGACTGCAGTGAAGCACAAGTTCTCTGTAAATGATGATGAGTGGATGGGTTTATTGACCTGTGACACAGCAGCCAGTGTCAGGGGCTCTTTCAGAGGAGAGGGCTGAGACTCTGAAAACACACTTCTCTTCACAGTACGAATAACATTACCATCAACCTCATCAAGAGGCAGAGCATCTGTAAAACACACAGAAGTGATTAAAACACAGTCAACGTGTACAATAGCATGTTGGCACTCGTATCTGTATCTTAACTAGTAGTTTATGTGATAATGCCAGTGGTATTTCTCCACAGTGTTTCACATCGCTATAAAAGTGACTCTTATCAAACTCTCTTTCATTACAACTTTCATTCTCACAGAATTCTTGTTCGTCCCTAAATGTAGCGATGGCGACGGCCGATAAAAATAAAAATAACGTGAAACCATGTTTTGTCATTACATCAAACTCACAGGCATATTTTTTTTGTGTATATGCCCTGTACTTCCTTACATCACATAACTAGAGGAAAACATCAGAACTGTCACACAAACAATCCTTCAATGTTCCACCAGAGGGCGCTCATCGGCTCAAAATCCCGAATGCTCCATTTATGCAATATTCGGGACTTTTTTGTCTTTTTGGAAAAGTATGCGAGTTATAAAGTATAACCGATTAAATCTATTAGTTGTATGCAGGGCCTGAAATTAACACCCGACCACGCGCCAAATGCGGGTGAATTTTGCAATAGGCCTATTTCACAAAAATGGCCGCCGAGACCGGAAGTAGGGTAAACTCATTTCCGGTGAAAGCGCTAGCAGTAGCAGTCGGAGAACAATGGCGGAGACTAAAAGCAGTCAGACTTGTTGCGCACCTTTATGTTGCAACACTAAAAAGAAACAACCTTATTTATCGTTCCACAGCTTTCCTTGCGATGATATGTTTAAAAGGCGTCGGATTTGGGCTATACGAAGAGAGGAGGGGCCGACGTTTACAGTCAGGAAAGGCAGCACTTTTTTGTGTTCTAAGCACTTCACGGAGGATGAAGTCCGTGTTAGAGAGTCCGGTCATAATTATCTTACACCGCAGGCCGTGCCTTCCCGATTTGCTTGGAACAACTGGGGAGAAGTTCAATTACGCCAGACACGGACGGCAAAAAGAGGTGTCTGTTGTGTACAGGAGGAAGCAGAAATGGAGAGTGCTGATGCCGCGCTGCTGGTGCAGGAGCACGATTACGACAGTCGCCCTCCCCCGGGTGAGTGTAACATGTTGTTATCCAATACAATATGTTAGATTAGATTTATAAAATTATTGTAGCATATAAGTACAAGTTATGCTAACAGTGCAGCATGTTAGTAAGATGAATGTGTTGTATGTAACGTAATTATTTGCAGGGTCTGCTGCGGAGTGCAACCCAATACCACGATTTAAAATATAGCTATTAACTTACTGGTAATTTTATGCTGCCTTTACGTGCTATCGGAAACATCCTAACTTACTTCCCTCTTCTGAAGTCTTGACTATGAGCTCATCGTGTGTTTAATTAAGGAGTCATGCAAAATGTGCAGAATTGGGGAACACCCCACCAGGAACACTTATGCACATTGACAGGGAACATAACGTTACATGAGCAAAGAAACTTCTAGTTATTAATAAATGTGCAAAAATGAAGACAATATGATCAATTGATTAAACGGACCTAAAAAATAAATAAATAATGGTATGTGAGGCTGTTGGGGTGAATAAAGAATTTACATTGATGTTCTAACTGTTCTATAATTGCATAAACATGTAATAGCAATTTACCAAATGAATACGTTTTTTTTTTTTTCTCTAATGATAAAGTGTCATGTTTAACACCAAAAAAAAAAAGTTTTCTCTTGTTCTCTTTAATTAGGTGCTCTTGATGAGGCACTGGGAAAAATAAAGGAGATGGAAGAACTGGTGTCAAGGCTTACCATCTCCCGATCTTTGCTGGATAGATGATGTGTGTCTGATGAAGACTTCAGGTATTTCACAAGGTTCTCATCCAAAAACATATTTATGGTTTTCTGGAGATCTATTGAGCCCTCTGCATCCAAGATCGTGTACTGGTCCAAAGCCAAGAGGATTGGAATTTCCACTGCAGAGAAAGAGGTCGTGAAGCCAAGCCCCCAGCGTAAGATGCAACTCATTGATGAGTTTTTCATGTTTTGCTTGCGGGTCGCTGTCGGCATTAGAGAGAGAGTTTTAGCTGAGCTATTTGGAGTGAGCACTTCTACTGTGAGTCGCATTATCATCACATGGGCAAACTACTTATACCTTGTGTTGGGATCCATTCAAATATGGATGACCCGTGAACAGGTGACGCGAACAATGCCTGTGAAATTTCAGCAGTACTGCCCAAATGTGAGGGTCATTATTGACTGCACAGAGTTCAGATGTTAGAGCCCAGAGGCAATTACCCTTCACTCTGAAACATTCTCAACCTACAAGAGCCATACCACCTTCAAAGCTTTGATTGGAGTTGCACCCTGTGGTGCAATCACATTTGCATCAAAGTTGTTTACTGGCTCTATATCTGATAAAGAGTTGACAAGGCAGTCAGGAATCTTGAACTTGCTGGAGCCAGGTGATGAGGTTATGGCAGACAAGGGCTTCCTCATTGGAAAGCTATTGGAGGTTGTTGGGGCAAAACTAATCATTCCCCCTTTCAAGCACAGAGACCAGTTCAGCAGAGAGGAAACAGAGAGAACCCAGGCCATAGCCAGACTCCGCATCCTTGTGGAACGGGTAATAAGGCGAGTAAAAGAGTACCACATTTGGGATTGCCCAATTCCTCTCACCTTGGCAGGCACAGTGAATCAGATGTGGTCCTGCTGTTGCATCATGGCAAATTACCAGGGTCCTTTAGATTTTGAAGGTGAGGTACAATACTGGAAAGAGTGAACATGCCAGCCAGGAACATCTTCCAAATTTGGTGGCGCTGACACATCAACGATGTGAACACTCTCTCACACACACTCACACACACACACTCACACACTCACACACACACACTCACACATACACACACACACACACTCACACTCACTCCTTTATTTGCTCATTTGTAATGCTGTTCAGTTCATTGCATTGACGATGTGAACACTCTCACACACACACACACACACACACACACACACACACACACACACACACACACACACACACACACACACACACACACACACACACACACACACACACACACACACACACTCACTCACTCACTCACTTACTCCTTTATTTGCTCATTTGTATTGCTGTTCAGTTCATTGCATTTTGATGTTCATGTCATGTTTTTGTTCTCAATATATAATATAACTGTACATATCTGTTGTAAAACCGTGTAATTATCCATGTTATCCACATAAATGAAATTTAGAAATTTGGGTCTTTTATAAAGTGAATTTTACATAAACTGTTTTTATATAAAAACCTATTTAAAAAAGCATTTTTAAATATTTATATATAATATATCATAGATCCTCCAAAACTGCACAAATATGGAGTAAAAACATTAATAAACAGAATCAAATTACTTTTTGTTTAAAAAAAAACAAACAAAACTATTATTCTGTTATAAAATTACATGTTGTTGCCTGGGGACTCTGGAGACCCCAAAGATCGATAGTGTCAACCCCAAATGAGTGTTAAGTTCACATGGCTTCAGACTAAAGGCCAATTTATACTTCTGCGTCGGGTGCGTGTAGAAGGTACGGCGTAGCATACGCATTGACGTGTACCATACGTCGTACCCTTCGCCGTACCCTGACGCGCACCTCCTCAAAAATGTAACTACGCGTCGCGGCGACGCGGACCGCAAGATCTGTGATTGGTCGGCTGGATAGCATCGCGTTTCCTCCTACGCATTTCCGGAATGATCTTCTGCACTCTGCACCGCCCGCCCGCCATTTTTAAATTCCGAAGATCAGTGAAGAGCCATGGAAATAGACCAAGTGACCGAGAGATTGCTTGAAGAAGTGCGGAAATACAGCCATCTGTATGACTCCTTCAGTCGCCATTGCTCGTAGAAACCTAAACTCAAAACAGCCGCGAGGAATGTAAACACAGTGGAACATTAAAACCCACCCGCGCCAACTAGCGTTTCGGCGGTGTAACTGCAGAGCAACACAGACATTCGCAGAAGTATAAATGCTCACGACGGCGTCGCCTACGTGCGTAGCCTACGACGTACACTACGGCGTACACTCGACGCAGAAGTATAAATTGGCCTTAAGCCAGTGACCATCAGCTGACCCTGGACTTGCCAGTGGTAGGTGTGTGTTTTTTTAAGTTTTGCTTGACCCCCAATAATATTGGTGTGTGATGCCTCTCCAATGTCGTTCACATCAGGGCACTTAACCTCAACTAGGCCATAGGGAGGTTCTTCGTTTGGGTCCACCACTTTACCATCTGGACTGGCACCGAGGTGTGGAGCATCGGGGTGGATGATGAGACCGCATGGAAGAACATTAACTCCAAACGTCTCAGCATAGCGGCGAAGAACCTCTGGCTCAAGCTCCATTCCTCTACGCATTGCTTTGGTCTGGGGGGCACCTTTAATGATCCGGCCAGCAAGTGTCTTTGCTGTGGACTCTGATCTGACATGAGCAGCTTCATGGAACTTGCTTGCTGTAAGACGGAGGCGACGCATGCTAAACCAGAGTGGGCTTTTGGATTGATCCCTTGTTCCCTCCTCAACGATCCCTGATATCTCAGGGGTCACCTCCAGACTCTGCATATGCAGGAGTTCAGCCCAGCTACCAGGGACAAAATGAAATTGTGGAAGTGTGTATTGTCGAACAGGTAATTGGGGGAATTGTGGAGCATATGGATGAACAAGCACATCCTTTGGCATCACAGCTGGACACTGATAAGACAGCAGTGAACCTTTTGGGACCTCTCCAAATTTAGAGGACACCATGCTTACAGCAGACATTCCATCAATAATTTTGGCTATTAGCGGTTGTGGTCGAAGGGAGATGAGGGATGCTGCTCCAGCAATCATGTCTTTGTCAGGCAAAGGTCCTTAAAGCAGCGCTCAGTAAGACTGGCTGTTTTCTCGCAGGTTTCTCTCTCGAGCTCCCCCTACAGTTTCGGAGTATATATATATTATGAGAAAACTGTCGTAAACTCGTTGTCAACACTCACCCCTCCCATCTCGCTCAGGCCATGTGCATTTGTTTTCAGAGAAGCCGGCGAACAAACGGAGCCATGTCTGAAGTATGTATGATTCTCAGAAGAATATCATATAAATGTTGAGATAGTGTATATTTGTATAGTGTTGCCAAACGTAATCAGTAACATTATGGCGAAAAACAATACTATAAGAAATATTCCGCTATTTATTTCTATTTAAGTTTGAACTATAGCTATAGACACTTAGATTATACATTATCAAAATAAATGTTACGTTACATTCTTTTATAATTTTGACGGTGATCCGAGTTGTCCATCATAACGATTGACCAAACAAAGTCAAACACGTAGCCTAGTTTGTTTATTTATTTTGCAAGAATACGTGTATGGTATAAGGCTATAATTTATTCGTTCATACCGTTTGGTTTGAAATTTCATAATAAGTTGTATTGCTAGCTAGCATCCTAACATGCTAGATCTGTGAACATGCAACATATAACGTTACTAATTCTGAGGCAGGCGGCAAGCTAAACTAAAGCATAATTTGAAGAATTTCATATCGATTTATAGGCGATCTCAGTAACACAAATAAAACCGGATAGAGGAACGGACAAAACACTACAGAAAACAAACACGTTTGTTTACTACTGAAAATGCTAACATCTAAGTTACAGTAGCGTACTAGTAAGCCCGTAACAGACAGCGACCATAATAAAAACCTAAACAGACAATAACAAACATCCTGAGGTCACAATTACAAGAAATACAAACATTAAACACAGTTTATTCTAAAGATACAAGTGCAACAGCAAGAAGGCCAGGTCAGCATCGGTTTTGCAGGCTTCGGTTTCTTTCAGTTCTCTCCATTCTGAAAAAGCCGGTCCAATATTAACTCTAGTCTGACTTCACGCTCGGTCAGTCTCCCGTTTCCTCTTTCTTTGGTCCTCTGACAAAGATTTCCTAGCTTTCTGCTTCTTTTTTACATGTTCAGCCATTATGAAAACTTGAAGAACTCAATATCTAGCGTTACCTTGTTCTTATAGCTAGCCGGATACTGGATGGATGAGGGCGTGTACGTGTGCAGTGCCGTAAAGCAATTCGTTACCTCGCGAGACCTGATATCACACGATACTTCCTAACACTGAGGCCGGCGGCCCGCCGGCCCAAAGTTGCAAGGGTGGTTTTGCGGCTCACAGGCACCAGGGGGGTGCGAGACGACCACCATTCAACACGAAATCAGTAATATAACCATTACAATGACTCCAAAGCTGTTCGGTTAAGGTAAAAAAGTTACTTAGTTCACCTTTAAACAAAAATGTTCATGCTTCAGTGTGTTAATTCTTATCTAATGTGAAGATGTATTGTATTAGTATTTGGAGATTACCTCCATATGCTCTGTACAGAGTAAACTGCACACAGCTCCTACCAGAGGCTTTTGGCTTGCGCACTACAAGCTCATCCACCGGTTCAGGAGTGATGCCCTGACAAAACATGTATATATTGCACTTGATTGTAATCTGATTTTTACATCATGCACTTTACATACATTTTTATTTATTATTAACTCTTGTCAAAATTAAAACTGTTTAGTTGGTTTTTTAGTTTTTTTGTGTTTTTTGTTACCTGGGTGCGTGGCCTATGCCAGGTCTGCTGCTTGTGTGCAAGCAAGGGCAGCTGGAACATTTTTGGTTCCTAATGTACTGTAATGTGCTGTCTGGTAAAGTAGTGCTACCAGGTGGTTGCCCAAACTTCTTCCAGCAGCACAAGTACAAGTATAAGCTGCCATTTGAGGTGGATAGTTGGATTCAAGCGTGATCTGAAGAAAGTGATAGAAAGACTCATATATTTCACATCTTCAATTAACCTTTGTGTGTTGTTCATTTAGGGTGTACACTGTTTGTTTTGTTTTTTTTTGGGGGGGGGGTCTCTAGAGACACTAAAATTATGTTTTTGTAACATGATTTTTTTTAGCGTAATATCACTTACTGCATTCATGCTTTTAGTCTAAAATTTGTTTATTATTTATTTGCCTTAATTTCATTATTTTCATGTTTAGATAAAATAGCAAAGTTAAATTAAATTTACTGTAAAGATGTACAATTCTTAGTTTCATTCAAGGTGGTAACATGAAGGTGAGCCATAATCTGCAGAACATGAAATCCACGGGGAGGAGTCGGATCTAGATCCAACTCCTCCCACCTTACATATACCTAAACCTACCCATCTCCACCCCTTAATCCCTAAACCCACCCCTAAACCTACCAATCTCCACCCCTTTATCTGGATCCAACTCCGCCCCCCGGATCTCGTGTTCTGCACTGAGGTGCTACTGCTCTCCTCGACTAAATAACATGGACTTTTAAAAAAAAAAGCCACTAGATATCACACATACAATCAAAAAACATTTCAATGTATTGTGGGTATAGATATAGTAAGTGTGAGCTTAGTCATCAAGTGTAATGCAATTTTAATTTAATTTATTTATTTATTTTATTAGTTTATTTGTCAGGGACAAATGTACAAAATACATTAATCTTACGAAAAGATGTTTTGTACCAGAGTTAGCAAAGACTATTTTCCATCTGAAGTCCCCGGGCAGGTGCACAATATTAAAACATTAAATAAAAAAAATAAAATAAAACTAATCAAAAAACCATAACAGCCTAATATATATACAACATAGTCAAAAACATTTGAATGTGTTTTTTTTTCTTCTAACTATAGCTGCTGTTACTATTGATACTGAGACAAGTAATACATTAGAATTTATCTGGTTATTAGAAAATATACCATTCATCATTAGCTAAATCCAGTATGTATTTACCTCAAGCTGATGTGGTTCCTCACGCTTTCTTAATGACCTATAACATCTGGCCCTAATTACCACTGTCCCTGCAATAATATTTGAGACTGAAGTGTCCAAATACACACATACACACATGGTTAAAACTGATTTTGTTTTATTACACCGCTTTGAAATCATCCATAAAAACCAACAAAAGATAAATTGCAAATTGGCTATCGTAAATATACTACATACCTTTGGTAATCAAAAATAAATTGCTCAAAAAAGAATTTGTTACCTTTGTCCAATTTTGATCTTTTCACATCTCCCTGAAAACTGTCAACAAAACGGATAACATCTGATATATTATGTACTTTTGGCAAATACATGAATGACTGAGAGAAAACACGCTGTTCACAGTCCATTTTAAAAATGAATGGCGATCGAGTGGGCGGTGGTGCGACCGGAAGTAGTGTTACCCTACTTCCGGTCACGGTCGCCATTTTGTGAAATAGGCCTATTGGCGGGTAAAACTGTCAATCTACCTGCCACATTGGCGGGTAGTCAATGAGAATTGAGTGAATTATTAGTTGTTGTTTGTTTTGCGTCTGTTTTTTTTATTGTTTTTTTTTTAAGTCCGCGACGTAAAAGACGACGTTTTGGATGTGAGAGTAACAGTATTAAACTGTTGGTGAGATGGGATGAGATGAGATAAAGCAAAGCTGACGTTGGTTACGGTACAATGACAGTTACACAGATGTGTGTGCGTGTGTATGTTGGGAGTTGGGAACCAATGAGAAAATGTCCGGTACCCGGTAACTTTACCAGTAATATTAATATTAATTTAGTTCTGCTTAACGGTTCCTGAAGGCTGTAATTAACAGTTGCCAGGAACTGTCTACTGACTAAATCAGCCATCAACACAGCCAGGCCAGCTGACAGTCTTGCCTGCCCAGATAGCAACATTGTTTCGGCCCAGATCCGGCCCACATATGGCACTTGTGGAATGCAGATCTGGCCCACATGCAGCGTGGAATGACGGCCCTTGGGTGGCCCACTCCTGTTTGCCAGATCTGGGCCACAAGCAGCCCATAGCAATGCCACATGTCAGCCAAGAGCAAAGAAATAAACCAGAACTGGACCTTATCTGAGCCACAAAGTCTGTGTGTATATTAAATATGGAGTCATTTAACAGTGATTGGCGTTTCCATTAGTTGGGCTCTTAACTCTTATTATATTTTTTGTCTTTTTTGGCTGCTGTGACAGTGTGTTTGTCAAACACATTTGCAGCAGCAAAGAAAGCTTAAGTGAAATGAGATCAGATGATGATGATTATCTACTGATGGGTTTATAATCATCATGAATGTTTCATTTATGTTTTTGGAATCTAACAATTGTGTTGATCCATAAATATTTTCACAACACAATCCCTGTGTTACTGCAATATGAGATCTAGCAATATTATAACAATCAGTTAGAACACTTTAACAAACATGAGCACGAAAAAATAAACGTAATATGACACACACAGACATCAACAATCAGCGTATGAATCTCAACAATGGTGACAATCAAAAGTACCTTGAAGTACCTAACCTTGCTGCAATGCATGCTGGGTACCAGCATAGTACAAAACTCCCAGCATGCATTACAACATGAATAAATTATGCAGCTGAATTGTCCTATTATTTTGTTTAATTAAAAAAAATTGCTTTTATTTTTTGCTGTTGGTTTTGTTGTGAATTAATAGCTTTTCAGTGATGTTCTGAATTAATCTGTTTATCTAAATATTTGTGATTGTCACCATTGTTGAGATTCATATGCCGATTGTTGATATCTGTGTGTGTCAGCATACATTTATTTTTTGAATTCATGTTTGTCAAAAGATTTAAACTGATTAATATGTTAAAATATTGTTGGATCTCATGCTGCAGTAACACAGGGTTTGTTATGTGAATATATTAATGGAACAACACAATTGTTAGATTCAAAAGACATCAGTGAAACAGGTTATTTCATGATGATTATAAAACCATCAACAGCTAACCATAATCACCTGATCTCATTTCACTTTAGCTTTCTTTGCCGCTGCAAATGTGTTTGACAAACACACTGTCACAGCAGCCAAAAAAGCCAAAAGATATAGAATAAGAGTTAAGAGCCCAACTAATGAAAACACGAATCACTGTTATGGTGACTTCAAATGAAACACAGAGTTAAACCTCTGTTAATTCTCAATAAAAACTTTTGTAGACGTCTGACAGAAATAAAGTCAGTCTGGTTAGTAATAAGTGAAGCTGTAATGCTGTTTGTGGAGTTGTTTAATCCTCCTCTGCTGAGATCTTCACAGATTTAATGTCTTCTTTTCTCTTCAGTTGATTTCATCTAAGACTGTGTCTGAAGTCAGTTGTAGTTCTTGTGTTTCTGCTCGTCTCTTTTTCTGTTCTCTTCTTTCCTTCAGTGATTCTGCTTGTTAACAGGCTTATTAAGGCTGAAATGACTCCATATTTAATATACACAGACTTTGTGGCTCAGATAAGGTCCAGTTCTGGTTTATTTCTTTGCTCTTGGCTGACATGTGGCCCAGATCTGGCAAACAGGAGTGGGCCACCCAAGGGCCGTCATTCCACGCTGCATGTGGGCCAGATCCGCATTCCACAAGTGCTATCTGGGTTCTGTAAGTATTACAAACAATAATAAAACAATGCATTGACATTTACTTTTTACTTTTGATACTTAAGTACTTTTAAAAACAAGTACTTCTGTACTTTTACTCAAGTAAAAATCAGTCTTTTCAACTTTTACTTGTAACTGAGTAATATTTGACCAGAAGTATCTGTAACTTACTTTGTCCATCTCTGGGCAGCGGATCCTGATCACGGTCATCAGAATCGGGCCTCCAAACCTCCCGACCAGCCGTCTGGCAGAAAGCAGCTCTCCTGGATCTGGAGTGCTCTAAGGATGGGATATTTCACATATCACATAACGTTAGTTTAATCATAATCAATAATCAATGTCTGAGGTCAATTACAGATTTTTACTTCAGTTAAGTTACTCAAATTCAATTCAAGTTTATTTCACATGCAATGAATCAAATAAATGGGATCAAATGGGATCAGTCAGTCATTGTACAACACACCATAAAAAATTAAGTAAAAATTAAAGCACTCACTTCCTCTTCCACCCATCATGCGATTACGAGCCATCGACAACCTGCAAGAAAATCAGTACAAAATACAAGACAAGACAATACAATACAATAGAAATATCCTCAGAAATAGCGTTACTGTTTCATTTCATTAGCCTCCAGACTTGCTTAAAAACAAACAAAAAAACAGAACCATTAAAGCTATTTTTGTGACAGTAACGTCATATAATATATATTATAATATTGAAAGTATTGATTTTAGAAATATATCTTATTACGTATGGTATACATAACATATTGTGCTTTTTATTTATTTATTTAAATTACAAACATTTCAAGTCGCCTACAATGCAACAAAAAACTAAATGAATACAAGGCACTGTAAATACAATTCAAAATGTATAAACCAAAGAATAACAACAACAACTAAAGTATAAATGTACATAATAATAATAAAATAAATAATAAATACAGAAATTAAAGTTTATAATATCAGGGCAGTTATATGTATTTGAAAAGCTTTAAAATTTGTATTGTTTTTATAAGCTTTTTGTTTTGTGATCTCATGTTTAAAAGATATTCTAAGTATATTGTGAGATCAGTGTTATAAAAGGTAATATAGGAGGGTTTCTTTTGAGTTATTTTTGTCTTATGGATATAAAACTTCGCCAAAATAATTAAAAGATTAATGATATCATTTTGATTTTCAGAAAAAGAATTCACAAATCTAATGACTAGGCAATTTTAAATATTAATATTGCACATATTAATTCCATTGGCTGGTCCAGCAACCAATCGCATTGCATCTCGCGTGGGCCGAGGTTCCGTATCTGCTTTACTTTTCGAAATGGATGATCCCCATGGAGGGAGAACCTGGATTTGTAAAGTATTCTCAACGATATGAAAAGTGTTGCCACTCCCATTTATTGCTAGCCTGGTTAAAACCAGACGCTTCTCAGTTGAAACTGAGTATAGGGTCTGGTGAAGTTATGTAGACAAATCATTTCCAAAGGGGCGTCACCAACCGACGTAGCTCAAATTCCTCTGGCCGCAATTGGATAGTCATAATACCAATCAGATCGATGAAGGAGCTGACGTATGCTTCGAGTGTTGTTCTTTGCTCCGGTTTTAACGAAAACGGTAAGTTTAAATCGCTCAAAACAGACGCGATAACTGATTCGTTTATATACTGTCTATGATTCGAACGAGTGATGTTCCACGGCGGCATCCATCTTTGTAATGAAATCTCCTTCAGCGTCGCTGCGCTGTCGTCATCATGTAAATCCCTCCCCAAACGTTTCTGATTGGTGCCGCGATTTCGGCGGCACAGAAATGAGTTTGAATGGGCTCTTCTCCAGACTATCCTGGAGAGAGAATTAAAATTCACCGGAAGTAGTCTGGGTTTACCCAGGCTAATTTATTGCACATGTTCCCCCGAAATTATATTGCACGACCCGTAAATATGCAGGCAAACGCGGTTGCCTACTATATCAGTCGAGCCAATAGTGCGGCAAGATACTGAAATAGGATTATTATTAACCAATCAGATGTAGCTTATTTAGAACAGCTGTTACACGTATGATTCAGCTTTCGGACACGAGCAGCAGTTGCGGCCATAGACATAATATAGATAGACGCCCTATCGACCGCTACTGCCTACTGGCGCGGGTGAGCCATGGGGCCGCCATCTTAGACCGGTCACCCGCTCCACTCAGTGTAATCTGTATGGCAGGTGCAATGAGCTGTCAGCGCATTTAATTAATCATACCTCACTGAATACCGAACTGATTTTCACGCGGGTTTTTTTGCTGCAAAGGTCATTCATGTAGCTATTATACAGGACACATGGTTCGGCGTATTTTAATATTCATAGTAGGCTTAACATTAATATAATATTCTGATTTAAGATATAAAGTGACCAGACACGTCCAACATCAAAATATGTGATGTAGGATATAAGCTATTTTATAAATCACACACTATAAATATGATAAAGAAGCAGAAACAGATAGTTGCAGTAAAGTAAGATATTTTAATAAGTTGAAGAAACGTGTGTGTTTTACATTTACATTGCTTCCTGATATCACGTGCGCAAACACAAATAACCTATATTTATATATATATATAAAACAGTTATGTCCGGTCGAACAATGTATGAATTAACTTAAGATTGGGTTGCGGTAAAAGTAAGTTTTGTGCCTCTTACAAGTGCTTTCGAACTTCTTTCTGATCTGAATGGTATGTGGAAAACACTTGCGTTGAGGGAGCCAGAAAACACTTGGGGGAGACTTCTCCTAGTGTCCAGAACGCAACTGAATGCCTTTTCAAGCGTCTCAATACTGGAAAAAACACAGGAAACTACTTTTAAACACGAAATTACTTGATTTACAGAGGGTCTATTCGCACGTCTCGTCTATTAATATAAACGTTACCTGAGGTAATTTTCCTGGACCTTTTTACAGAAGGTAAAAGTTGCCGTAATCTTTACTGACATTGTCCGAAATGATTACTGAGATGGCACATTCGGACGGGACTAAAATAACCGAGAAGCTCTTGTAATTATTACTTTACCCCACCTCTCCATGTCAGGTGAACACCGGCTGGTGCAGTAAACATTGCCTAGCTAACGTTAGCTGGCTACGATATCAGTACAGTAATATCAAAGATCCTTGCTCCTTCTCAATTATCTGGTAATATTCTATTCACAAAATACAACCAATAGTACGGTAATGTTAAAAGTAATCCCCCGGGCCCTATTTGCGATGGTCCGCCGATGTTATGAATTGGAATACTCAGTAGGATCCATTTGCAGCTTTTAATCAAGGAACGTCAAAACAGGCAAGGGTCAGGCAACAGCAAAACAGGGTGATCAGAGAACAAACACAGAGAGTAGTCAGGTCACAGGCAGAAGTTCAGGGCAGGCAGCAAGAGACAATAATCCAGGAGCAATCCAAGTCGAGACAGGCAGCAAACAGGCAGAAACAAGATAACAATCCGAGGTCAATAAACAGATCAGTAGAATAGGGGAAAACGCTCAGTGATTACAGGCCGTGGCAATGCAATACTTCGCAGTGAACTGAAGAGTGACAGAGGTTTATATGGGTGTATGTGAATGAGCTGCAGGTGTATGAGATGAGTGTGGATGAGCTGCAGGTGTATGTGCAATCAGTCCCAGGTAAGCGGCATGATGGGAAGTTGAGTTTGTGATGTGATCAGTCTGGTGTGGAGTGCCCTCTGGTGACTCTCAGAGGCACTCCAGCTGGTGATCGTTACATAGCCCCTCCCCAAAGAGCGGCTTCCAGACGCTCCAAAAACTGTCCAGGAGGGAGGTGGAGCGGAGGCGGATCCGGGGGCGGGATGGAGGGCCAGGTCCGTGGGGCAGAAAAGGACCTGTAGATTGCAGCAGAACGGATGTCCAGGGCGGATCAGGCTGTGCAGGCGACCAGGGCGGATCAGGCTGTGCAGGCGACCAGGGCGGATCAGGCTGTGCAGGCGACCAGGGCGGATCAGGCTGTGCAGGCGACCAGGGCGGATCAGGCTGTGCAGGCGACCAGGGCGGATCAGGCTGTGCAGGCGACCAGGGCGGATCAGGCTGTGCAGGCGACCAGGGCGGATCAGGCTGTGCAGGCGACCAGGGCGGAGCAGGCTGTGCAGGCGACCAGGGCGGAGCAGGCTGTGCAGGCGACCAGGGCGGAGCAGGCTGTGCAGGCGACCAGGGCGGAGCAGGCTGTGCAGGCGACCAGGGCGGATCAGGCTGTGCAGGCTGTGCAGGCGACCAGGGCGGAGCAGGCTGTGCAGGCGACCAGGGCGGAGCAGTTCATTCAGGAGGCCAGGGAGGAGATGACCCTTCGAACGGCCACGGCGGAGACGACCCCTCGGGCTGCCACGGCACAGGAACAGACACCGGCTCAGGAACTGGAACAGACACTGGCTCAGGAACTGGAACAGACACCGGCTCAGCGGCGGCCATCTTGTCCGGAGACACTGGCTCGGCGGAGACCATCTTGTCCTGAGACACTGGCTCGGCGGAGGCCATCTTGTCCTGAGACACTGACTCGGTGGAGGCCATCTTGTCCTGAGACACTGACTCGGTGGAGGCCATCTTGTCCTGAGACACTGGCTCGGTGGAGGCCATCTTGTCCTGAGACACTGGCTCGGTGGAGGCCATCTTGTCCTGAGACACAGGCGTGGAGTCGGCCATCTTGTCCGGAGACACAGGCGTGGAAAGAGGAAGAGGAACAGATTCAGGCTCAGGCTTAGGAACAGATTCAGTCTCGGCGGGACGAGACTCTGGACGGGCGGACGTGACGTGAAGCTCTGGCTCGGCAGGACTGACGTGAAGCTCTGGCTCTGGCTCGGCAGGACTGACGTGAAGCTCTGGCTCTGGATCAGTGCGCTCTGAGCTTGACGGGACTAGCGGCAGCGAGGGCTTTGAACTGGGTAGGACCAGCGGCGAAGAGGACTCTGAACTGGTTAGGACCAGCGATGAAGAGGGCTTTGAACTGGACAGGACCAGCGGCGGAGAGGGCTTTGAACTGGACAGGACCAGCGGCGAAGAGGGCTCTGAGCTGGGCAGGACCAGCGGCGAAGAGGGCTCTGAGCTGGGTGGCAGGACCAGCGGTGAAGGCTTTGTGCTGGGCAGGACCAGCGATGAAGGCTTTGTGCTGGGCAGGACCAGCGGTGAACACAGCTCTGGACTGGCGTGAAGTGCAGGCTCGACTGGACAGGCGTGAAGTGCAGGCTCGGCAGGAAGATACTCAGGCAGGAAGGTCTTGGTGAAACATGATTTATGCAGGATAGTCTCAGCGGGACGAGACTCCTGCACGATGGCCCCTATGGCAACACGTACTGACCTCAGCGGGGAATCGGCCACACTGGATACCAGTCCTGGACGATAATAGACCGATCCGGTGACTAGCTTGATGGCTGGCGTGACGGGAACAGTCTCTGGAAACGCCCCCTCAACAGTAGAGGGCTCGGGGAATTCTGCTAAGACGTAACGAGGCTCTGGACGGTCTGCTGAGACGTGCTGGGGCTCGGGAAAATCTGCTGAGAAGTGACAGGGCTCTGGAAGATCTGCTAAGCCGTAACGAGAGTACGGGGAGGTATAGCAGAATTCTGGTTCAACGGGTGTGGTAAGTTAATGGGAACCCTCATCCACAGGGCCCACAGAAAAGGATGAGCAGCTTATCCTCAGAGCGAATTCAATATATTGACATAAAGTCCATTGAGGAGTGTTGTCAGGCATGAGGTATTTTAACATGTCCTCAAGCCCATATCGGAAAGCATCCTTTAAGACTGCATCGTCCAAGTCTACCCCATGGCAGAGCTCACAAAATTCTTCAACATATTCTTCTATAGATCGGTTACCTTGGCTGAGGCGGAAGAGACTGATTAGTGGGTCCATGGTGGGTCTCGGTTCTTTCTCGGCTGCTGGATCTGAAGCGGCGAAGTATTCTGTTATGAATTGGAATACTCAGTAGGATCCATTTGCAGCTTTTAATCAAGGAACGTCAAAACAGGCAAGGGTCAGGCAACAGCAAAACAGGGTGATCAGAGAACAAACACAGAGAGTAGTCAGGTCACAGGCAGAAGTTGGTAGTGGCGCAGTGGATAAGACACATGCCTTTGGTGTGAGAGACCCGGGTTCGAATCCACTGTGAGACACCAATGTGTCCCTGAGCAAGACACTTAACCCCTAGTTGCTCCAGAGGCGTGCGACCTCTGACATATATAGCAATTGTAAGTCGCTTTGGATAAAAAGCGTCAGCTAAATGAATAAATGTAAATGTAAATGTAAGTTCAGGGCAGGCAGCAAGAGACAATAATCCAGGAGCAAACAGGCAGAAACAAGATAACAATCCGAGGTCAATAAACAGATCAGTAGAATAGGGGAAAACGCTCAGTAATTACAGGCCGTGGCAATGCAATACTTCGCAGTGAACTGAAGAGTGACAGAGGTTTATATGGGTGTATGTGAATGAGCTGCAGGTGTATGAGATGAGTGTGGATGAGCTGCAGGTGTATGTGCAATCAGTCCCAGGTAAGCGGCATGATGGGAAGTTGAGTTTGTGATGTGATCAGTCTGGTGTGGAGTGCCCTCTGGTGACTCTCAGAGGCACTCCAGCTGGTAATCGTTACAGCCGATTAGAACAGGAAAATACTCCACAGTGCTCTAGCATCTTCACTGCTGCCACACAACGAAACTAGAAACACGACCGGTTTAAGATGGCGGCCACATTTCTCAGTGCCCAGCGGCCAATAGGGCATCTAGTCTCTATATAATACCTATGGTTGCGGCGGCAGCAAATTGACCATCGCCAAGGACATTATTTCTGTGATTGTAAGTATTCATTTAATTAGAATATGATATCTATATAAAATGTTTGTTTTGTACGCTGTGTTGTTAAAGGAACACTCCACCGTTTTTTGAAATAGGGCTTATTCATCGTCTTTCCTACATTTAGATAGGTGGGCAAATGCATTTTGCATCCCTATTTGTACTCGTTGTGAATACGCAGGCCACAAGAAGTAATTAGGTGTTTTTTTGTGTTTTTTTTTATCACTTTTACTCAGGACATGCTAGCTGGCAACAAAGGATTCCATTCATTATGCTAAGCTAAGCTAGCGCCGACCCTGTCAAACTAAAACAATGCATGCACTGAGACAAAAATGCATTTGCCCACCTATCTAAATGTAGGAAAGACGGTGAATAAGCCCTATTTCAAAAAACAGTGGAGTGTTCCTTTAAGCGTCTCGTTAGTGTCGTTTTAACCCTTGTATGGTGTTCGGGTCTGTAGGACCCGGTTTCATTTTTTATCAAGAGAAAAATTATACGATTAATAATTTTTTTCAAACTCAGACTCATTGGCCTTGGCTCATTTTCTGTGAAGAATATATATCTGAACACATTTTCAATGACCGCACCACACACCCACACCCACACACACACAGGCTGTCCGGCTTGACCCGGGGCTAATAAAAGTGTGGAAATTGTAGGTCCTCTGTCCTCCTCCTGTCAGAGCATATTGTTATTGTGTGTGTGTGTGTGTGTGTGTGTGTGTGTGTGTGTGTGTGTGTGTGTGTGTGTGTGTGACGTGTGTGTTCTTGTATATGGTTTATGAGGACACAAATGTGTATAATGACATGGGTATTACAACGTAAACATGGTTTATGAGGACATATGTGTCCTTCTAAACCAAATGGCTTAAAAAACATACTAAATCTGTGATTGGTAGGTTTAGGGGTAGGGTTAGTGTAGGGGGATAGATTATACAGTTTGTACATTAGAAAAACCATTACGCCTATGGAGAGTCCTCATAAACCACATATCTGAGAGTGTGTGTGTGTGTGTGTGTGTGTGTGTGTGTGTGTGTGTGAGATTGTAAGTGTGAGTGCAAGAGTGAGTTCTGTGTTTCTTAAAGGTATACTCCACCGAAAAATGTAAATTCTGTCATCATATACTCACCCTCCTGTTGTTTCAAACCTGTATGAATTTCTTTCTTTTGCTGAACAGAAAGGAAGATATCTAGAAGAATGTCAGTAACCAGACAGTTTTAGATACCATTGACTTCCATAGTAGGAAAAAAAATATACTATGGAAGTCAATGGTATCTAAAACTGTCTGGTTACTGACATTCTTCTAGATATCTTCCTTTCTGTTCAGCAAAAGAAAGAAATTCATACAGGTTTGAAACAACATGAGGGTGAGTATATGATGACAGAATTTTCATTTTTCGGTGGAGTATCCCTAAAGGGTCAGTAAGAAGCCAATATTCTAACCGGAGAGCTAAGAGCTCAAGTTAGAACTGCATGTAATAGAAACAAAATTATAGGTATAACTATCAAACATAGTATTTTGGTTATTTAACTTTAAAATATATATTTTATTGGATATATTTTATTGTATTTTGGTTATTCAGGGTGGCCGCGGGTCCTTAAAAAGTCTTAAATAAAATGTTCCTAATAAAAGGCCTTAAAAAGTATTAAAATGTCTTAAATTCAGATTCGATAGGTCTTAAATATTTCTGGTCACATTACCGCTAAAATTTCTCCAGTCTGACGGACCTAATGTCCGTCAAATAACCAGTGAAGCATCGAATCGCGAGAATGATTCAGATTTTATTACTTAAACAGCTATTGATAATGATAATGTAGGCTTTTTCTGGTAACGCTGTTGAGGCTCGCTCTGCTTGTCTCTGTGATAGATTTTATAGTAAGGAATCAAAACAAATGAGCATAACGGCACACATAAAAAAACTCACAGAAGAAACATACTGAGGTAAAAATTCTAAATGTAGATTTTTTATTTATTTATAACATGTGATATAGTTAAGTAACATAACATGACGGGAGCTATTTTGCTGAATATTCTCACGATTGCAAATGTTACATTGATTTTAGTTCAATAAACAAGTAGTTAATATTAAATTATTTCAATTACTTAGGTAGGTTAAATATTACATATACGTATGCAATATAATGTGTATTTCCATCACAGGTTTGGTCTTAAATTTAATTCAAAGTGGCATTAAAAAGGTCTTAAAAAGTCTTAAATTTAACTTGTTTATATCTGTAGTCACCCTGTATTAACTGGCCGGAATTTTGAGATCGCAATAGACGTGAAGGACTATAATGCGTTAAGAGCTCGCTCAAGTACTGCGGAGCTAAACCATTTAGTGCTTTGTAAGTAATCAGCAGTATTTTAAAATGTATACGATGTTTAATAGGCAGCCAATGCAGTGTTGACCGAACAGGGCTAATATGGTCATACTTCCTGGTTCTGGTAAGAACTCGAGCTGCTGCGTTTTGAACCAGCTGTAATTTGTTTATTAAGCGTGCAGGGCAACCACCCAGTAGAGCATTACAATAATCTAGCCTTGATGTCATGAACGCATGAACTAATTGTTCCGCATTTGTCATTGAGAGCATATGACGTAATTTAGATATATTTTTAAGATGGAAAAATGCGGTTTTACAGATACTAGACA
The DNA here is from genome assembly GCF_965113295.1 of Leuciscus leuciscus. NCBI lineage: Eukaryota > Metazoa > Chordata > Actinopteri > Cypriniformes > Leuciscidae > Leuciscus > Leuciscus leuciscus. The sequence goes on along the minus strand of NC_138735.1, from coordinate 4,039,629 downwards.
CGTGACTTTCAAATGAAAGATTGGTATCAAAGAGCACACCCAGGTTCCTAACCAACGATGAAGACTTAACAGAGCAGCCATCAAGTGTTAGACAGTATTCCAGGTTATTACGTGAGGAAGTTTTTTGTCCAATAATTAGAATCTCTGTTTTTTCGGAATTAAGTAGTAGGAAATTACTAGTCATCCAATTTTTTATATCAGGTATGCATTCCGTTAATTTTGTGAATTGGTAAGTTTCGTCTGGGCGTGAAGAAAGTCCTACTATTTTTCCTTTCAATAATTTGTTACATTAAGATATCACAATGCAGAAGAAAAGATCTGTCTATACTTCCGTTTCATTGTGACTTTTAAGGCCCTGTTCTAAACGGCACACTTCATGTGCATCTGTGGTGTTCCACAAGACTGCAGGGTGTCCCATTTGTCATTTTAGGTTTCAGAAGGAAGCAGACTTACACCCGACAGACAAAGCAGCTTTATGTCATGAAAGCGTGGAACTGGAGAAAGACGTCGAAGGCCTAGGGTTCCATTGGGACGGGCTGTGTCTTTATTAAAACAAATCTTTACATAGATTAAACCAATAGGCCTTTATCTCATTTCCTGGTTTTGGAACGTTCGAAATCACCAAGCAGTGTACTCGCACTTCCGGTGGTTAAGTAGTTACACCTTTAGATGAAAAGTAGGTCAGTAAACTTAAATAAAATCGCGATATAGACCAGTGTCTGTCAATATTAAACCACATAAAGACCATTTAAATAGGAATCATGCATGTTCTGTGTATCTCTGTGAATGAATGGTTTCATTTACCACACACACACTGAGGCACGCATTATGTTTTCAGCCTAACGTATTAACATTAATGCACTTTATCAACACAGCTGCTCTGAGAGTCACTTCAGCAGCATTTTAGCTTCATTTGAGAAAAAACGATCATATCATAAAACACAGAGAGACTCAAAGGTGTACAAGGCAACCCGTCAAAATAAAAGTTTGGTTTAACCTTTGAAGAAAGTTTGGCTTAAATCATTACATTTTAAATAATTGGTTATAACAATTTAATCAAACCATTAAAATGGAATCAAGAAAACAAAACAAAAAAAGAAACTTTTGGCAGATGCGAGAGCGAAGTAGTCCAGTGCAATAACCGGAAGACGCCGTACACTGCTTCGCCACTACTTCCAGCGTTCTATTGTGTTGCGATAAAGGCCTATACAATATCCCTCAGTTTCACAGACAAGTCTTAAGATAGTCCCAGACTAAAATGTATGTTTGAGCTGTTTTAACTAAAAGCATCTTGCACTGACATATCTTAAAATATGTCAGTGCCATTGTTTTGTTTCAAGATGCACACCAGTCATGTTTTTTTCTAAGACACGTTTATTAAAGCTACTCAAATGCTCTAATTTAACTAAGGCCTAATCCTGGCTTACTCTAAGCCCTGTCTGTGAAACCAGGCCTAAACATTAAATTTTGTATTTTTGCAAATTATCTGTAATCTACTGACATGATTTTAATTCTGAAACATATTTCTGCTTCCTAGATTATTTGATCTTTTTTCCAAGATGATCCCTGCAAGTTTCGGCCAGCTGTTGGCTAAAGTGAGCAAGCTGAGGACCCACCTGCTATTTGCTCCTTCATACTTCACTACAGCACGGCTATCAAATCAAACCGCATGAAAGAAACATTCTCCTGATGGGTCCTCCTGGAGCAGGGAAGACCTGTGTAGGGCGGATTCTGGGACACAGACTAGGTATGCCTGTTATTGATATAGATGACGATGTTCTCGAAAGGACGTGGGGAATGAGTGTGGCAGACAAGCTCTCTGAAATTGGTGGTGATGGTTTTATTGAAGAAGAAGGTAAAGCAGTGTGCAGGTTTGCAGCCACAGGAAGTGTCATCTCTCTGACCGGCTCCAATCCCCTGCATTCGGACGCCATGCGGCACCTGAAGCGCTCTGGACTGGCCGTGTACCTGGATGTGGACACAGAAGATATCATGCAGAGACTCTCTCGAATGAAGGTGAACAGGATTGTGGGTCAGGATGCTGGTGTTTCTATGAGAGAGATATTACATTACAGGAAGCAGTTTTATGAGAAATGGCTAGATGCGAGAGTCCTTTGTGGGACGGGAGACTCCGTAGAGGACGTGGCTGATAAAGTCCTGAGGACTCTGCTCAGATATGAGGATTCAGAATCAGAGGTGTTTGTTTCAACGAGGAGCCAAATGTCAAGTGACCCCAAGTTCTTCAGTGGTGTCGTCATAGAGGGTCTTGCACCAGATGGAGGGCTTTACGTACCAAAAAAAGGTTTCCCCAAACTGGAACCTTCAGAATGGTTGAGAATATCCAGCCATGCCACGAGAGCTGTGGCCATACTGGAAAACTGTATCCATCCTATGGATGTGTCCCCTGTAGAATTGAGCACAATGGTGTGTCGTGCTTACGGCCAGAACTTCGCCGATCAGTCGGTTGTGCCTCTAAAGCACCTCACTGATCATCAGTATCTTCTAGAACTCTTTCACGGCCCAACTGCCTCGTTTAAAGACCTGGCACTGCAGTTGATGCCTCAGCTGTTTGCCCACTGCCTGCCACAGATGTGCAACTACCTGATTCTTGTGGCCACATCTGGAGATACCGGAAGCGCGGTGCTGAACGGCTTCAGAAATCTTAAAGACAGTGACCGGGAGAGGATCGGCGTGCTTGTGGTTTTCCCTGAGAACGGAGTGAGTGAGATTCAGAAGCTACAGATGACAGGATTTCAGGAGGGCAATGCCAAGTCCATCAGCGTCCTGTCCAATTTTGACTTCTGCCAGAGGAGCATTAAACGAATGTTTGGGGACTCGAGCTTGATCGGACATTTAGCTGTGGAATATGCCACGGTTCTCAGCACCGCAAACTCGATAAACTGGGCCCGACTGCTCCCTCAGGTGGTCTATCACTGCTCGGCGTACATGGACCTGCTTAGAAATCGCACGCTGACTTTCGGAGACCCCATTGACGTGTGCATCCCTACCGGAAACTTTGGCAATGCCATGTCAGCCCTGTATGCCAAACAAATGGGAATGCCCATACGGAAGGTGATCTGTGCATCCAATCATAACTGCATCATATCCGACTTCATCGCTAGTGGCAAGTATGATCTCCGCAACCGGAAGCTGCAGGTTTCAAACTCTCCTGCCATTGATATCCTGAAGTCTTCCAACCTTGAGAGGTTCATCCATCACGCTTCCGGTGGGGATGGAAGTCTTGTCAGAGATCTGTTTTTGAATCTAGAAAGAGAGCGCATCTTTAAAGTGTCGGAGACTTTACGGCAGAAGATAAATCTGGAACTTCAAGCTGGTTGGTGCTCTGAAGAAGACATACAGGAGGTGCACGCGACAACAGGCTTCATAATGGACACTCACACAGCGATTGGGAAAGTAGTCGCCGATCGTATACATGTCAAAACCTGCGATATGCTCCACTGCACCTTGTGATATGCTCCACTGCACACCACGGGAAGTTTGCTCCGGCTGTCTTAAAAGCCCTCAGTGTCAAGATATCCCACCGGATCCTGTTGAGCAGTTGGATAAACTCTGCAGCATTGGAGGCCGAGAGCAGATGCATGACGCTCTGCTGAAGTGCATGGGAAACAGTGGACATCATCCACATAAAGTATGTCAGGCTGACTATAACAAGCTCACAGATGAAGTAGAAACTATGATACAAGACTCATTTCTGAGAGTCCAGTGAAACCTGCAGTACCTGCACATGTCCACTTGATGGCAAAGTCTGTCAAGAAACCCCAAACATTATACTTCCATCAAATCTGAACACAAGGTGACAGTAAAGTCATGAGATATAGTTCAAATGCTTTTCATGTAAGTCCATAAACTAGTCTTAATTGTACTTTATCATAATCTCTCAGATGTTTTATTAATTTAGTGTTGATAACTTTATTAAAAAAGCCTGTTTATACTGATAGTGGCTTAATTGCTGGCAACAGCAAACCGTCTACAGTTACATAATGAAATATTACTTGGTGGAATTATTCTTTTTGAATATTATTAATAAAAATAATTTATTGATCATTTTTATTCCTATTGCTGTTGTTGACATGTGTAGCTTATTTCTTTAAGGGTTGAAATACAAATAAATAAACTGACAAGGCAAACAAAAAGTTTTTCCCTCTTGAAGAGATAGTTCATCATCATTCACTGTGTTTTGATCATCGTTCTGGATCTGATCAAGGCGTAGTCTTTGACAAAAATGTGATTTTCTCAACTATTTTGTTTAAAATGTTGCCTTTATGAAACTTACTGACATTCAAGTGTTGATAAAAAAGGATGCATGAAGCTAATAAAATGTTTTTAAAATTAAAGTAGAGTTAAAGGTATTTTTCAAGTATAAAAAATAACATTTGAACATAGTAGTATAGGCCTACTGCAACTGCAAAAAATGTATATAAATAGTAAACTAAGTATAATGTTAAGTTCACTTAAAGAAAACTTGTAGAATAAAACTACTAAACTAGTAGTTTACTGAGAGTACATTAAAATAAACCTTGTAGTATAAAACTACTTAACTATTAGTTTACTGAGAGTATACTTTAAAGTTGCTACAAGTATTAAAATAGTAAACTACTAGTATACTCATAAGTTCACTTGCAGTACAAATGAGAAACATAATTATGAACTAGTTGTGCACTTAAAGTTTACTACTGTTACACTTATAGTACACTTAAACATATACTTTTATATACTTCAAGTGGGCCAATTTAGTCCCAAGCGGTATTAAAATAGTACACTTACAAGTTTACTACTAGTACATATTGACATTAGTATACTTACTACATAAAGTATACTTAAAAATATGCTTGAACATTACTCAAGTATACTTCATAAAATTAACTTGAAGTATACTTTTTTTTCATAAGGGCGACTATGGAACCTTACCCTGGTATTCCAGAGTTCTCGCGAGAGCACAAGTTGAATTTGCTCAGCGAGTTAGATTTAGGTCTGGATTTCCAGGCTAATGGAGCCTTGCGTCTACGTGGAATTGTACAGTAAGTGTCGATAGTGTTTTTAAATGTTATGTCAAGTTTTTATATTTTATTAAAGTTTGAAAATTTTAATGCAGGGCTATATAATATAATAATATATTTACATCTACAATCAACCTACACATACTGACTGCACAAAAGTAAAAACTTACCTATATTCTGAATTGCAACCATGAAATTGACAACACATATGGCAGAACAAACTTAATATTTATTAATATCACAATACACTCTGCAAATACAAGAAAATGATTTCACAATTTGTATAAATTTGTACAATTTGGATCTTACTTTATTCCTGTAATTAAATAAACATTGCCGATTCTACAAAACCAATAGCCTACATACTGTAAACAAACAAGTGCATATTTGACATTTTATATACAATAGTAAGAAATAACTTCAGGAGTCTTCATAGAATTATAAGAAAGCACAAAATGAAGCATAGGCTGTGCTATAAAAAACAAAACAAAGACATTGCTGAAGAATAAAGTACTATCTGTACATTGACCATGTGCCTGTGTTTTAGTCGTTACAGGTTTCTGGCACATCGCTCCTTTGTGAGCTGGTGCTGGGGTTTCCTTGGCCGTTGGGTACGTGTCGTGATTCCAGCCTGTGTGATGATGAGGGTTCGCCGTGAGTTTCCAGATGATCAGGGCAGATATGTTGGTTTCCTACCAGCTGATGATTGAATCTGGACACCATGGTGGAAATGACCTCCTCCTCGTCTGGCCGCTCATACTCCGCACAAAGGTCTGATAGTATGGGTATCTTAAGTACCTCATCCATGTATGGAGCAGGGTCCACAAAAACATGCTCAAATATTAGGTCCTGCAGGTCATCTAGGTACTCTGTGCTATAAAACAAAATGTATTTATAAATGTATATCCTGTTGATGATGTTGCTTGTGCACGACCAGCATTTTCATTGTAATGAAATGCAGCCAGGTTTAGTCTGCAAGTGCACAGACACAATTCAGGAAAATAGCCTATAGTGATGTAAAGTTATTTTAACAGCAGTTAAATTACCTGCACAACATTCCAAGAAATGGGAACACTGTTACGTCAGAAACGAGGACACAATGTGCAAGTAAAAAGCTTTTATTTAATAGTCAATGATGATGATGATGATGATGAATAATCCGGGTGATGCAGGCGGTGGCGCAGGGACTTTGATGGTCAGACACGGAGTGATGGATGAAGTGCAGCGTGCTCTGATGAGTGATGACGTAATCCAACAAGACGCGAAACCGGAACACAGGAACTCAAGACGGGACACGAGGCACGGGAACAGGATCAGACAACACAGAGACTTCATGCAACGATCTGACAAAGGAGATGAGAAAGTGGTGAGCATTTCTAGGAGATGAGATGAGTGGCAGCTGGTGATGATGAGTGATTGCAGCTGGATACTGATCAACCGATCCGGACACACCCACTCACACACATGTAAACAACAAGGCACGAGACTAGAGAGAGACATTGGATCTATGAACCGTGACAAACACCACATTTTTTGGGGCAAACCGTAGAATGTCACTATGAAATGACTCCAAAGATGAAGTCTGGTGATGTGGACTTAGTTTGGTGATGTCCTTCAAAATCCGCGTGTTTGTCATCACTTTCTCCAGCTTGTAGAATGCCTGAGTTCCTATGAGAAATTATACAAAAAATTGCATTAATTACAACTAATAACTTTAATTTTAGGTTATTTACACTTCGACTAACAAAATGAAAAAATAATTTTGCATCTGGCTTTATCATATGTTCAGATCTATCTACCGAAAATATATGCAAAATCGTACATATTTAATGAGATAATGCCTAATTTGCATAATTAAACATATACATTTCTAAAACTTGTAATACATTTTTTTTTAAATACTTGTGTAAGTAATCAACTGAGGAAGTTTCATGGTGATATCTATTATTTAAACATTTTACCCTATTCACCTGTAGTGTCTCACCTTAAAAATAAAAAATCCACCCGCAAACCGCCTATATTCTTTGATTTAGATCTGCATCTGATCATCACATTACAATTATTCAAATTCTTAGTGTTAAGCATGATAATATGGTAACATCACACTGAAGTAGGCTGATTTAAAATTAACATTTATTTAAAATAAAAATTCTTCTTTTGGCAAAATTACATTTCCTTTATAGCCTAAACAGAGGCTTTACTCCCTTCAAGCTTAAATTGTCAATGTTTCATTACATCACTGTTTGAAAACACTCAGAATCATTTTTTGTACCTTTATAAAGGGCATTTCCCCCTAATTTTATTAAATGTATGCTCCATCTTTCATTTCAAATTCTTAAATTTGATAAATATATTCAATTAAAATAATTAGACACTAGGCTGTTACCAATCAAATTAAATCATTTACATTGAAAAATTATAACTATTAAATTAGATTATTTTAAATATTTTTGAATATACAAATAAGGAATGTTGAAAAGAATGATACTTTATGAAACTAGCGTTTTGTCATTCAACATTGACACTTGCTTGAGAAGTTGAAGTCGTTCTCTATCGCCACGGTGGTTAAAAATGGTACGGTCCACAATAGGGGTGTCTGAAATCGCTTTACATTAAAATGTTCCTACAGTGAAAATAGGAGTTGACTTGTATTGTAACTGTAATTATATTTTTTCACAATATCAGAAAAATTATCTGACCCCCCCAAAACTGATATTTCTGTCCCCTACTGGGTCTTCATTGGGGGGTATAGTACCCCCCAGTACCCCCTGTAATTCGGCGGTCAGTTACAATACACTCCAGAGTAACACCACGAGCTTCCAACAGGGCAAGGCTCCTCTGTAATCCTTTTTCCATGTGGTAGCTTCCTCCCACTTCGTTACTCTGAAATAGACAAGTATAGGGAACGAAACAATCATCTTAGACAAACCAGAAGTTTTAAACTTCTCAAAATGTAATTTTTTTAAATACTGATATTTCTTCTCTCCCACCTGAACCAGCTCTGGTGTGTCCACAACGGTGTTGGTCTGAAGGTCCATCAATGTATAGCTTCCAAACTTTGCAGAGTGGCCTTTGAAAGTAATATTACACAAAGCATTATTACCACGAGTGCATTGAATTCAGTTAGATACTAGGGGTGTAAATCGGACAGTTCATCACGATACGATACGATATCGATTCTCTCAGCCAGCGATACGATATTTGCCGATACTTCAAAAAATTCTACGATACGATTCGATTCGATTCAGGGCTATATCGATCGATTAATCGATATTTAGATATTATGTTCACACAACCAGTTACGTTTTTATTAACTCACAAATGCAACCAAAATATATAACATGAATGTTTAATTAAACTCTTTGAAAATTGCACACCCTCTCCCAATTGGGACATTTACAACAGAAGAGGTAATTTGCAAGTACTCCGTTCTTGTTCATTTTCATAAATCATGTTTTTTATTATTATTATTGTGCATTCCAAGTAATATAAATCAAACTGCAGCTGGGTTGTTTTGATTAATAATAATAATAATAATAACTTAAATACAGGTAAATTACAAAATAAAAGTTAATTGAAAGTATGCTTTAATATGTTAAAAAGTTTTTTGTTTTTTTTGCAGAGCAGATTCACATTTCTCTGAGTCAAACAAAATCAAGTAATTGCTATGATAAATAATACAACACTCGGTTAATCTTCGTAACGTTAATCTCCTCAGCTGACATAGACGCCTGACAAACTTTGTTGTTGTGATAACGTACACGCAGTACAGAGAGCTTTTCTCTCACCACTAAACGAACTGCTTTAGTAAGGTTCTGTGAAAATGTTTCCGGTTTTATTTTCCTTTTACGCCCTGAAGAAGATATCACGAGTTCATTGAAATTATCCACCCTCGATCACTTAGTCAGCTTTGACGAAACTCCTCTTAGCCAGCGCGTCTTTTCAAAGTGACATCTGACCTGAATACTGCGCACTGAGTAGCTAAAACGGACTCGCGTTCACCAACAAGGGTGCGAGTGCTTGTCTCTGCTCTGTAAAACATGAACTCGCGATGCCTTGACAGCGGACAACCGGCTTTTGTGAAAAAACGTAGGGTTTAGTCAGTCTTGTCAGGCGTCTATTTCAGATGAGGAGATTAATGTTATAAAGACACACCGGCAGGCGGTTGGTGAGTAAACGAAAATGTGCGCTTTGGCGGAAGGATGTTACGTGAGAATGTGGAGTGTCAAAATAAAGGTGTATATCGATATTTTAAGAGTGGAATCGATGCATCGTATCGTTAGACGTTATATCGATGCATCGATCCATATCGATGTATCGTTACACCCCTATTAGATACTACCTATGCATGTTATGCTTCATGATCCGGAAAATACCCGAGCATCCATGCATCCTTCTTATTTACAACTATGTACCTGGTGAGTCAGCCCTCATGTCACCTCCAACGATGACCCTTTCCCTTTCACTCAGGCGATCTAGCGTCTCATTTTGCCATTTTGCTTGAGCACTAAGAAACAAAAACTCGTACTGGTTAACAAATATTAAATACAAAAGTAACAAAATATAATAATAATAAAATTCTGAACCAGGGGTGTTAAACTCAGTTCCAGAAGGATCAACAGGCATACTTGAACTTTTTTAATGAGCCTTAGAGAGTTGATTAGCTGCCTCAGGTGTGTTTAATAATGATTAGAGGTAAACTCTGCAGTGCTGTGGCCAACAAGGAACTCAGTTTGACACCCCTGTTCTAAAACAAATGCACAGTTTTGAAACTTACGACATGTCTGCTGTCTCTGTTAAAGTTGTGTCCGTCTCTGCTGGATCAAATGTATAATCTTGCTCTTCAGGTGCTACTACAGATGATGTGTCCATTAGGGTTTCTTCGTCATCCTCTTCCTCCAGTTCCACACGAGGTCTCTTTGATGGCCACTTTATAGGTGTAGAGGTCCTAAATATTAAACCAGCTGCTGGTGACAAACTGTCAATGTCTGAAACTGTATCTGTCGTCTGGACACCTGTAATATACAAAGTAGTTGTGTGTTACTGTTATGTGACACTTATTGTGTAACAAGACTAGTTATAGGTCCTCTGTATAAGCAGTATCATATAATACATAAACATACCTGAACTCCTGTAGCGAACATGAAACGTCTTCATTGATGACTGAGTGCCAACAGACTTGGTCAGCGGTTTTGCGTCTGTCTGGCAAGCAACATCTCTGGTTTGGCTGCTCTGTTCTGATGTGCTGTCCTTAACAAATAAAGATTCCACTATCAGCGCGATAAAAAAATAACAACATAGCTGGACTCATGGTGCTATCACATGCTATCACAAACTTTATAAGTCTAACATGTTATTATGGACAAATTCAAAGGCAATTTGGAAAACCAACGCGTAATACATACTTCTAGATGTGTAGCTGGATCACGAACAGTTGGCACTGCTACATCCTTCAGGAGCCATTTTTTTGCAAAACCTGCTTTATACTGAGCCTCATTCAAAAAGCTGTCCGGTGTAAAATGATTGGAGCAGACATAAACGAATTTTGGTAGAGTTGAGGGAGCATTTTCTTCAAAAACAAACTTAATCCACCTCGTCTTCAGCGGTTCAGATTTCGGGAGTAAATAGAGAGAGGCTATGTGGATTATTACATCCAGCCCAACGCTTGGGAGACATTCTCGTCAGTGCAGCGATGGCGGATGTGATGCCCGGAGAAACATCTGTGGAAGCAGTTTTCCAGGATCTGGAGCAGCCTGAGGATGGAACATTTCAGATATCAAAAACTGTTTATTTATTTTTTTATAATATTAATGATCAATGTCAGTGGTCACATCAAATTGTTACTTTGGTTTCACTTTATTTTGGTCCCTTTAAGACATTCTATAAGTCTATAAGTAACACTGCACATGTCTACTAACTCTCATTAGAGTATTAGTAGAGTATTAGGTGTTTTATTTATTATTTATTAGTGAGTATTATTTGGTGCCTCTAGGCTTATTTGTTGATCACATTTATACCTAATGCTTCCTACGGGTGTATTAACTACAGTAATCTGCACTTAAACAACTCAATACACATTCAGGTTTTGGCCAACTTACAATATAAAGATAACGATCATTGTCAATCTTGCGTATCAATCAATACACCCGGCTTTGTATTAAGTATTAAACCATCTGTAAATTGTTTTAAATGTGTTTTGATGCATGCAAGAGCAAAATGTTTGTACAATTCAGTAAGATTTACCTTTTTGCCATCAAATTTGCGTGTTCCCAGAAACACTCTGCCAAATACTCCGGATCCAATGAACTTTTCCACGTTATAGAGAGACTCAAAGGACTCTGAAAAACAAACAGAAAAATGTGAGACAATTATTAGCTTGCTAGATTCATTGTTTTATTTTAAAAATATCAGTGCTGGTCGAGCAACAGTAAATGTGATCGGACGTGTTAAAAACTTGACTCAGTTATGCATGAAATAGCTAAATCTCTATCTGTAGACTTTGCACTGCCAAGCCTTATTTCAGTCTCACCTGTTGAGCTCTCGTTCACAGGAGAAGCCTCCACGGCACCCTGAGCAGTTCGGCCAGTTGATGTCTCTGTTGGCTCGACACAGAGGACACAGAAACCCTTCGAAGCTGTTGGACCTGGACAAACAGGGGGGGGTGAGGACCAGGGTGAGGACCAAGCTGAGGATGACGTGATGCCCGGAGAGGAATCTGTGGAAACAGTTCTCCAGGATCTGGAGCAGCCTGATGATGGAACATTTCAGATATCAAAAACTGTTTTTATTATTTTTTTATTTTTATTATATTAATTATCAATGTCAGTGGTCACATCAAATTGTTACTTTGGTTTCACTTTATTTTGGTCCCTTTAAGACATTCTATAAGTCTATAAGAAACATTGCACCTACATGTCGACTAACTCTCATTAGAGTATTAGTAGAGTATTAGTAGAGGGTTAGAATAAGTTGACATGTAGTTGAAAAGTTACTTATAGTCAGTAGAGTGTCTGTTGCTAGATCCATTGTTTTATTCAAAAAATGTCAGCGCTGGTCGAGAAAATAATATTATAATGGGGGAAATAATTTTAATATTCTGTAAAAACAAGCCTTATTTTTTAGTGGAAAACAAGATAATACTTTTTAAAATAATGTTGGAGAAATAATGATTTACCATTATTATATAGTATCAAGCGCTATATAAATGAAGGTGATTTGACTATAACAAGAACATTACAATGAACACAAATTTGAAAATCTCACTACAAATAATCCAGAATTTAAGACAAAAGATAATAATCCTACTCTGCTTGTTACACTTCCACACACCTGAAACTGATCGAGTGAATCTCCTCAGCTTCTCCAATCTAGCGTAGTGTACGAACAAACCATGGATGTTGTAACATCTGCTCTAAGCTGGGGCGTTCAGCTGGATCGCGAGCTAGACACTGTCCAATCAGATCCCTGCAGTCTGTACACATTTTAATAAGGAGAGAGCTGGTTAGTCATGACCATGTGACCCGGCATTTTGAAAACAGCGATGCTCTCGGTGTACGTTGAGCTACAGTATATATAAAAATTCTGACACACTACAACCTTTAACTTTCTGTACAACTCGTTTGCTTTATGTGTGTTTATCCATGTTATCATCATTATTCACTCACGTTTGGATAAGTTGGGGTTCTGAAATGTAACTTCGGCTTGTGTGATTTCCGTTCTATTACGAAAAGGAAGACATGTGTTCGACAACTCGTACAGCACCACTCCTAGAGACCAGACGTTTGCAGGGACGGCGTGGAATCGAGGTTCTGTAAAGACTTCAGGTGGGCAGTAATCCAGAACTCCTGTAAGGAAGACATTTGCACATTGTTGAGCTTTTTTTTTAAAGCATCATCAAAAAATTTGTAAGTCACTACCTTCAGGTTTCCACACTCCCAAAATGCTCACCCCTGTATCTGTTGCTCTCGTAGCCTTCGCTACTAAATAGCTGACCGCAGCCAAAGTCTATCAGCTTGAGATCTAGCGTGTCTTTCTCAAACAGGACATTCTGTGAATGAATGTCACTATGGAAAACACCATGATGGATGCAGTGTAGCACTGCCCGCACAGCCTGTCTCATGACGACCCGTGAGAACCAGTCACTCCAAGGTTGACGATAGATTATGTCAAACAAGCTCTCGCAGTGCCCCGGATACTCCATAACCAGAGTGAATTCTTTAGGATGTTCAAACCACTCGTACAGTTGTATGACGAAGGGGCTTATGGGTTCTAGCCTCATCATCATCAGCAGCGCCACTTCTGTGACGAGAGGTTTGGGATTCCCAGGCTAGAGAGAAGAAGCAGACAGAAGGTTAGCTGGGTAAAAATCTGAAGAAAACATCATTTTGAAATGTACTATTCTTTGATCTTTTTAGATGCGTTCAAAAGAGCCTTTTCAGCTCAAAGTTATTTGGTGCCTCTAGGCTTATTTGTTGATCACATTTATACCTAATGCTTCCTACGGGTGTATTAACTACAGTAATCTGCACTTAAACAACTCAATACACATTCAGGTTTTGGCCAACTTACAATATAAAGATAACGATAATTGTCATTCTTGAGCATCCGCTTGATGGCAACCTGCACAAAAAAACACAAAAAAAACAGTTTCAATAACAGTAACAGTTTTCAAGCACCTGGCTTTGTATTAAGTATTAAACCATCTGTAAATTGTTTTAAATGTGTTTTGATGCATGCAAGAGCAAAATGTTTGTGCAATTCAGTAAGATTTACCTTTTTGCCATCAAATTTGCGTGTTCCCAGGAACACTCTGCCAAATCCTCCGGATCCAATTAACTGTTCCACGTTATAGAGAGACTCAAAGGACTCTGAAAAACAAACAGAAAAATATGAGACAATTATTAGCTTGCTAGATTCATTGTTTTATTTTAAAAATATCAGTGCTGGTCGAGCAACAGTAAATGTGATCGGACGTGTTAAAAACTTGACTCAGTTATGCATGAAATAGCTAAATCTCTATCTGTAGACTTTGCACTGCCAAGCCTTATTTCAGTCTCACCTGTTGAGCTCTCGTTCACAGGAGAAGCCTCCACGGCACCCTGAGCAGTTCGGCCAGTTGATGTCTCTGTTGGCTCGACAGGAACTTGACCCGGCAGCGGAGGACACAGAAACCCTTCGAGGCTGTTGGACCTGGACAAACCCTTTTCGCTTGGGCTCTCCGATCCATCGCCACTCCAGCTCCCCTCGACGCTGTCCGAGCCTCGGCTGCACAGATTCAACGACTCTCTACTTCCTCTCTCGACATGGGCCTCAGGGGGGGGTGAGGACCAGGGTGAGGACCAAGCTGAGGATGGCGTGATGCCCGGAGAGGAATCTGTGGAAACAGTTCTGGAGCGGCCTGAGGATGGAACATTTCAGATATCAAAAACTGTTTTTATTATTTTTTTTTAAAAATTATATTAATTATCTATGTCAGTGGTCACATCAAATTGTACCTTGGTTTCACTTTATTTTGGTCCCTTTAAGACATTCTATAAGTCTATCAGTAACACTGCACCTACATGTCGACTAACTCTCATTAGAGTATTAGTAGAGTATTAGTAGACTTATAGTCAGTAGAGTGTATGTTGCTAGATCCATTGTTTTATTTAAAAAATGTCAGTGCTGGTCGAGAAAATAATATTATAATGGGGGAAATAATTTTAATATTCTGTAAAAACAAGCCTTATTTTGAGTGGAAAACAAGATAATACTGTTTAAAATAATGATGGAGAAATAATGATTTACCATTATTTGGCTTGACGCCGGAGTGATCTGAAGCAGGTGACGATGATGGTTCAGGTATAAAAGGCTCCACAACAGTCACAGAATCACTGGAAGAGCTTCTGAAAACACCCTTCGTATCCTCCAAGAACTTGAGAGAACGACCAGGTTTCTTCACACATTCTGGAGCTTTTTCTGAAATGAAGAAAAAACTAATGAAAACAACTATTAGACCCATCTCTGATGTCAAATTAAGCAATGACATAATGATATAACTTACATTTTACTATTCAAATCTTAATAGTGTAACAAAGTCTCTGCTTAATATCTGCAAACTCTTTATTGTGATGCTCCTCCAACAGACATTCAGTTGTCTATAAGTAACATTGCACCTACATGTCGACTAACTCTCATTAGAGTATTAGTAGAGTATTAGTAGACTGGTAGGGTTTAGGGCTGGGACAACGCGTCGAAGTCATCGATGATGTCGACGCAAAAAATACGTCGACGCAAAATATGCGTGTCGATTCGTCGACCTGTTTTCATTTCTCTAAAAAACGTGTGCAAATGACTTCACAGTGTGTACCTTAAGTGCGCTGATACGCGATGGCCATCATTCTATCCATCCAGGGGTTTTCCTGCATTGAATTTTTTTGGGGGCGGCCGCCAAAGCCTTATTTGATCGGTGAGTGATGTAGAATAGAATGACTGACTGCGCTTGACAGGGTTCATATAAGTACGAGAGAGAGTCCCGGCCGCGCGCGCGCTCACCGTCTTCAAACAACACGAGCGCTGTCTTGCTCTCTCTCTCTCCCTCGTGCATATTAATCAAAATCATTAGACACGATAGAAAAAGGGCGGAAGACCAAAGTTTCACGTGGAGCATTCGGAGATTTTTTTCTCTTGAATTACCGCGGAGTGTGAATTGTGGTAAAAAATAAACTGCCGGGATAATCCCACAACGCTTGCCGTAGGCTACACGTCCACTAATGACACGTCCGATTCGCAAACTAATGACTAAGGGTGTCACGATTCTCCAAATCCTCGATTCGATTACATTTTCGATTCTAAAGTGACGGTTCGATTCGATTCTCGATTTAAAAATTTTTTTTTTTTGAAAGCACAAGCTATGCCATTTTTAGACTTTTATGCAATATAATAATATCTGACCTTTGTTCGCAATGTACCACACACTACATTGTCAAATTTTAAACGTTTATTAACAACATAATGTAACAATAACTTATATCTTCAGTCAATTGGAAACTTAAACAATATAACCTATTACCTATTATAGTCCCGGGGCTCCCTGGACTCCTCAGATCAGTCACAGGCGAATAGCACGGCGTTTTAAATTGGGTTCCCACAGCGTTTGCAACGCAGTACGAGAGAACGTTCTCATAAGGGAACGTACTTGGTTACTTGCGTAACCTCGGTTCCCTTAGAGATAAGGGAACGAGTACTGCGTTGCCTTGCCGTGCTATTTCGCTCATATCAGGTACTTCGCTTCAGTCGATTTAAACCTAAAGTCCTTTGGCGAGTTTTCTCTGAATTTATACACTTCAGCCGCGTCCAAATTGGCGCGCTCGAGGTTGGCAGGGCGCCAAGCGCTCCTACTCGCCATAGGTTCGTGCAGTTGCCGCAGCACAGCCAATCAGCTCGCTCAGACGAGCTATGATGCTCTCGCTGTGCAGCTGCATTGCGTTTTAAAATAAAGGCTTCAATATTCTCGAGAAAAGGAGTTTTACCTATTACAGGCAAGCCGAGCTGACGTGACATATGGGGCGTGGCAGCATCGACAATTCCATTTTTTGATTCGATAATCGAGATTTAGCATTAATTTCGATCGATTTCGATTTAAAATCGAAATCGTGACACCCTTACTAATGACTCATTTGAACCGATTCACTTTAATGAATGGTTAAAACAACTGATCTGTCCAACACTGAACTCACGAGGCGTCTGAATCGGTGTATAACAAATCGGTAACACTTTACAATAATGTTCCATTTATTAAATTCTAGTTAAGTACTTTTTTTTATTAGTATTTTATTTATTTTTTTAAGAAAAAGGTGAGTGGCAGAGTGTATTACTATACGTTGTTGTTATTTTTATGTGAATGAAGAATTAAAATATGCACTTTTTTCAGTAAGCTAGGACTATGCGTTTTCAACATAAATGTTCAATTCTGTTGGTTCAGGAAGGACGCCATGACAGGCTGCTGGCTCCCACTGTTCATTTTTATTTATTTTTTGTTGGAAAAGCACTCTCTGTATTAGCTTAAAGCCCCCAAGTTTACATTGGTTACTGTATTCTTTCAATTGCTCTAAACAAGTATTTTGGGTGACCTTTTTATTTTTTTATTGAATGCTAGACATCAAGTTGTTGTTATTTTCATCTGAAAGAAGAACTTTTTTTTCAGTAAGCTAGGCCCTATGTGTTCAGTAAGCTTGTTTCAGTAAGCTAGGCCCTATGTGTTCAGTAAGCTTGTTTCAGTAAGCTAGGCCCTATGTGTTCAGTAAGCTTGTTTCAGTAAGCTAGGCCCTATGTGTTCAGTAAGCTTGTTTCAGTAAGCTAGGCCCTCATGTGTTCAGTAAGCTTGTTTCAGTAAGCTATGTGTTTTCAAGGCTTTAAGGTTTTATTGAATGCTACTTCTGACTAAGAATGCATTACTATGCACTTGTATAGTCTTTTATTTTGGAATTTTAAGAGCAATAAACATATATTGCAATGTTAAGGAATTCATGTTTTTTTCATTCAGATATGTAAATTAACATGTATAAATTGCTATTAGTCAATTAATGGGGATTGGGGAGATAATCGATAATCGAATCGAATCGAAATCGAATCGGACTGGAAAAATGAATCGTTAGATTAATCGATGCATCGAAAAAATAATCGCTAGATTAATCGTTTAAAAAATAATCGTTTATCCCAGCCCTAGTAGGGTTAGAATAAGTTGACATGTAGTTGAAAAGTTATAGTCAGTAGAGTTTCTGTTGCTAGATCCATTGTTTTATTTAAAAAATGTCAGCGCTGGTCGAGAAAATAATTTTATAATGGGGGAAATAATTTTAATATTCTGTAAAAACAAGCCTTATTTTGAGTGGAAAACAAGATAATACTGTTTAAAATAATGATGGAGAAATAATGATTTACCATTATTTGGCTTGACGCCGGAGTGATCTGAACCAGGTGACGATGATGGTTCAGGAACAGGATCTGCTGGAGGAATAAAAGGCTCCACAACATTTCTTGAGCTGCTGAAAAAACCCTTCCAGCGCTTCTGGAAACGACCAGGTTTCTTCATACGTTCTGGAGCTTTTTCTGAAATGAAGAAAAAACAAATGAAAACAACTATTAAACCCATCTCTGACGTCAAATTAAGCAATGACATAATGATATAACTTACATTTTACTATTCAAATCTTATCTGTAAAGTTACAAATCTAAAGTAATGGGAATTGTTCACGCTATCCACCTGACTTCTGCTTAATGCCTGCATAAATGTCCCAACATATTATTTCACAATATTAATAGTAATTTTATTTCACTATTATCACGATTACGAGGTGATTCCGATTCAACGCTAAAGTTATTTTTCTTATTTTATCTGATCTTTAATTAAAAAGAAAACATAAATTTCCAGGCTTCATTTGGCCAACTCTGGCACATGTGGCTCAGTTCTTGTAATGGTAAAGATCATATGGGCCATATCTAAATATAGATATATTTTATTAAACACATTTATTAAATGCATAGCAATGTCTTATTTATGACATAACTGACTCTGTTATACTCGGCACGACAGCCATTTTGACAATTTTGCATGTGTTTGACAATTCAAGAGAAATAAGTGGTGAAATTGAATTCTTTTCTGGATCGTATGCTGTCTGTGAAGCGGCTTTCTGTGCGCACGTGTTTCTGGTGTGTGTCAGACAGCCATCGAGCTCATGCCTTATTGAGAACGTTTTGCTAACATTCCCATTCAATTAAGAAAACATTATTTCTAAATGTTCCCTGAACGTTCAAAACGTCCAGTTTTTTCAACGTTTCAAAAATGTTTTATCTTGGTTAATAGGCCGCTGTACGTGAGCTGTATCGTTCAGTTTCGTTCCGACAAACGGGGCACTAATTTTTCTTTTGCTCAATATGTTCAACGTTAATTAAAGGTATCCAAGCAAAAAGTTCTCCACGCATTATCCTGCAGTTAATGAGAAATTGTAATTTATTGGCGCACTATATTGACTACGTATTGAGACATGTAAAACTGTTGAGCTAGATTTTCAACCAATCAGCATCGAAAATGTAAGTAGGTCACAGCCGAAATCAAGCCAATATCACTACGCACATGTAAACATGGAGGAGGACGTAAGCAGCGCATCTTCATCTGATAGCGGCGATCAAGCTCGATTAACACCCGTAAAGTGTATTCTTCATGTCGGAAAAGATGGTGGGAAAGGTCCGCAGCCCTTTACTGAAGTCCGGTGGGAAAAAATCAAGCATAGGAATGGCTCAAAACGTCGGACACTACGGAGCTAACGTTAGCTATTGCTAATAAACATGTTGCCCTCTTGGACAAACCGGTCTCTGATGTCCCAACAACTACGGGTTTCACCCGGCCTGCTATCGGCGTTTTATAGACGCTTGACTTGTGTGTATGTGTGTGATGGGTAGGTTTAGGGGTCGGGTTAGTGTGTGTGTGTGTGTGAGAGAGAGAGAGGTGGGTAGGTAAATAAATATATCAAAATTAAATCTTGTTTACAATAATCATTCCAGTGAATATGTACATTTAACAAGACTGACAGTGACACAATAAGACCTCATGTTAGCATCTTTTTACTCTTAAAAAAAAAATATAAAAAAACATGTATGTTCTTTAACGTTTGATTATAATTTTACTGTCTTCACATAGGGATGGGATTTGATAAGATTTTATCAATAATAATGCCACTGACGATTCTGATTATCGATCCAATTCTTTAACGATTCTCTTATCGATTCTTGATAGCACTGTGTGGAAAAATTTTATTTTAAAGTTTAAGCTTGAGTTAGCAAACTGTACTTTTTATATAATGTATGTAATAAATAGAACCTTATTGTAAAGTGTTACTGATTAGTTATACACCGATTCAGACGTCTCCTGAGTTCACTGTTGGAAAGATCAGTTGTTTTAACGATTCATTAAAATGAATCGGTTCAAAGGAGTCATTATTAGTTCGCGAATTGGACGTGTCGTGCGCGTTGTGTGATTATCCCAGCAGTTAGGACATGGACATCCAAGATTTGTGTCAAGTTGTCAACATAGAAAACATTTCATCACTGTATAGTTTTATTTCGTTTAATTAAAGTGTTGTTTTATGTCAGCTGAATGTCCGGAACGCTTTTCTGAGAAGATAAGGAAACTTATTTAGCACAATTCACACCCAGCAGTATAATTCAGGGAAAAAAAATCTCCGAATGCTCCACACAAAACTTTGGTCTTCCGACCTTTTACCACCGTGTCGATTTATTTTGATTAATATGTGCGAGGGAGAGAGAGCAACACAGCGCCTAGTTTGGAGACGGTGAAGTCGTTTACACAGAGAGTGCGCGCGCGCGACCGGCTCTCTCTCTCTCTCTGGTCGTTCTTTTAGTTAAAACATGCGCCCTGTCACAAACGCAGCCGTTCATCTACATTACTCACCGATCAAATAAGACTTTGGCGGGACAAAAATTCACTTTGGCGGGCGCTAAAACAAGTTCAATGCAGGAAAATTCATGCGTGAGTTTCCATTAGACTCGCACGGTAGCCAGGCAAATGGCGAGCTCAGCTGTTGTTGACGCTGTGTGTGTCATGGTGTGTGTGCTTCAAGATTATGACGCAAGTGCTAAGATTCCGATTGGCCAAGAGAAAAAGTGCTAAGATTCCGATTGGCCCAGAGAAATGTAAATGATAAGAATTATCCAATAATGTTTCGCAATTTCGTCAGCGAAATAAAGGGATAACAACAATATTGACAATATGAACAAGTATATACACGTGAACAAGCAAATCCACAAAGATAGAATAATAAATAAAAAAGTACCCTAATTAGATGGTTCTAATTTGGAAAACATTTAGATATGTGTAAGTCAAATTGCCATCGAAAATTTAAGACCTTTCATAAGTAAAAATAAGACTTTTAAAGACTTTTTAAGGCCTTAAATTAAAAAAATCGAATTTAAGACTTTTTAAGGATCCGCGGACACCCTGTAATACTGTTTAAAATAATGTTGGAGAAATAATGATTTACCATTATTTGGCTTGACGCCGGAGTGATCTGGAGAAGGTGACGATGGTTCAGTCACAGCACTACCGGAACAGCAGCTGAAAAGTCCCTTCGTAGCCTTCCAGATCCTGAGCCAAAGACGTTCTGGAGCTTTCTCTGAAATGAAGAAAAAACGAATGAAAACAACTATTAGACCCATCTCTGACGTCAAATTAAGCAATGACATAATGATATAACTTACATTTTACTATTCAAATCTTAATAGTAAAATGCTCCTCCCAACAGACATTCAGTTGTCTACAAGTAAAATTGCACCTACATGTCTACTAACTCTCATTAGAGTATTACAGGGTACCTGCACAATTTTTAAAGTCAAATTTAAGGCTTTTTAAGACCTTTTTAAGACCTGAAGAAATCAAAATGAATACCGTACATTAGGGGTGCGCAATATTGACAAAAATATGTCTTGATATTTTCAACGTTTTGTCGATAATAATTAGATGATATTTTAAAATTATTTAATGATTTACTGTACAGTTTTTTAATGTTTTAATTAAAGAATACTTTAAATATGAAACTAAAACCACCAGTAGGTGGCGGCAAGTCACTGTCTTAATAAGCGAGTTGTTGGAGTCATTTATTCAACCGATTTGTTCAAACCATAGATATTATATAGAGACTAGATGCCCTATTGGCCGCTGGGCACTGAGAAATGCGGCCGCCATCTTAAACCGGTCGTGTTCCTAGTTTCGTTGTGTGGCAGCAGTGAAGATGCTAGAGCACTGTGGAGTATTTTCCTGTTCTAATCGGCGGACCATCGCAAATAGGGCCCGGGGGATTACTTTTAACATTACCGTACTATTGGTTGTAATTTGTGAATAGAATATTACCAGATAATTGAGAAGGAGCAAGGATCTTTGATATTACTGTACTGAAATCGTAGCCAGCTAACGTTAGCTAGGCAATGTTTACTGCACCAGCCGGTGTTCACCTGACATGGAGAGGTGGGGTAAAGTAATAATTACAAGAGCTTCTCGGTTATTTTAGTCCCGTCCGAATGTGCCATCTCAGTAATCATTTCGGACAATGTCAGTAAAGATTACGGCGACTTTTACCTTCTGTAAAAAGGTCCAGGAAAATTACCTCAGGTAACGTTAACGTTTATAAACGTGCCAATAGACCCTCTGTAAATCAAGTAATTTCGTGTTTAAAAGTAGTTTCCTGTGGTTTTTCAAGTATTGAGACGCTTGAAAAGGCATTCAGTTGCGTGTTTTCTCCCTCCCTCAACTCAAGTGTTTTCCACATACCATTCAGATCAGAAAGAAGTTCGAAAGCACTTGTAAGAGGCACGAAACTTACTTTTACCGCAATCCAATCTTAAGTTAATTCATACATTGTTCGACCGGACATAACTGTTTTATATATATATATAAATATAGGTTATTTGTGTTTGCGCACGTGATATCAGGAAGCAATGTAAATGTAAAACACACACGTTTCTTCAACTTATTAAAATATCTTACTTTACTGCAACTATCTGTTTCTGCTTCTTTATCATATTTACAGTGTGTGATTTATAAAATAGCTTATATCCTACATCACATATTTTGATTTTGGACGTCTGGTCACTTTATATCTTATATCAGAATATTATATTACTGTTAAGCCTACTATGAATATTAAAATACGCCGAACCATGTGTCCTGTATAATAGCTACATGAATGACCTTTGCAGCAAACAAACCCGCGTGGAAATCAGTTCGGTATTCAGTGAGGTATGATGAATTAAATGCGCTGACAGCTCATTGCACCTGCCATACAGATTACACTGAGTGGAGCGGGTGACCGGTCTAAGATGGCGGCCCCACGGCTCACCCGCGCCAGTAGGCAGTAGCGGTCGATAGGGCGTCTATCTATATGAAGTCTATAGTTCAAACGGCTGATTCATTCAGAAAACAAGTGATTGTTCATTGAATCGTTAAAATGATTCGTTCAAAACGCGGATTTCAGTAAAAAACAAATCTGTCTGTTGGACCACGGCTTCATTATGAAATTCTCGTCGGCGATATAAAGTGAAAATTGACAATATTGTGTCCAAAAAGTAACTCACAATGTTAACTTTATTGTTAATTTAACTGTTGTATAAAATAAATAGCACATTTGCAATTGTGCAAAAGAAAACGGCACTCTTGATCATGTGATATTCTAATATAACAACATAATATGATATAAATATAAGACAAAAACTAATTTGGGGACATCTATAACTGCACTGACACATCACGCAGTGAAAGCAAGCCTGAGAGACAAACGCGATGTCAGCTCGCACTCGCAGTGCCTCGTACATAGTTAAAACAATGATTAAAATATCATCATAGTTCATATTAAGGAGAGAGTCTACTGATGCTCTAATGAGAGTTAGTCGACATGTAGTTGCAAAGTTACGTATAGTCGACAGAATGTTCAAAAGGGACCATCAAAATAAAGTGTTATCGTTACTTTAGTTGGTTTAGTTGACAAATCAGCCATTGAAAATAGAAATAGAAACTAAGCCATTACATCTTTATTAAAAGCCTATTCTGACCTCTGCGAGAGTGGTTAGATGAAGTGGACTGACGTCCAACATCTGGGATCTGCTTCGCCCTCGTCCCGTGAGCCTGACCTGTGGACACAGAAACAGAAAACTCAGAAGACAGAGATGGTAAATATCCAGGACGATCCTGGCTCTGTGTCTGGGTCGGGTCTGGCAGCAGCAGAGGTGGACAGTAACAAAGTACATTTATTTGAGTACTGTACTTAAGTACACTTTTTGAGTATCTGTACTTTACTTGAGTACTATTTTTTCTGGAAACATTTTACTTTAACTTCACTACACTTGAAAGACAAGTATCAAACTTTTTACTCCACTAACGTTACATTTCTGTCAAGGTCCTTGAGTAGAAAGTAGTTGGATTCTGACATCAATCTGACTTTCATTTTCAATGTTGGGTTTGGTCTTTTAAATGCTCATTTTGTCATTGTTTTGGAGCACACTAGCTTATAACAGTGGCTGACATATTCATCCTAAAAGCCAAAAATCTTTAAATAGGGCACTATTTGAGGGAACAGCCCGAAACTATTGTGGACGTTATTGAGAGCACTTATTCAATCTCACATTCAATCCCACTACAGGAACTGTGTTCTAGAAATAAATGATATATTGATATGAGGGTGGGTAGGTAGGCAGGCATAGATTCAGAGGCATAAGGTACTGTAAGTATTACAAACAATAATAAAACAATGCATTGACATTTACTTTTTACTTTTGATACTTAAGTACTTTTAAAAACAAGTACTTCTGTACTTTTACTCAAGTAAAAATCAGTCTTTTCAACTTTTACTTGTAACTGAGTAATATTTGACCAGAAGTATCTGTAACTTACTTTGTCCATCTCTGGGCAGCGGATCCTGATCACGGTCATCAGAATCGGGCCTCCAAACCTCCCGACCAGCCGTCTGGCAGAAAGCAGCTCTCCTGGATCTGGAGTGCTCTAAGGATGGAATATTTCACATATCACATAACGTTAGTTTAATCATAATCAATAATCAATGTCTGTGGTCAATTACAGATTTTTACTTCAGTTAAGTTACTCAAATTCAATTCAAGTTTATTTCACATGCAATGAATCAAATAAATGGGATCAAATGGGATCAGTCAGTCATTGTACAACACACCATAAAAAATGTATTAAAAATTAAAGCACTCACTTCCTCTTCCACCCATCATTCGATTACGAGCCATCGACAACCTGCAAGAAAATCAGTAACGTACAAAACACAAGACAAGACAATACAATACAATAGAAATATCCTCAGAAATAGCGTTAACGTTACTCCCCTGAAAAAAAATATCAAACAAACTAACGTTACTTCTAAAATAAGAAAAGAACTATCAAATAAAAGTATTATAAGAAATTATATGACGCTTTCAAAAAGTATATATCCTCCGATGTCCTTCAAGAATATAGGTCTCCTCTCAGCAATCCAGAAAAGCTTCAAATTAGCAAGTTTCGGCCAGAAAATTCTCCGCAAAAGTCAGTCTGTTAATTCGCCTCGTCTCTCAACCAACAGACAGCGGTCGATCGTTGAGCAGAGAGATACATGCAGATCGCAGAATTCATAAAACGCGTCGCCATAACAACTAACATTCGAATCATAACATGCACGCACGCCCAGACAGGACCGGTTCGAGTGTAAATATATATGCAGTCAGAATTCATAACCTACATAGCAACTAAAATCGAACCACGCATGCACGCGCACATCGACTCTGATTTATTAAATAATTGCAACCTTAATGTTGACGTTTTCTTTAATATGATTTTCATTCTTTAAGACCAGTTTTATTATTAAAACCCGTGGAAAATGCGCGCAAAAAGGCACAAGAGAGAATAAATCGGACATCACATAAATAAATAATTAAATTGGCCCTTTTCCGCATATATATCAAGGCCAATCAGCTTTCAATATCACTAATACACCATCCAACCGGTTAGTAGTAGTGGTGAAGAAATCCAAATTATTTTTGAATTCTCTATTAAAATTGTTCACAATTTCTACCCAGTTGAGTTAACTATAAACGTGCTAAATTTGCTCTGCAAGTGAACGTCGTCTTGTGGTGCCATCTTATATATTTTTTTAATAATATTTATTATCAATGTCAGTGGTCTGGTCACTTCAAATTGTTACGTTGGTTTCACTTTGTTTTGGTCCATTTAAAAAACAGCCTAAGCGAATGTTATATTTGTTTATTTTTCTGATTCATCACATTACAATAAAATCAACTGTATTTAGATGGGAAAATGATTCTCATCTGTTTCATTTCATTAGCCTCCAGACTTGCTTAAAAAAAAACAAAAAAACAGAACCATTAAAGCTATTTTTGTGACAGTAACGTCATATAATATATAATATTATAATATTGAAAGTATTGATTTTAGAAATATATCTTATTACGTATGGTATACATAACATATTGTGCTTTTTATTTATTTAGTTAAATTACAAACATTTCAAGTAGCCTACAATGCAACAAAAAACTAAATGAATACAAGGCACTGTAAATACAATTCAAAATGTATAAACCAAAGAATAACAACAACAACTAAAGTATAAATGTACATAATAATAATAAAATAAATAATAAATAATAAATACAGAAATGAAAGTTTATAATATCAGGGCAGTTATATGTATTTGAAAAGCTTTAAAATTTGTATTGTTTTTATAAGCTTTTTGTTTTGTGATCTCATGTTTAAAAGATATTCTAAGTATATTGTGAGATCAGTGTTATAAAAGGTAATATAGGAGGGTTTCTTTTGAGTTATTTTTGTCTTATGGATATAAAACTTCGCCAAAATAATTAAAAGATTAATGATATAATTTTGTTTTTTAGAAAAAGAATTCACAAATCTAATGACTAGACAATTTTAAATATTAATATTACACATATTAATTCCATTGGCTGGTCCAGCAACCAATCGCATTGCATCTCGCGTGGGCCGAGGTTCCATATCTGCTTTACTTTTCGAAATGGATGATCCCCATGGAGGGAGAACCTGGATTTGTAAAGTTGGGACGGTTGTTTTATTCTCAACGATATGAAAAGTGTTGCCACTCCCATTTATTGCACATGTTCCCCCGAAATTATATTGCACGACCCGTAAATATGCAGGCAAACGCGGTTGCCTACTATATCAGTCGAGCCAATAGTGCGGCAAGATACTGAAATAGGATTATTATTAACCAATCAGATGTAGCTTATTTAGAACAGCTGTTACACGTATGATTCAGCTTTCGGACACGAGCAGCAGTTGCGGCGGCAGCAAATTGACCATCGCCAAGGACATTATTTCTGTGATTGTAAGTATTCATTTAATTAGAATATGATATCTATATAAAATGTTTGTTTTGTACGCTGTGTTGTTAGTGTCGTTTTAACCCTTGTATGGTGTTCGGGTCTGTAGGACCCGGTTTCATTTTTTATCAAGAGAAAAATTATACGATTCATTATTTTTTCAAACTCAGACTCATTGGCCTTGGCGCATTTTCTGTGAAGAATATATATCTGAACACATTTTCAATGACCACACCACACACACACACAGGCTGTCCGGCTAGACCCGGGGCTAATAAAAGTGTGGGAATTGTAGGTCCTGTGTACCTTTACTCTGTCCTCCTCCTGTCAGAGCATGTGTGTGTGTGTGTGTGTGTGTGTGTGTGTGTGTGTGTGTGTGTGTGTGTGTGTGTGTGTGTGTGTGACGTGTGTGTTCTTGTATATGGTTTATGAGGACACAAATGTGTATAATGACATGGGTATTACAACGTAAACATGGTTTATGAGGACATATGTGTCCTTCTAAACCAAACGGCTTAAAAAACATACTAAATCTGTGATTGGTAGGTTTAGGGGTAGGGTTAGTGTAGGGGGATAGATTATACAGTTTGTACATTAGAAAAACCATTACGCCTATGGAGAGTCCTCATAGACTCACATATCTGAGAGAGTGTGTGTGTGTGTGAGAGATTGTAAGTGTGAGTGTGTGTGTGTGAGATTGTAAGTGTGAGTGCAAGAGTGAGTTCTGTGTTTCTTAAAGGGATACTCCACCGAAAAATGAAAATTCTGCGCATCATATACTCACCCTCATGTTGTTTCAAACCTGTATGAATTTCTTTCTTTTGCTGAACAGAAAGGAAGATATCTAGAAGAATGTCAGTAACCAGACAGTTTTAGATACCATTGACATCCATAGTAGGAAAAAAATATACTATGGAAGTCAATGGTATCTAAAACTGTCTGGTTACTCACATTCTTCTAGATATCTTCCTTTCTGTTCAGCTAAAGAAATAAATTCATACAGGTTTGAAACAACATGAGGGTGAGTATATGATGACAGAATTTTCATTTTTCGGTGGAGTATCCCTTTAAAGGGTCAGTAAGAAGCCAGTATTCTAACTGGAGAGCTAACTGTACGTTCACACCGCCGCCGACTTGAGCTGCAAAGAAGCTCTGGCCGCCCTGTCAAGGACGCTTGTCAAAAAGTACGGGGAAGCTTGTTGACGCTTTGTAGACGCCCATATAGATCATATAGATAGACGCCCTATCGACCGCTACTGCCTACTGGCGCGGGTGAGCTGTGGGGCCGCCATCTTAGACCGGTCACCCGCTCCACTCAGTGTAATCTGTATGGCAGGTGCAATGGGCTTGTTGCATAAATAGAACGTTCTATATTTCCGGGTTGTTACGGTAGGCTGCACGACTTCCGGTTACGTTGACGTTATCTCCTGTCAGAGAGAGAGAGCGCAATAGTTTAGTTATGAGTTTCTTAAAAGTGAAAGAAAAACGAATTAAATTTCAGCGTCAATCCAGACGAACGTCTTTACACTGCTGTGTGGCAATGTGTGGAAATTCGTCGAAATACAATGGAACGATTAGTTTTCATCGCTTCCCTGTGGATCTTGAGGTGAGATCAAAGTGGCTAGTCAAGATCCGCAGGGATAGCTTCACTCCAACTGAATGCACTCGTGTCTGCAGTTGTCATTTCCTTTTTGAGGATTTTGTAATGACGACTGGGGGGGAGAAACGACTGAAGAAAGGCAGTGTCCCTTGTTTGTTTGCCTGGAATGAATTCAGCGTACCGGCACCTCTGCTTAATGTCTGGCAACGTCGGCCAAGGCCTCCTTCCCCTGACCTACCGATGGCGTCTGACAACGAGATGGTCACAGAGAAGGAAGTATTACATTGTGATCGCGCCTACTTTGTCACCCCCACTACTGCACTTGTCACACATCAGCTGGCAGATGAAAACGAAGCCCTGAGGAGGAAGGTAGAGGAGCTCCAACAAGAAGTCCAATCACTGCAACTGCAGTCTCGGTTTGGACTCCAACACCTCCAAGGATCCGATGAGGATATTCGTTTTTACACAAGGTTGGTCCATGCTATTATGCAATTGTATGTAGCAGCCTAACTCTATGTGTTTCTGGGTTGCAGTGGGGGTTATAGTACTGAAAATCTATACTCAAGTACAATTACTCCCTTAAAAATGTACTCGAGTAAAAGTAAAATTTCCTTTTTGAGAAACATACTTAAGTAAAAAAAGTACGTGGTTTCATTTTTTAAAATATGTTTATGATGTGCTGGAAAGTGTAAAATAGTTAATACGGTTTAAAACAGCGGAATATGAGGGTACACGTTCCTTGAAAAAAACTATTTTTTAACTCATGTGCGTTACAATTAGTTGCGTTATTACCAACCCCTGCTGGGTTGTGAAGGCTGTCTCCAAGGGCGCAAATTGCTCCTAGTCCCCCTTGTTTAAAGCAACACTAGCCCAAGCCTCATATACAGCTCCATACCTACGTAGCATAGTTCTGTCAACAAAAGCCAGTAGTCAATAACATGTCAGTCATCATGTTGTATTATTATGAACAAAGTTCTAAAGTGATTATAATTTCATTGCAGATTTACATCATACAAGCATTTCCAGGCCTTTTGGCAATTGGTGGAGCCTGCTGCAACAACTAAAATGGTACGGATCACCAGTGTCCATGCTGCCTCCAAAGAACCTAGCCTTCTGAGACCATCGGTAAGTTATGTTGTTAGTTTGTTACAGTTTACTTGACATATCTTGACTGTCAAAGGCTCCAGTATTAATCAAGGGTGTTTTCAGCTGATTTGTTAGGGCAACATACATTAAAGGGATAGTTCACCCAAAAATGAAAATTCTGTAATTTCCTCACCCTCAAGTTGTTTCAAACCTGTATGAATTTCTTTTTTCTGCTGAACACAAAAGAAGATATTTTGAAAAATGTCGAAAATTGCTCTGCTCCGTGAATTTCATGTCGGAAAATCACCAATAAATGTAGTTATTTTATAATTATTTAGTTTTTCAGGACTCCAGTCCTGAAATGCAAACACAAACTGTGCAGTGAGCCGTTACTCATCTTCAGCAGAGCACAAATGGCCAGCAGGTATTTTTAAACGTATCAAATTTCATAATGGTATTATAAGTCAGACTGACTCATATCAAATTCATAGAGAACTGCATGGTTCATCCCAGCTGTGGTTTACAGACCTGCAATTCATTATACACTCACAGCTTATAGAACAGAACAGCCTTTATAGCTTAGTGTGAGGAAAAGACCTGAAATAGGTCACTTGTACTCATTCATTACAAAATTAATTATGTGAATTTGATGTTTGTTTTAATTTGAGCAGTGCCCCCTGGAGTCGAGTACGGTGCACACTTGACCATTACATCAGTCCAGCAACACAAACTCCTCCTGTGTCACACGTTCTGCTCAGCTTAGAGACTCTTCCAGCCACAGCTCAGTGCATGTGTTTCCTAACATCTCCAGTGCTTCTGGGAAGTATGGACTACGCTAAAACATTAGTTCCTACATCTGTAATGAGGTAAGACACTATTTAGGCTTTATAAATAATAGTTTTTAGGCTTTAATGTTGGCGAGCAACAGGATTTTTGGTCATTTATGAACATATTCTCTGTTTTATTTTAAATCCTATAGTAACACTTTAAGGATCAATTTGTTAACATTAGTTAATGCGTTAGTTACATCATATATTTAGGCTACAGCATTTATTAATCTTGGCCATATTAAGTTCAACATGGTATTTTTAAATTTTAAATTTGTATACATTAAAAATGTTTTAAAAACAAATGAACAGAATAACTATATTTCTAAATTAACATTAAGCTAAATTAATAAATGCTGTTAAATATTTATTATTCATTGTTAGTTTATATGTACTGTAACAAATTGCCCCTTGTTGTGAAGTATTATCTTTTTAATAGTATTAACTAACTAGCTGAATAATGACACTATTGTTTTTTTTAGAGCTGCTTTACAGCAGAATTAGTTTCTGTTTGCATGAAATGTCATTACTTTCCTGTTTATCTCTAAAGCTGCTTTGAAACAAACTATTGCATGCAATTCTCAAATGCACAAATCAAATAATTAAACGCCTGTAAAATGTGACCACATTTTATATTAAGAGCTGTTTTATTTCACAATAGTGTAAGTGATCTGTACTACTATTATCTGCTGTGTTTTATCAAGCATTGCATTATAGGCACGATAACAGACAGTAAACATTTCACGTCCTGTTTATATAACCATAACTCACTCTTAAAGGGATAGTTCACTTTGAAATTCATTTTTGGTATGTTTTAGCTTACCTCAAGGGCATCCAAGATGTAGGTGTCTTTTTTTCCGCAGTAGTTTCAATTTTGATATTTTTAGGTCAAACCGTTCTTGTCTGTCAGTCATATAATGCAGGTCGATGGTCACGGTCTCAAAACACAAGCACAGAGTCCAAATTAAAACAATTCCCCGTAGTCCAAATTAAACAATTCCCCATCGTAAGTACACATTGATGGCCTAAGACACGAA
This sequence comes from Leuciscus leuciscus, assembly GCF_965113295.1. NCBI lineage: Eukaryota > Metazoa > Chordata > Actinopteri > Cypriniformes > Leuciscidae > Leuciscus > Leuciscus leuciscus. The sequence continues at coordinate 4,008,152 of NC_138735.1, read as the reverse complement.
ACGAGCGGTTTGTGTGAGAAAACGAAAAGTATTTATATCATTTTTACCTCTTATACGCAGACATGTCCAAGTGATCTGATCTGACGTGTACGCAGACTGGTGCATAGGTATATACACACTAGATGTCGCCTTGTCTACGGCAGTTCATTGGAACGAATGTCTTTTAAGGCGACATCTAGTGTATATATCTATGCACCAGTCTGCGTACACGTCAGATCAGATCACTTGGACATGGCTGCGTATAAGATATATATGACTGACAGACAAGAACGGTTTGACCTAAAAATATCAAAATTGAAACTACTGCGGAAAAAAAGACACTTACATCTTGGATGCCCGTGAGGTAAGCTAAAACATACCAAAAATTAATTTCAAAGTGAACTATCCCTTTAACAAACCAAACTATTTGATCAATGGCAAATTGCCTAGGTCACCAATGTCCGTTAAATCCTTTCAGAAAGCTGTTATTTCTGGAATTCAGACAAGCTGTAGTCAGCCTGAGTCCAGAAACTATAGACTGTCCTGAGGTTGCAGGGCTAGTTCTGAAGTTATAACAATTATTTCTATACCTCAAACTCTTGTCATATTCAAAGTGTCTGATCTAACTGTACTAAACCTCCCCAGGTCTGTGTCGTCGATGACGTCTCTTGCCCAGCGAATGCTGCCTCCTCCTCAGGCCCGTCCGTACAGGGTGTGCTCGCAGAACCGGCGCAGGAGGACGGGCTTCACGAGCACCTCTCTAGCAGACCTCAGGGAGCAGGTCAGATTATACTAACATTCAAGGAGAAGTCTCTTCTGCTCTTCATTTAATACTATGGAAGCCCGTTTCCGCCACATTGAGTAAAAAAAAAAAAGATTCTTTAAGTCATAATAATGAGAAACTTTCTCGAAATAATGACTTAACATCTCGTAATAATGAGAAACTTTCTCGAAATAATGACTTAACATCTCGTAATAATGAGAAACTTTCTCATAATAATGACTTAACATCTCGTAATAATGAGAAACTTTCTCATAATAATGACTTAACATCTCGTAATAATGAGAAACTTTCTCGAAATAATGACTTAACATCTCGTAATAATGAGAAACTTTCTCATAATAATGACTTAACATCTCGTAATAATGAGAAACTTTCTCATAATAATGACTTAACATCTCGTAATAATGAGAAACTTTCTCGAAATAATGACTTAACATCTCGTAATAATGAGAAACTTTCTCATAATAATGACTTAACATCTCGTAATAATGAGAAACTTTCTCATAATAATGACTTAACATCTCGTAATAATGAGAAACTTTCTCGAAATAATGACTTAACATCTCGTAATAATGAGAAACTTTCTCATAATAATGACTTAACATCTCGTAATAATGAGAAACTTTCTCATAATAATGACTTAACATCTCGTAATAATGAGAAACTTTCTCATAATAATGACTTAACATCTCGTAATAATGAGAAACTTTCTCGAAATAATGACTTAACATCTCGTAATAATGAGAAACTTTCTCATAATAATGACTTAACATCTCGTAATAATGAGAAACTTTCTCATAATAATGACTTAACATCTCGTAATAATGAGAAACTTTCTCGAAATAATGACTTAACATCTCGTAATAATGAGAAACTTTCTCATAATAATGACTTAACATCTCGTAATAATGAGAAACTTTCTCGAAATAATGACTTAACATCTCGTAATAATGAGAAACTTTCTCATAATTATGACCTAACATCTCGTAATAATGAGAAACTTTCTCAAAATAATGACTTAACATCTCGTAATAATGAGAAACTTTCTCGTAATAATGAGAAACTTTCTCGTAATAATGAGAAACTTTCTCGTAATAATGAGAAACTTTCTAGTAATAATGAGAAACTTTCTCATAATAATGACTTATTTTCTCGCACTTCTACGCATGAGCATAGCAGCGGGGCAGAAGGGCGTGCCACGCTATAGCGACATCCCCTTCCCCTGGTTAAAGCCATGTAAATGCATCACAGCCAAGCGGGAAGTTGAAGCCGGCCGCGTGCCACCATCTTGTAGCAGAACTTCACCTGCTGTTAGCATCCCATTGACTCCCATTCATTTTGGCGTCACTTTGACAGCGAATAACTTTACATCTGAGGCGTTTGAAGACTCCATTTGTCCATTATTTATTTCTAAAGAAACACGACAATGTATAAAATGCTCCATTACCTTGTAGCTTACGTTATGGCCCCGTAAAAACAGTTTTTGTAAAAGTAGGCTAACGATTGCGTCATAACCACGCGACTCTCTGTCGCACAGAGATTACCGTATTGACAGGAGGAGGAGCTCACGGGCAATCGGGGAGACGTGGAGGCAAAATGACAAAATAATTAATCAGAATACCTAGCAAAAGTTTCTCCTGCTCCTAGCTCGTGGACACCTCCTACTCACGATCTCCGTCTCTGCAAGATTCGGAAGGGAATGATTCAGATTTCTCATGCCACAGCCACTAGAAGACAGACGGGTTGCTCACGTCACATCTACGTCGTCAAGCTCAGTTTGAGTCTGCGCGTCAGGAACGGAAGTCCTAAAAAATCGCTGAAAATGGGCTTCACTTGCCTCAATTGAGTTCCAATGAGATGACTCTGTCCATTTCTTATACTGTCTATGATCACAGCAAACATGGCACGCTCTGCAGTGAATAACATTAATGATAAATGATCAGTATATGAGACGGGCTTCCATACTAGATAGTCTTTTATTCATTTGTAATATTCATTTGTATTTTTGTGTATGAACAAGTAGCAATACAGAAGGGTGATCCATGGATTTCAAATAGATGGAGGAATGATAAGACAGCACATCCAAATCTGTTTAAGAACACTTCATCTGGAAATCTGTGTAGGGGTCCATTCATACAGAACGCGCTTTTTCGTTGCTTTTCTAGGCATATGCGCACTAGACGGACGCTCGCTCGCTCTTTTGCAGCGTCTCGCGCATGACACGGCGTTCTAAAAACGCGGCGCTCAATTCAAAAGAAGTTCAGCTTTTAAAAACACGTCTCGACCTTGCGTTTTCCCCCATTCCACTGCCCACTTATGTGTAAATGTCCCCAAAGTCATAAACATCTTAAAGGTGATTTCTGTAGGCCTATTGATATCTTCCAGATGAACCTGCACATCAAATATCCGCAATATCTGCAAAATACGTGTTATATTAACACACATACCCATATATTTTATGAAGATGTTACACTTAAACTTGACGAATAAATGTAATATTCCAACTTTAATCTGATAGTTTTGTAAATTCATGTAACAATTTCCATCTGTGTGCAAAAGCAGGCGTCCTTCGTTACCATGGTAACCGTCCTGCTTCTGCATTCCACTTTCACACCTTATCGTGCGCATGGAAAAGTATGGAAGATATAGGCCTACTGATGATGTTATTTAATGATACTACAGATTGCACTTAGTAGATCACACTGACTTTAATGAAATCAACTGTTTTACAGAGCGTGCCATGTTTGCTGTGATGCATTTACACGGCTTTGACCAGCGGATGTCGCTAGTGTGGCACGCCCTTCTGCTCTGCGCATGCGTAGAAGTGCGAGAAAATAAGTCATTATTACGAGAAAGTTTCTCATTATTTCGAGAAAGTTTCTCATTATTACGAGATGTTAAGTCATTGTTTCGAGAAAGTTTCTCATTATTACGAGATGTTAAGTTATTATTTCGAGAAAGTTTCTCATTATTACGAGATGTTAAGTCATTATTACGAGATGTTAAGTCATTATTACGAGATGTTAAGTCATTATTACGAGATGTTAAGTCATTATTACGAGATGTTAAGTCATTATTACGAGATGTTAAGTCATTATTACGAGATGTTAAGTCATTATTACGAGAAAGTTTCTCATTATTACAAGAAAGTTTCTCATTATTACGAGATGTTAAGTCATTATTACGAGATGTTAAGTCATTACGAGAAAGTTTCTCATTATTACGAGATGTTTAAGTCATAATTACGAGAAAGTTTCTCATTATTTTGAGATGTTAAGTCATTATTCCGAGAAAGTTTCTCATTATTATGATATGAGATGTTAAGTCATTATTATGAGAAAGTTTCTCATTATTATGACTTAAAGAATCTTTTTATTTTACTCAACGTGACGGAAACGGGCTTCCATATAATACAGTAATATTGTGAAATATTATATTTAAAATAACCTTAAAAAAGTAAAAGTAAAATAAAATAAAAATTATCGCAAAATTCGGACTTTTTTTTTCTTGCAGAATTGTGAGCTTCCATAAAAGTCTATACTTTTGCTTTTAATTAATCATCAAAAGTCATCAAAAGTATTAATTTCTTCTTTTTTTTTTTTATCTTACTGACCCGGACTTTTTTTCTGATTATTTCGTTTTAATTATTAATTATTATTATTTATTTATTTATTTTTAAAATGTGCAAAAAGTTTTTAGTAATACTTAGTAATACTAAAAAAATAAAATAATAAAAGTCATGGAAATTTTTGAGTTTCTATGCACATTGGATTCAACATCTACCGTCATGATTGGGAGGAGAATGTGAACGTCATTCTCGGCCAATCATTGTGGAGAATGACTCTCTCTCTCTCTCTCTCATTAGCACAATTTAACGTTCCTTTTGTATATTGTATACAAAGTTGTATATCATAAACAAGTAATCCCTGTATGTTTTGCAAAAAAATATATATATAAAATCCGTTCCAGCCGTGGCGCTTAGTTCGGTTGTTTCCTAGCGGAGGTCAATAGTTTAGCAATAAAGTAATTTGCAGGTCGTGTCAAAAACGTATGACTTTTCAACTAATATATCTATACTAATTATTTCTGCAGTAGAAAACGTTGTGGCACCAATATAGGCTACTATGAAGGGGGCCCTTGGGTTGGCTATAGCCCCAGGGCCCTATGTGTTATTAATGCGGGCCTGTATATATACTAATATTTGCACCATTCATAGTATGTGAAGTCTCCCCCTCTCTCTCTCTCTCTCTCTCAGTGCATGCTGGGAAGTGGAAGTGTGTGGGAGGGTGATCACGGTGAGAGGGAAATTTGAACACGGTTTCTTGACTATTGTTTTGGGAGCCTATTGGGAGGATTTCTATGTAATTTCGCAAAACTAGTTTGGTTTTAGCCTGTTACCTTCTCGGATTTTTTTCTACGTGTAATAGTCGAGTATTGATCGTGTCGGGGACAGAGATGGCGTCGCACGGGAGTGTGCAGGCGTCGTCTCTGTCACTCCGTCACGGTATCAGGTGTGTCACGAACGCCGGCGAGTCTGTGGAAGACGTGTTGTTGGATGTAGCTGAACGCGTCGGTCACGACAACATTGTTTCTGCGTCCCGAATGAACAAAGCGGTGGTGGTTTTTCTCAAGGATGAACAACTAGTGACTCGTTTGATCGAAAGCGGGATTTCGGTAAGTGGTGCTTTTATTCATGTTCAACCGTTAGCAACACCAACAAGTAAAGTAACCATTTCCAATGTTCCTCCGTTCATTTCTAATGCTGATATTGAGCGCGAGCTTTTGCGGTTTGGTAAACTTGCTAGTGGAATCAAAATGGTTCCACTTGGCTGCAAAAATGCAGCTTTGAAACATGTGCTGTCGTTTAGGCGGCACGTATTCATGTTTTTGAACTCGCAGACTCTTAATGTGTCGTTTCGATGCATGTATGAAGGCAAATCGTACATGTTATATGCGAGCGCAGGTGAGATGCGTTGTTTTGAATGCGGTGGTTTTGGGCACGTAAGGTTATCATGTCCTAATAAAACCGAGGCAGGCCCGAGTGGAAGTGAAACTGCCGTGCGAATAGATCCACATGAAGATCAGGTTGTTGTTGTTAATGTTGAGAATGATGAGGAAGTTCCTACTGAGAAAGTAATAAATGATGAGGTGGTCTCAACTGAGAGTGTGAGGAAGGACAATGAGTCGTCTGTTGAGAATGAACAAATGGATGACGGTGATGTTGAAGTACAGATGTCTGAAACAAATGTCGATTCGAGGATTGAAGGTCAGAGAAGCAGAGATTGTGTAGTGACCAAGTCTGGAAGAAATGAGGATCAAAGAAGTGTCAGAGAGGTAAATTCATGTGAGCCTAAAGAAAAAATACAAAAATTAGGTGAGGAAGGAATAAATGAGGCTGATGATGAGGAGGGTGGTTTTCTATCTGATACTTCGGATCTGTCAGATATTTCTCAGATAGGCTGTGATCAGATTTACTCATTGGATGAGATAAATTCGTTTTTGGATGAGACTTTTGGAAAGGTTGCTGATGTGAAGAATTTCTTTCCAGATGTAAAGAAATTTGAATTTTCAGTTTTATACTGGCAAAAGAGGGTAGGAGAAGAAAAACTGAACACACGGAAGAGGTTTTGCTTGAAAAAGTTTCTCACTAAACTTAGAAAGGGGAAAACCCCAGTTAAAAGTAAATCAAATTGATTTTGCGAAATGAGATACACATCAAGGGTGTCTTTGCAGTGCTTTCTGTTTCTTCTGCCTCTTTTTTTCCTCTCTTTATATCTCTTTATGGATATTTTGAGAATAGGATCTTTAAACATTAATGGAGGGAGAGATAGGAATAAGAGAGCAGTGATATCAGAATATGTTCATCTGAAAGACATCAATGTTATGTTTTTACAGGAAACGCATTCAGATAATCAAAATGAAATTGAATTGTATAGATGGTGGGAAGGTGAATGTATTCTGAGTCATGGAACAAATTTAAGCGCAGGAGTAGCGATTATCTTTTCCAAACATTTGGATCTAAAGATCCTATCCACTATTGAACTAGAAAAAGGTAGAGTTTTAATAGCAATAGTAGAAATTAAAGAGTTAAAATTTCTTTTCATTAATGTATATGCTCCAAATTTAGGTCCACAAAGATTAGAATTATTTGAAAAGTTAAGCATTGCAATAAGAAAATATGATGATGGAAAAATGTGTGTAATAATGGGAGGGGATTGGAATTGTACTACTGATTTTGTATTGGATAGGAATGGGCAAGAACCTCACTTACAGTCTAGTAATATGCTCCTCAGGATAACTCAGGAACTAGAACTGGATGATGTGTGGAGGAATAAGAATCAGTTAACAAAACAATACACATGGGTTAAAATTTTGGATTCTATTGTGAAGGGAGCACGACTGGATAGAATATATGTAAATAAATCAGACAATAATAGAGTCATGAATGTTGGTATATCTCCTTGTGGGTTTTCTGATCATCATATAGTGACTATTGATTTTAATACTAAAAGCATGTCACATTCAAAATCTTATTGGCATTTTAATGTCAAACTGGTGCAGGATAAGCTATTTTGTGAAAAATTTAAATGTTTTTGGGAGAGTTGGAAAGTAGAAAAAGAAAGCTTTGAAAATGTAATTCAATGGTGGGAGGTAGGAAAAGTCCAAATCAAGATTTTTTGTCAGCAGTTTTCTTATAATAACACTGTGATTGTAAAGAGAAATATTGAGAGTTTGGAGAAAGATATTAATGAAATAGAAAATGTAATTGATTTGAATGTTTCGGGTATGACTAAGGATTTAAAGAAAAAGAGATTGGAGTTGAAAGCACTGTTAGAGGAAAGAGCAAAAGGTGCCTTAATCAGAGCAAGGATATCTTCCATTAAGGAGATGGACGCTCCAACAAAGTTCTTTTTTAACTTGGAACGTAAAGTAGTAAAACAAAAAAATATGCTTTACCTTCGGAAGGACAATGGCACATTAACTTCAAATCCTATCGAAATGAGGAAAATCGCAGTGGACTTTTATGCTGAACTTTTTGGGTCAAAAGACTGTGATCCTGAGAGTATGGATCAGTTATTAAAAGGACTGCCTATTTTGAAACCTGAGGACAGAAAAACCCTGGATAAATTAATTTCATATGAGGAACTTTCAGAGGCCGTAAAGCAACTGTCCACAGGGCGTTCCCCGGGAGTAGATGGTCTGCCTGCTGAATTTTATAAATCATTTTGGGACATTTTGGGAGAGGACTTTTATAATGTAATCTGTGAATGTTTTCAAAAAGGTGTTTTACCCAGCAGTTGTCAAAGAGCAGTACTATCCCTTCTACCAAAGGCTGGTGATTTAGGGTTGTTGAAAAACTGGCGCCCTGTCTCTTTAATGTGCCAAGACTACAAAATATTGTCTAAATGTTTAGCAAATAGATTAAAGAAGTTTTTGAGCATTATTGTGAGGAATGAGCAAACGTACTGTGTTCCAGGACGTACAATAATGGATAATTTATTTCTAATAAGAGATGTTATGGACCTTTCTATGAATGAGGATTTTAATATTGGTTTCTTATCGATTGACCAAGAAAAAGCGTTTGATCGTGTGGGTCATGAATACCTTTTAAATGTTTTGAAGGCATTTGGGTTCGGGGAGACTTTCATTTCTTGGATCAAATTACTGTATAGAGGGGCTTCAGTAATGCTTAAGGTTGGAGGGGGGCTGAGTTGTCCAATACCTGTGAAGAGGGGAATTAGGCAGGGGTGTCCAATTTCCGGACAACTATATAGCTTAGTTATTGAGCCCTTGCTTATTAAACTAAGAAATCATTTGAAAGGTTTTCACATACCAGGGGATTTTAATGGTTCAAGTGTTTCTGTTTCAGCTTATGCTGATGATGTCACTGTGTTTATTACTGGATAAGGGGACATTCAGATACTGTCTAAAAGTTTAGCTTTATATGAGAGAGCCTCCTCATCAAAAGTAAATTGGGCAAAGAGTGAGGGTTTTGTTGTGGGTCCTTGGAAAAATGGTGGGCCACCTAAGCTTCCAGGGGGATTACAGTGGAATACGGAGGGAATTAAAATTCTTGGAGTATTTCTGGGTAAAGAAAATTATAGACAAAAAAACTGGGAGGGTATGCTGGAGAAGGTGTCAGCCAAGTTGTCTAAATGGAATTGGCTATTACCTGAACTATCCTACAGGGGTAGAGTCTTGGTTACAAATAACCTGGCCGCCTCCATGCTATGGCACAGACTAAATGTGCTGGATCCTCCAAATGAACTGATAAAAGTTATACAGAAGAAATTTGTGGACTTTTTTTGGTCGGGGCAACACTGGGTTCCTGGATCCGCATTATATTTGCCTTTACAAGAAGGAGGACAAGCTCTGATAGACATCAGAAGCAGGATTATGACTTTTAGACTGCAAACAGCACAAAGAATATTATATGAAGAAGATCTGGGATGGATTCGTGTTGCTTGTGCTATTTTAAGGACAGCATCTGGTCTTGGTTATGAGAAACAATTGTTTTTACTGAGCCTTAAAGAGCTGGACTTGAGTAATTTAACCCTGTTTATCAGTCAATGTTGAGAGCCTGGCTTGATAATTTTAATATCAACAGAGATCTTTCAGAACCAAAGGAGTGGATAATGGGAGAGCCATTGTTTTATAACCCACTGATACAAATGAGAACTCTGTCATCGGGAAGCTTGATGAACTGCCTGGCGGGAGCTGGCCTCAAGAGGATAGGAGACCTAAGAGACCTCAACGGATGGAAGACGGCTGCAGTACTACAGCGTGAGACGGGTGTTCGATCTCTCCGTCTTCTGCAGCAGGTGTTAGAGGAGGTGCAGAGAGCATTGCCTGGAATCTGCAGGGAGGCACTGGAAACTCAACCAGCTCAAGAGTGGAGGAGAAACTATCAGTTTCCATCTATCAGTGTATCTGCAGCTGCAAAAGATAATTATGAAGATGCTGACACAATATTAACTTTTAAGACCCCGGAGATGGGACAGTTTCGTGAAACAACTAAAAAAGCTATCTACTTTACTTGCGTTAAAGTTGCCCATCAGACTGTTTTAAAACGAGTACGAGCAGGGAGGTGGACAGAAGTGTTTGGACCAGACTTTAAAGGATCCTGGAGGTCTCTGTACAAACCTCCCATTGAGAAGCGTACAGCAGACCTACAGTGGAGACTTATTCATGGTGCTATAGCTACAAACAGACACGTGGCACACCTGAATCCAGCAGTGGGGAGGGAATGTCCTTTTTGTGGAATTGAAGAGACAGTTGATCACTTATTTATTAATTGTGTGAGGTTAGGCAGTCTTTTTATTATTTTAAAAAGTTTGTTTGAAGGTTTTGGTAAAGATTTTTCCAATCAGTGTTTTATAAGTGGTCCTAAATATACATCTCATGAGAGAAGAAGAATATGCTTATTAAATCTTTTGTTGGGTATGGCCAAAATGGCAATTTGGAAGACTCGAAAGAATAAGTTATTGGGTATAGGTACAGTAGATGCAGAAAATGCTTTTAAAGGCATGGTGACTGCTAGAATTAAAATTGAATATACATATTTTAAATTGATTAATGATATTCAAAAGTTTACTGAAATATGGTCCGTGGAAGGAGTTTTGTGTGAGGTTTTGGATGACATGTTGTATTTCAAATTTTAAAGATGTTTGAAGTATAAATCTTATATGTGTATTGTATATTTATTATAGGTGATTTTTTTTTTTGTATTATATGATCAGATAGGAAGTCTGGTATTTGGAAAAAGTTAATGTAATAATAAAGTCGTGTTAAGCCTCTCTCTCTCTCTCTCTCTCTCTCTCTCTCTCTGTGCAGGTGGCCAGTTCTTTCTTGATGACGTGTCAGTTGCTCACACTGGTGCTGGAGGATGATGGGACAGCGGTGGACTCTGAGGCTTTTTTCCAGTCTCTGCCAACTAATACTCTGTTCATGGTCCTGGAGAAAGGGGAAGTTTGGACCCCTAGCAAACTGGTACAGCACTTACATATGTTATGTACCCCTTTTAAAAAAGATCTAGGGGTGAAAGGGGTGTAACAAATAAACCCCAAGTCCCAGTCCCAGGGCTGATACACAAGAAAGCTCAGTAACACCAGTTTGAGCAAACAAACAGAGGTAATTTATTTAACAGAATGTGGAAAAAATACTTAAGGCTTCAGGAGGGGAAAGGTCAAACAATAAACAAAAAGTTCCTCTGACTAAGGTTTTAAAAAATAACTCGCCTATCAAACGAAAAGAAAAAAGAAAAGAAAACACAGAGATACTTCCATGACTTCCTCTCTAACTCAAACACAGGAGAAAAAGGGTAATTTCTAAAATAAATGGCATCCACCTCCCTTACAAAACAAATATTCCACTTTTACTTAAGCAGTTAAAAAAAATAAAACTGAGACACTCTGCTACTCTCAATAACTTCACCTTAGCACTATAGGTAAAGCAATCAACAGTCACTTAGGTAGACAAGAGTTTAAACAAGAGCTTAGATCACAACGCTGGCACTGGAATATGGCAGTTGTAAGGATGGAAAACCCCAGCCTCTCTCCCCGGACTGCAGCTCAGAAGGTTCCTTTATACTCCAGCTAAAGCTCAAAACAGGAGTCAGGTGGCACTCATTAGCCTGCCAAGCAGAGAGAGCAGGAGGAGTAAAAGAGACAAGATCACAGTCTACACACACACATACACACAGGAAACACAATATTGTTAATTAAATCATACAAGACAAAATAACTTATGTCCCTATGGACGTAACATATATATATGTATCATTTTAACTGAACAAAATCTGTTATTGGTTAACTGTAAGTCAATTTACAAAAAGTGTCATTTTCACTGTAAAATATTATAAAATTTGTTTTGGGAAGTAAAACGTATAAATGACAAAATACAGTGCAAATCTGCCTTATTGTACTACTACTTTTACAGTAAAATATGCTTCTTTTTTTTTTTACAAATAGTTTTTCATTTACACCAGGGATAAATAAAATCATAAAAATGTAAAATTAAAATGAATTAAAAAAAATATATATATAATAATAATAAATGTATTTACCTGCCTGACATTAACCGACATCACTGAACCGTGAACATGCAAATGTGTTGTTAAATTATTCAAATAATAACTTAAAAACTCAGGGGTAAAGTAAATATCAAGTAAATATTATATTTAAATTTTGAAGTGAAGTGATTCAGAGTTTGGGAATCCCGCTTTTACATTAATAAACAGTAAAATAAGATATTTCAGTGCTGTATTTTAGTCAAGGTAAGGCCATCTTCGATTCTCTTGTTCTTTTGTAATTTTAATTTCACATAATCCTGTATTTCAGTTAGACGCATTGGCACTTTAGAGAAATAGCCGCGAACGAAACACATGTAAATGTTTATAGCAATCTAATTTGCACGTAACTTAAGCCCTTGCTCCTAGCACTTTAGATTTGACACATTTTGCCGTTATTGACTTAATTGCCCGAACGAAACAGCTGTACTCACTCAAGCGGTGAGAGCATTATCTGTATATCTGTGTAATTTGAACGCTGCCGCGGAAGCGACAGCGGAAGCATTCAGCTCTCGTGTTCAGCCTCCTCGTGTGAAGACCGACTCGGGTAAAGACCAGCGACTCTACCTGCGCGACTCCACCGAGCAAGGACACCAGAAAGGCACTTACGTATCACCTCTTCCCTTTTTCTTCCCTCTACTTATCTTATTGTTCACCTTAATCAACATGTGCTTTCAATACATTCCTGTTATCTCTCGGCAACGTCCTTTCATCACGCGCAATAGACAGCGCAATATGGCTAATCGGCGTCCCATCCTCACATCCTCACATACTCCTCTCTCTCTTTCCGTGGGTCTATGGAATTGTCAGTCAGCAGTCAATAAAGCTGACTTCATTCCAGCCTTTGCATCTCATTCTACTCTTAGTATCTTGGGCCTGACTGAGACCTGGATTCGTCCAGAAGACTCAGCAACCCCTGCTGCTCTCTCTAGCAATTTCTCCTCCTCCCACTCCCCTCGCCAGTCTGGGAGAGGTGGGGGTACAGGGCTTCTCGTTTCTAACAATTGCAAATACTCCACGCTCTCTTCTCTATGCAACAACAACTCATTTGAATATCATGCTATTACACTTACAACTCCCATTAAAATCCATATTGTAGTCATTTATCGCCCCCCAGGTCAGCTGGGTAACTTTGTAGATGAGCTGGATGTGCTGCTGTCCACTTTCCCTGAGGACGGCACCCCACTACTAGTCTTCGGTGACTTCAACATTCATCTCGAAAAGCCACATGCAACAGACTTCACCTCTCTCCTAGCCTCTTTCGATCTCAAACGACTCATCACCACAGGTACTCACAAATCAGGCAACCAACTGGACCTGGTTTACACACGCAACTGCACCACAGAAAACATCCTGGTGACACCTCTCCACGTTTCAGATCATTTCCTCATTACTTTCAGTCTACAACTCTCTACCCCTGCACCACCACCCCCACCACCAGTCACTTTCAGACGAAACCTGCGCTCACTTTCCCCCTCCCATCTTTCCTCTGCCGTATCATCCTCTCTTCCCCCACCCTCACAATTCTCATCTCTGGATGTGAATACCGCAACGGACACCTTATGCTCCACTCTAATCTCTTCTCTAGACATTATCTGCCCTCTCTCCTCCAGGCCAGCACGCGCTACTCCCTCTAACCCCTGGTTATTTGAGGTTCTTCGGGAACACCGGACCGAACTCAGGGCAGCGGAGAGGAAATGGCACAAATCAAAAGACGCATCTGACCTGAGTATGTATCAATCTCTCCTCTCCTCCTTTTCTGTTGATGTTCATGCTGCAAAATCTTCATACTTCCACAACAAGATCAACAGCTCCTCCAACACACGATTACTCTTCAAGACATTCAACTCTCTCCTCTGTCCACCTCCACCACCACCCGCCTCCTCCTTAACTGCTGACGATTTTGCGCACTTCTTCACCAACAAAACAACAGCTATCAGCAGTCAGTTCTCAGCTCCACACACACAGGAACCCAGACCGACCCCTTCCACAGCCAATATCCCTCTGTCCTCCTTTTCTTCGCTAACCGAGGAAGAAGTATCTACACTTCTCCTCTCCAGTCACCCTACCACCTGCCCGCTTGACCCCATCCCCTCACACCTTCTACAAGCCATCTCTCCCACACTTCTACCATCACTCACACACATCATCAACTCATCCCTCCATACTGGCACCTTCCCTACAGCATTCAAGCAGGCTCGGGTTACTCCACTGCTCAAAAAACCCACGCTAAACACATCATTTGTAGAGAATTACAGACCTATCTCTCTCCTACCATTCATTGCGAAGACACTTGAAAGAGCTGTCTTCAACCAACTAACATCCTCCTTGTCTCTAAACAACCAGCTGGATGTCAACCAATCTGGCTTCAAGAAAGGATATTCAACTGAGACTGCATTACTGTCAGTCACAGAAGCCCTACGGATCGCAAAAGCTGCTTCCAAATCTTCAGTCCTCATTCTCCTGGATCTGTCTGCTGCCTTCGACACGGTGAATCATCAGATCCTTATGTCCACCCTCTCATCACTGGGCATCACAGGAACTTCACTCCACTGGTTTGAGTCCTATCTCACAGGTAGGTCCTTCAAGGTCGCATGGAGAGGTGAGGTATCCAGAGCACATCAGCTGACCACAGGTGTTCCCCAGGGTTCAGTTCTTGGTCCCCTCCTCTTCTCCATCTACACCACATCACTGGGACACATCATACAGGCACACGGTTTTTCCTACCACTGCTATGCTGATGACACGCAGCTCTTCCTCTCCTTTCAACCAGATGATCCCACAGTAGCTGCACGGGTCTCAAGCTGTCTGGCGGACATCTCCACATGGATGAAGGAACATCACCTGCAGCTCAACCTGGCAAAGACTGAGCTTCTCGTCCTCCCTGCCAATCCGTCTCTACAGCACGACTTCACCATCCAGCTAGAATCATCATTAATCACCCCATCAAGATCGGTCAGAAATCTTGGAGTAACGTTTGATGACCAGCTGACCTTCACAGATCACATTTCAAAGACAGCTCGATCATGCAGGTTTGCACTGCACAACATCAGGAAAATCAGGCCTTTCCTAACTGAGCATGCAACACAACTCATCGTCCAGGCCCTGGTCATCTCTAGGCTTGACTACTGCAATGCTCTTCTGGCTGGACTTCCAGCATGTGCAACCAAACCCCTACAGATGATCCAGAATGCTGCAGCTCGTCTTGTCTTCAACGAGCCCAAGAGGGCCCACGTCACTCCTCTGTTCATCTCTCTGCACTGGCTACCTCTCGCTGCTCGCATCAAGTTCAAGGCACTGACGCTTGCTTACAGAACTATCACAGGCTCAGCTCCCTCCTACTTTCACTCACTCCTACGAGTCTACATCCCTACCAGACACCTACGATTGGTCAACGAGCGACGTCTCGTGGTTCCATCACAGAAAGCCACAAAATCACTTTCCAGAACATTCTCATTCACAGTTCCATGCTGGTGGAACGCTCTCCCCACCCTCATCCGGAATGCAGAATCCCTGACAACATTCAAAAGACAGCTGAAAACCAATCTCTTCCGTGAGCACTTAACCTTATAGAGAAAAAAAAAAAAAGGTCCTTTCCCTTTGAAACATCACTTATCAGGCTTATGCTACTCTGAATAATACCTGAACTTCGTATTTTGAGCACTTCTTGCGTTGTTGTTGCTTTTGCCTCTTTATGATGACTCGCTGAATTTTGTCCTAATTTGTAAGTCGCTTTGGACAAAGGCGTCTGCTAAATGACTAAATGTAAATGTAAATGTAAAATTATGGTCCCAGAAGTGATGCATACACATAACATTTTATGTTATTTCTATTTAAATTTCTACTTATTTCTTATTTTTGTTATGAAGTTATTAATTATGCCACGTTCCATGAAAAAGCTATAATTTTGATGAATTATAATTATTCTGTATACAGCATATCTGTAATACTGTGTGAATTTTAAAATATATTGTGACCAAAATGCAATCCCTGAAAAAAAGCCAGAAAATTTGTTTTTTAGAGAATTTTTGCAAACCACATCTGACAGTTCTTACAGTAAATATAACAGGATATTATTTTCTTTACTGCATATTTTACAAGACATTTTCCCTTTTTGTGTGTTTCATAAGCTGTGCTTAAGCAAACAATGAAGACATATTTGAACCGGTCTAATCAGGATTGCGTTCCCTAAAGCCGGATTAACCAGATCCCAAGTGTTGCTTTATTTGCAGCTGTTCATTTATCAGTTTTATTTTCTTAACAAGAAGATTTAAAATGATCTTCAGCATTTGTTATTTAAAGAGTATTCATTTCATTATTACAAGAGTTATTTTAGCTAACCCATCTTTGTGTTTTTGTTCCACTAGGGCGCAGGCTTGTATTTACCCAGAACTCCGATGACGTAACTGCTTTCAGTCAGTGATTTTGTCTCACAACATATTTGTTTTGCCCTCAATTCATATTTCCCAGGTTCTGCCAAGTTTCCGACAGCCGAGAAGAAGTGGAATTGCCAAATTGAGCTTTGACCTGTACAAGCTGAACCCAAAGGATTTTCTGGGCTGCCTCACTGTTAAAGCCACACTCTATGAAATATACTCACTCTCATACGACATCAAGTGTACCAGAGCCAAGTTCTTTCTGATGTAAGAGATTCTCACACACACACACACACACACACACACACACACACACACACACACACACACACACACACACACACACACACACACACACACACACACACACACACACACACACACACACACACACACACACACACACAATGAATTTCCTAATGCCAGGATATAAATCTGCAATCTTAATGTCAGCATGAGACATAAGTTGCGATAGTCTTTTCTTCCCTATTGTGATGTATATACGAATGAAACGCTTCTGGAACAAGAACAGATGTAGGGCGGGGCTTGATTTTGTCCATTGGGAATTGATTGGATGGTTGTGGTTTGCTATTGGCTGATCTCATGTGAGTGACAGGTTGCCCCGCCCCTGTCATCAGAGAAGAGATGCTGCAAGAGGGAGGGGAAGGTATTCTGATTAAAGATTATGAGGCATGTGAATTTAGAAAAATAATGTGCAAAGATAAATCACTTGTAATAAATACTGCAATATTCCATTTAAAAATAAGAATTGTCCATTTTGATTTGATGCAGGTAAATAAATAATTTTCTTGACACATACAGTTGGATCCAAAAGTCGGACACTACTAGTGAACATGATTCTATCGTTTTATCATCTAATTTAACACAGAACTTTTACCATTGAAAATGCTGTACTTCCAAGAACAATCAGAATCTGATTACCATGGTGCAAAATTCTACCTTGTTGTTATGAAGTCTAAAAAGTCTGTCTGAAAGTGACCATGTATATTAATATTACTCCCTTTTTCCTTCTTCAGGTCTTTACTGCGATGTTTCATGTACGTGGCCAAACTGGCGGGTCAGGTTCTCCTGTGCGGATCCTCCTATGTGTTGCGGTATATTGGGGAAGAGGAATGCTGTAGCTAAACGTCACATCAGATAGAGGGGGAAACATGAATACTGCACTTATGTTTCGCTTTTGCTTGCATGCTTAGACAAACATCAGTATTTAATATGACTGGTATATTACAGTATGTTTTACATGGAAGAACTGCCTATTTCGAGGGTAACAAC
Source organism: Leuciscus leuciscus (assembly GCF_965113295.1). Taxonomy (NCBI): domain Eukaryota; kingdom Metazoa; phylum Chordata; class Actinopteri; order Cypriniformes; family Leuciscidae; genus Leuciscus; species Leuciscus leuciscus. The sequence goes on along the minus strand of NC_138735.1, from coordinate 3,990,652 downwards.
ATTAAATGTGTGTGAATCTGTACTGTGAATAAAAAAAAAAAAGTGAACTAAAGGACATCTTATCATTGTCATCTTTTATCAGGCTTGTGCTGAAAAATGATCTCTAGTTTGACTTGTTTTATGACTGCATTTTAAAAAGACTTTATCTGATTTACTTGAAATGAAACTCCAGAAAGTTCCCAAAGATCCCCTTCTTCCCCGATGTGTTTCTGGGTGACCAGGTTGATTTTGTCGGGACTACACATTTATTGTGTAACAAATGCCTCAAATGTATTTTTTGAGGACATCTATCTGGTAGGCTATATAAAAAGACTATAATGGAAAAGGCAGCAGATTATCATCAGGTAGACTTGTGATAAATAAGCTGTTGTCGTAAAGAGACTGCTCGGAAAAGACAAGTAGGCTACATAAGTATAAATGTCTAGACTTTCTTTAGTTGAAAGTTAGGCTACTCTGAACAAACTGATGTATTGTAGCCTGATATATTATTTTGCAACGTATTGCAGAATCTGACTAGAAGAGAGCAATGACAGCACACTTGTGTGATTGTGCAGCTGATGTGTCATTCAAATTCCGACCAATCGTGTGGAAGCTGAAGCGCGTGTGTCTCAGTGAACTCACAGTTACCCTGCAGTAGACCAGAGCTCAGATTCTGAGGAGCATCTTCACACAACTACAACAATGAGGGAAATCGTTCACATTCAAGCCGGACAGTGCGGCAATCAGATTGGAACAAAGGTTAGTCAAATGTATTTTATTTTCCTATCACACTGTGTCGGTTTTAAACTATATTTTGCACTTTCATAAACAATTTACTGATTAATACAGACATATGGAAACTGAAACTTAGGGGGGTTTTTTAGGGAAAAACGTTTTTGGGAAACTTTAACAAAGTACAGCTGAAGCTGATGATTTTCAGTCATGACAATTCTCTAATAGACTTTTACAGCGCAACATCGCTACTGATTACAGACATATTGAATGCAAAACAGCTGCAGTGCAAACAGTGTAGTTCGATTCTTTAACAAATGACTCGTATGATCCGATTCTTTTCAATGAATAAAAACGTACTGCACGACCAGTGTGATTCGATCCCTGAACGTTAATTTTCAGTGATTAAAATAGGATTCCCGACTCCTAAAGGGATAGTTAACCCCAAAATTAAAATGTATGTGCCCCATTGACTTCCATAGTATTTTTAATTTTTTTTCTACTAGGGAAGTCAATGGGTGCCGTCAACTGTCTAGTTACCAAAATTCTTTAAAATATGTTCTTTTGTGTCAAACAGAAGAAAGAAACTCATACAGGTTTGGAACAACTTGAGGGTGAGTAAATTATGACAACATTTTTATTTTTTGGGGTGAACTATCCCTTTAAGATCCGGTTCTTTTTCGTGAATATCTTTTTCTAGGTATTTCTTACTCTAGTGTACTAAAAACGTTATCAAAATAAACTGTTTAATACCCGTTCAAATGAATCGCATCTGGAATCTACAATACGACTCTCTCTCTCTCTCTCTACAGCTGATTACAGTTTGTCAATGTGTGGTTTTATCATATTTACTGTAGGCCTACTTAAATGTGATCAATGCTTGAGTCATGGTAGGCAACAACCCGTTATATTTTAAGGGCACATCAGTTGCCTTGGGTGTGGCAAGATGTGTCCTACTGTGCGCGAGTATGCAAAGAATCTCAGCACTCAAAGAATCTCGTGCTTTGAAATCTATCTGAAATCACATCCGAACTAACACAAAACAACTGTGTCACATCTAGTTCTGGGAAGTCATCAGCGACGAGCATGGCATTGACCCAGCCGGCAACTATGTGGGTGATTCAGGGCTGCAGCTTGACAGAATTAATGTGTACTACAACGAGGCGTCCTGTAAGTATGTGCATCAGTGTGTGCGAGACTGTATCAGTGCGCTTGTTGCTCCCCCTCACAAACTCACAATGACCTTAAACTTTGAGCAGTGTAGTCAGCTCAGAGGAATTTCCTGGGCTGATCTGACTGCACAAGCATAATGTTTTATTAAAGGATTTACATAAATTGATAAAAACACATATGAATTCATTATTAATATACAAAATGTTGCATTGTTTTATCAATTCATTTATAATCATTTAAGTCATTTGTCATCTGTTTTAGTGATAAAGTTTCACAGAATATCTTTTACAGCAAACAAGATTTATAGCTGTGTGTGTGTGTGTGTGTGTTTAGCTCACAAGTATGTTCCCAGATCCGTGCTGGTGGACCTGGAGCCTGGAACTATGGACAGTGTTCGTTCTGGGGCATTTGGACAGCTTTTTCGACCAGACAACTTCATCTTTGGTACCGTGTCAACATGCCAAACGTTTTTTTTATTTGTAGGTCTTTCAGCTTCAAGCCAAAGAATGTAGGCCACAAAGAACACATAATTGTAACATTTGTTTTTATATGTTCTTAGAACATGTGCTCTTATTCCTTCAAAATTAGTTACAATATTGCACAAAAATGAAGTTTCTTTATTGGCACCGATGGTTCCATGAAGAAACCTTTAACATCCGTGGAAACTTTCCATTCCACAAAAGGTTATTTAAAGTTGGCTTCAAGTATGAATATACTTAAAACCTCCGCCAATATGGATAAATGATTTTGATAACATCACTCTGCACTTCAGCTTCTCATCAGATTTTCTGTCCAATCAAATGCTCTCTAGAATCTGAAGCTCCGCCCCCTACATTATAATTAGACACCAAAGCTGCGGCTGAAATCGGTCACTTGTTCACACGTTTACTTTTTTCTACATGGTGAATGGCACATAGTGCACTATATAGGGGATAGGGAACAATGTAGGGAATGTTTATTTTAAAGCGATATGGAGGAGATAAGGAGGAGAAATGATTAGAGATTAGAAGGAAACTGTGGCTTTTCCGAGCTCTACGGCTCTGGTCAAGCTGTGATACAAACTAAACGCTATTGGCTATTTTAAAAAGGGGAGGAGCTGATTGATATGTCCCGCCCTGTCTTCCTGTTTCAGTAGAAATCGCATCAGAACAGAATAATGATGAGCGTTTCAAGGCACTTCATTGTGCCTTTAAAGTGGAAAAAGGTTATTTTGTGAATTTCTGTGACATACACTACCAGTGAAATGTTTGGATACATTTACACATTCTTTATTGTTACTATTTTTTAATAATAGTTAAACATTTTAACTACAAAATAACTCAAATGGAAGTATGGGGAATTATGTAGTATAGTGATACATATATGTTCCTTTCCTATAAAACTCCTATAACATTTTTTTTGTTGCATTTTCGGAAACAATTTACTGATTAATACAGACTACAGACAGACCTTATATGTATTGTTGAGAAATGAAACTGTGGGTGACTTTAAAATTGCACTTGAATGTAATGATTTTCAGTTATGACAGTGAAAATCTAAACAAATCTAATGTTTAAATTATAGTTTCTTCAACAATGTTTACTTTTGTTATGAAATTCATACATAGATCACGAGGAACTATACATTTAATGCCTACATATATGGCAGGTGGTCACAGTGTATATAAAAGAGGCACAATATACTATGTATACTAAGTGTGGACAAATTTTATTTTGACATGAGGAAATAAATGACGTTCACTAATAAAAATACATCAATGCAGCTGGAATGCATCCCAAGAATGAACATAAACAGCACATAGGCTATGATGAATGCTCCACACGGTTCGCTGTAGTCAGCGGCTAAGAATATTGTATTTCGTTTTCATTGCAAACCAACTGGTTCCACTTTATTTCAATAGTCCACTTTAGACATTCTACTAACTATAAGTAACTTTGCAGCTACATGTCAACTAACTCTCATTAGAGTATGGTTAGGTGTTAGGGTTTCGGTTAGTAGAATAAGTTGACTTGTAGTTGCCAAGTTACTTCTAGTCAGTAGAATATCTGTTGGGGGAGTATCAAAATAAAGTGTTAGCAGATATTAAGCAGACAGTCTACTAATACTCTATTGACAGTTAGTTGACATGTAGTTGCAAAGTTACTTACAGTTAGTAGAAAGTCTAAAGTGGACTATCGAAATAAAGTGTTACCAACCAATCTTCCCTTATTGTATTGCTTTTGCAGGACAGACAGGTGCCGGAAACAACTGGGCCAAGGGCCACTACACGGAAGGAGCTGAGCTCGTGGACTCAGTCCTGGATGTGGTCAGAAAGGAGTGTGAGCATTGCGACTGCCTGCAAGGCTTCCAGCTCACACACTCCCTCGGTGGAGGAACCGGATCCGGAATGGGGACACTTCTGATCAGTAAGATCCGAGAGGAGTATCCCGACCGCATCATGAACACCTTCAGCGTCATGCCTTCACCCAAAGTGTCCGATACGGTGGTGGAGCCGTACAACGCCACGCTCTCGGTGCATCAGCTGGTGGAAAACACAGACGAAACGTACTGTATCGACAATGAGGCGCTGTACGATATCTGCTTCCGCACGCTAAAACTCACCACTCCCACGTACGGGGATCTCAATCATTTAGTGTCTGCCACTATGAGTGGAGTCACCACTTCGTTACGCTTCCCCGGCCAACTGAACGCAGACCTGCGCAAGCTAGCGGTCAACATGGTGCCGTTCCCTCGCCTTCACTTCTTCATGCCCGGATTCGCGCCACTGACCGCGCGAGGAAGTCAGCAGTATCGCGCGCTCACGGTGCCTGAACTCACACAGCAGATGTTCGACGCCAAGAACATGATGGCCGCCTGCGACCCGCGGCACGGGCGATACCTCACGGTGGCTACCGTTTTCCGCGGGCCAATGTCCATGAAGGAAGTCGACGAGCAGATGTTGGCCATTCAGAACAAGAACAGCAGCTATTTCGTAGAGTGGATCCCCAACAACGTTAAAGTCGCAGTGTGTGACATACCACCCAGAGGACTTAAGATGGCCTCCACTTTTATCGGCAACAGCACGGCCATCCAGGAGCTCTTCAAGCGCATTTCCGAGCAGTTTTCGGCCATGTTTAAACGCAAGGCCTTCCTGCACTGGTTCACCGGAGAGGGAATGGATGAGATGGAGTTCACCGAGGCCGAGAGCAATATGAACGACCTTGTGTCAGAGTATCAGCAGTACCAGGAGGCTACAGCCAATGATGGCGAGGAAGCATTTGAGGATGACGAGGAAGAGGTGAACGAGTGAACAGCAGATGCATTTTTTTTTTTGGTGTGCTTTTGAGTATTTTTTAAGCTGTGATTTTTATGTTTTGTATGTGGATGACTGAAGTCAAAGCGTGTTTGCAATAAATGCATTTTGAGGACCATATACATTATACTGTCTCAGAGAATATTTTTGTTTTTTATAATTTAATACACTTGGACTGGAATAATTTATTGATAGTGCTTACTAAATTACCACTCAAAATTTCTTCCAAAAATGTAAATAAATAACATTTAAATTAAAATCCAGTTAATGATTTAACATTCCCTTGTGAAAAAAGAAGTGTGCTAATTGTATTGAGTGTGCACTTTTAGTGTACTTCAAGTCCTAAACTTTATATTTAAAAAAGCTGTACTAGCAGATAGGCTATTAACGAAATAAAAGACCACTTAAAGAGAGTACACTTTCATGACGATTTTCAGTAAATGCTGTCCTTTTTCATACAGCGGAATACAAAGGGAAACAAGAAAATAATCAGGAGGAAAAGAATTCAGCGGCTGAAAAGAGCTTGTTATACCATGCCACATTAAAATACCAAGCGTAACGTTATTCTTCTGACGTCTGAAAATTCAGCCAAGCTGAGACGGATACGGATTATTTGTAGTGCAAAGAAAATTATTTCTTTCAGTCCTTTTGTGTGGATTCTAAAGTCTTCTTTGGTGAAATCGAAAGTGCCCTGTTAGTAAAAAGGTGGATAGTCCGAGAGATTTGACGTGTACTTGCCAAGTTCAAGTTGAACTAAAATCCTGTCGGATAGGTGAGGTTAAAGCCAGTCATTCTGAATAACACAGGCTTTCATGTCCGCAACACAAAGGCTCTTGTTCCAGCCTTGGACGCAAATCCCGCTCACTCGACCTTCTATTATTCTCAACAGCTGCTGAGCCAGCCGTTCTACACTTAGCAGCGTGTAGCTAACAATAGAGGAGGTCCAGGCTCGACACCACTGTTTAGAGCCACAGCATTAACAAACACAAAGGGCTTTCAGCTGGAAATCATGGATCAAATTCTGTCATAGCAGCTTTTCAAATTTCTAAATGTAAAACTAATCTCTTATGGAGGTTCATTGCTCCAAACCATTACATATAAATATTATGTTCATTGGCACACGGAGCACATTCTGAAAAAGTCGAGAAGCAATATGGAAAACACAATACGTAATTGTTTAATAAATGTGTCCTCCATAAATACACAAAATGAATAAATGTAAATATCACAAAGGAAATGGCAAATAAAAAAAATGTAAATGTAATAAATGGCTAATTAATTTGTAACTATTTAATTATTTATGTATTATATTTTATAATTAATTATTTAATTAAAAAAATGTACTTCATTTTGCAAAGGGCTTTATTTATATTTTTATTTTCAAATGATTAATTTACATTTTCACATTTTTGCAATTTATGTTTGCTAAATAATTGTATAAAGTTAACATGCAAAATAATTAACATTAAATTCATTTTTAATAAATGAACAAAAAACAGGGTTTATTTTAAGGTGTCCTTGTTACAGTGTAATAACACATTGAAATACTGAGTAATATTAATTGACTCCCCCCGGTTTCACAGACAAGGCATTAAGTCTCGTCCAAAATGCATGTTTGAGCAGTTTTAACTGAAAGCAATTTGCACTGAGATTTCTTAAAATATGTCAGTGCCATTGTTTTGTCTCAAGTCTTTTTTCACATCTTTTTTCTAAGACACGTTTATAAAAGCTACTTAAATATCCTAATTGTACTAAGGTTAAATCCTGGCTTAATCTAAGCCGTGTCTGTGGAACTGGGGCTTCTTATAGTTAGTGTTATGGTTTGGTTTAGGGTTAGTTGCATGTAATAATGCATCATTTACTCTTATCACTACAGTAATTCATGTAACATGTAGCCTAACAAGGACACTTAATTTTTATTTTAATATACAGTATATTTTTATTTAATTATTGAACAAGTACAATTGCACAATTTTAATTATTAAATAAAAAGTTTGTATTGTATACATGCATTTTATTGTCAGTTTGTAAAGGGATTTATTTATATTTTAAATAATTGCCGCATATTTTTACAGTCTCTCTCCTTGTCCCCCATACTTTTAACTCGCTAACAAGGCCAAAGGAGTGATACTGTCCCTACACAAAAAAAGTGCAACATAAAAAGGTCCATGTGCGTGATATTTTGAAATATGAAATGGTTATTGGCCGGATCAGTGCAGCTGTGTGTGGACGCAGTGGTTTAGAGGTCTTACTTTGGTATGTTTAACAGCTGCAGTCGACTCAGCTGAGAGGAAAGTGGGTCAAAGTGTCTCGGTCGCATTTCTGTAAGTCTCAGAATGCCAGAACCTCCACAGTTCCAGGATTAAGAGGATATTGGTATTTTCCCCCCCAATTTACTTACATGCATAAATATATAACTCAGTAGACTAAATGTGCTCTGTATTTAGCCACAGTATTACTAACTCACTGTCAAAGCGTGTGGGAGTCACACACACCATGCCCAATAAGGCTTTGAAAATGTCTCTGGAATCTGCATGTCTCATTTGTTTAAACCAACTAGTCATCCTCAGATATACTCCAAAGGCAATGCTTACCCTAGAGATGGGTGCAAAGTAACACTAACTATGCAAAGTGTCTGCTGAAAAAAATATAGCTCATGCCTAAACATTTATAAAATACAATTTTATACATTTACTGTCACATTAAGGTGTGCCCGTGTGGCACAGATTCATGTTTCCTAAAGAACTGCTGTCTGGCATATTTCACTTCCGCTCATATTCATGGCTTTACTCAAAATGTTTATACAAAAGCAAACCCTATCAGTTAGATCATTCTTATACTTATAGTAACAAAGAGGCAAAGGGGACAACAAACTAGACACACTCCAGACTCGTCTATTCATCCCAATCCCTTCCATTTTAGAATAACACAGATAAGAGTGTATTTTGTCATTTAGGGACCGTGATGTATATTTCAGTGAGTGTAGATACAACTTTTGCATCCAGTTATGTGTGTCTCGTGTGTATCTGCTTCAGATTTCTGAGCTCCATTATGAATCAAGCAGTGTCCTTCGTGCATTCATATCACTGTGAATACGTGTAAATAGCCTACTGTATTATAAAATGATTTATGATGAATGTGACTATGGGAAAAGTTAAAAATGATAAAATAATGAAGTGTCATTATAAAGAATAGATTGTTCTCTATGTTAAAAAAACCCTATCTGGAATCAAACTCGATTTGCTTTATCACGTTGATCTTGTTGATCTTTCGAAATGCATAAAAAAAATAACAAAAAAGAAGCATTACACGACATTAAGCAACACTGACATCTTCTGGACAGCACGTGAAAAACACAAAAGTCAACGCTACTATGCCTAGATGTTTTGGGTGGTTGTGCTTGGCCTAAATGAATAGTCCACCCCAAAGCCTCTATCCATCTGTCTGTGGCAGCGGTAGAAGAGGCTCATGCAGTCAGACAAGGAGCGCGTCAAGATCGACATCAACGCGACAGGATGATCACATGCAAATTCTGAGGTAAAGAGCATGAAATGAATAAACAGAAATGTCCAGCTTTTGGAAAAAAATGCAAAAAGTGTGGAAAGGCAAAACACTTCGCAAATGTAGAGCCCAGATGAGACAAACACCCAAAAGTAACTTGACTAATAGTCTCCGTGATGGGCTCGGGCTCTGAGTCTGCTGTACATGGCTGAAGTGGTCAGTAGTGGGACTGGTGTCGTCCTGTTCAGCAAGGCAGATATGGGGATCCACAGTAAACCAGCACCCACTCATGTACGCAGCGAAGCTCCCTCGATGACCTTGAGGGAGCGATCTCAGGACCTTCCACAGACAGCTGGTAAATCCTTATTCTTCTTCTACTCGTATTGAGGGTTCTGTGTTCTGTCACTGGTTGCGTGTAGTAATCCACAAAGATGATGCATGATGCAGAATGAACGATAAAGTTGTTTTTAATAAACACCAGGAAGAGAAAGCACTACCACAACACTGATGTTACAGTACATTGACAATGCAGATCAATGAACTGAGGAAATATAGGTCTTAAATACACAGGACAGGATCATAAACGATACAAGTGTGCACTATTCAAAAACCATAATAATAATGAATGAAAAATGGAACCGAACATGACAATGAATCTACACACACACACACACACACACACACACACACACACACACACACACACACACACACACACACACACACACACACACACACACACACACACACACACACACACACACACACAAAAGCAACTGCTGACTGATTCTTCAATGATCAGTTTATACAAAGCTTCACTAATAGTTTTTAATGCATATTAATATTCAATAGCATAATAAACTCATATCTAAACTGAACTGTTTAACAGAGTTATGGCATACTTTAAGGTTTAATTTTCTATTTGTATGTTGTTATTTTCTATATGTTTGATTTTTAGCACATAGGCTAGATCTACTGGTAGTCATATGGTTTATAGCAGGTGTGAACAGTGCTTAACAATCATTAGTCTGAAGGGCAGGGTCCAGTGGGGGTGTTATAAACCATTAAAGCTCACTTGCCCCCGCTGTCAATGTCAACAGAAAATGTCAACTTTTACTTAATCTTTACAGTTTCCATGTGTCTTATGCCTTGCATCATGGTTGTGGGTTGTTGCCGCTAGGGTTTGTGGCTCATCATTAACGAGTTGGTCCAGGCAACGGTTGTGCATAATGTAACATGCTGAGACTAACGAACTGATGATGTTTTGTTCATTATGCTAAAAGTATGATCAATAAGCACATGAGCAGCATTCAGGTTTCTATTGATGCACGTCTGCCTGGCAGTCGAGTGTCCATTCTCTTTATGGTCAAATCCCAGGTTGACCCACACTGAAATGCCTGAACTGGTGCTGACTATAAACAGTCTGTCAGAAATGTCAGGGAATCATCACAGTATGATCTCATAATTGGGATATGACAGTGTTAGCAGGGCTTCGGTAGACAGCACTGCTATGGCACATTTATGGCCATGTGTAAATGTACAAAAAAAATACAAAATCATGTCCGTGTATTTTTGTGTTGTCATGCACACAGGTCCCACGATGCACAGTCTCATGCAGCTTTTCCACAAGTCTGGTTACACAGAACACAGCTACACAAATAGGAGAATAAGAGGCATTTAAACACACAAGTAACTTGACAAACTGACAGCTGGCAACAATCAAGGAAGGTCTAGGAAATAATGACATAACATCGACCTGAAACAAGAACCTCCAAATAAAAAGCCACCATGAACGGAAAAACTACAAGCAAGACAAAAAACAAACTTAAACCATCCTCAGATCCCTTAATCTTATGAGTCTATATCAGTGGTTCCCAAACCTTTTCTGCCAGGCCCCCCTTTTGTTGAGAACATATTTTACAAAGCCTACGTGCATCCACATAAGGACACTCTCAGACAGGACATTGCTTGCAAAATCCTAGAATTATTTGAAACATTATAAATACAGTACTACAACTTATCTTCAATGGCTTCTCTTTGTGTTCATGATGTGAAGTCTATAAGTGGCGTCTTAACCTTCAACTTACAAGACCTGAGATTTAATCACTCTAAACAGGCAGACAAGCCACATTAGCAAGACATACAAAGTCTTACTCTTTTCTTCCTGCACACAAATATCATATTACATGATGTGAATGGATGAAGATGAGGCTTTGATAATAAACATCCGTCAATGGCATTATTTTATTATCTGCCGCCATCTAGTGGGCATTAAGATCAAACCTCTCACTGTTTAAACTTTAAAGGGATAGTTCACCCAAAAATACACATTGTCACCCTTTACATTTACTTACTCTCATTCACATATTCATATTCTTCCAGGTCATAAGTGGCCACCTCAAATGTAACTTTTCCCCCAGTAAAATCAATCTAATATAGCCTACTTTTGTTCAATAGTCATTCATATATATATATATTTTAAATTTTGAGGAAACCGACGTGTGGTACTAATAATATTTATGCAATAATTATGATCAATTTGTTTCTACAATTTTTACAATATTTTTTTATTTTAAATAATTTTAATTTTAATTAACCTCTTTATTGATTTGAGCTTTTCCTCATTGTGGCTGATTTGTACTTTTTTTTTTTAAATGGTAGTTACGTCACTTGTTAATTGTGTTAGTTTTTTTCTTTCCCTTTTGTGTTACTTTCGCTTTCAGCAGGTTGACGGTGGTTTCCATTGGCTCATTTATCTGTCAATCATAGAGACGCTTAGTGACGACAGCATTGTGTATCCACCAATGAGGGCAGGCCATGAGTTTATAAAAGAGCAACCCTGTGTGAGGAAGGTAATTCATTTGATTTATTCTTACCATGCACCTGTTTGTTCTTGGTTAGCCTACTCTGTATCATTTGCTGATACATATTTGCTGTCTTCAGCTATGTGTTTGTGAAAAACCAAATATAATAGACATGGAAAAGAAAAGGACATGTAAGATATCACGTGATATACATGTGCCACACTGAGTCTTTAATGGTGTATAACACACTAGCATATCACACAATATATCGCACAATAAGCAGAAGAACCACAGGGCTTAAACAGACAAACCCATGGAGCTGGATGACGAAGAGTGGCTGATAGACTGGGAATCAGCAGAGCCACTTCCACCTATGAACCTCTTCCTCCTCTGGTGGTCGAGACCAATCTCAAGTCTTCTTCATTGCCGCTGGTTATTCACAGCCTCAAGTCTTCTTCATCGCCTCTGATCCCGCCCAGCTCTAAGTCTTCATTGTCACTGATAGTCCCGCCCAGCCTCTCAATCCCTCCTCCTCCAAATAAGCCTTCCAGTTCTTCAGTGTCAGCTATGCTGGTCCTATACGGCTCTTCAGCTCCTTTCTTCCTTTAGTTTATTAATTTAATCTTGGTCTGACTTCAAACCTTCTGCACTCAGTACATGGCCTATGTACTTTATTTCTGACATTCAGATCTTGCATTTTTCCCAATTTAATTTCAGGTTATGCTCCTGATTTTCTTTAAGTCACCTAAGCCTTTCATCGTGTTGCACAACATTTTATCCCCTCATGTGTATGTCTTCCTCCAGGTCCTCAAGCCTTTGAGCTATGCACTTTTGGAAGACTTCTCGTGCTGAGGATACACCGAAAGGTAGCCTCTTGAAACACTATCTGCCAAAAGGTGTATTAAATGTACAAAGCTTGAAACTTTCTTCATCCAATTGAATTAGCCAAAACCCATGGTTAGCATCCAATACAGAATTTTTTTTGCATTTGGCATTTCAGTCACCACTTCTTCAACTGTCTTGAGTGGAAAGTGTTCTCTTTTTATAGTTTTGTTTAAATCTTTGGGGTCAATACAGATTTGAAGGTTGTTCGGCTTCACAACAGTATATACCCAGTCTGTTGGTTCTGTCTGTTTCTAGATCACTCCAAGACTTTCCATTCTATTAAGTTCTGTTTTTATTCTGTCTTTTAGTGTGATCTGCTCTTTTCTGGGTGGATATATCATCAGAGACACTGTCGGATCAATCTCAATATGATGCACTCCAGGTATGCACCCCAAACCATTGAACACTATCAAAGTCCTTCAGAATGTCAGTGTTTTCTTCAGTCTACCTTGTAGATTCTTTGGACCAGTCCTAACTCTGTGCAGGCTGATCTTTCCAGAATAGCAGGTGAGACTTTCTCTATAATCTGGAACTCAATCTCAGCTTCATTGTTTTTAAACTGGCAGATGAACTTTGCTTGTGACTTCACTCACTCTGCAGATACCACAGCTTTCTTCAGATTAAGATCCGGTTCTCATAAGAGTTGAGCTCAGAATAACAGACACAATCAGATACAGAATAACAACAAAGAGGTGCTATCAGAAGTCATCAAGTTTTTTTTTGTTTTGGTCATGAACAAAAACATTTTGGTCATACGTGACTGAAGAGAATCAGGCGGTTAAAGCACCCCATATGGCTGTAGTTTTTCTTAAGCCACACATTACCATTACTTTATCATATTTTACATGTAGTTTAGATCGTATTTTTCTTCTTCACGTTCTGGTCCTTTTGGCTGCTTCTACCACGTGACAAATTAATTTGAATGCTTGATGATATATCCAAACCTGACCTCCATCCATCCATCCATCTTCTACCGCTTATCCGGGGCCGGGTCGCGGGGGCAGCAGTCTAAGCAGGGATGCCCAGACTTCCCTCTCCCTAGACACTTCCTCCAGCTCTTCCGGGGGGACACCGAGGCGTTCCCAGGCCAGCCGGGAGACATAGTCTCTCCAGCGTGTCCTAGGTCTTCCCCGGGGTCTCCTCCCGGTGGGACATGCCCGGAACACCTTCCCGGGAAGGCGTCCAGGAGGCATCCGGAAAAGATGCCCGAGCCACCTCAACTGACCCCTCTCGATGTGGAGGAGCAGCGGCTCTACTCTGAGCTCCTCCCGAGTGACCGAGCTTCTCACCCTATCTCTAAGGGATCGCCCAGCCACCCTACGGAGAAAGCTCATTTCGGCCGCTTGTATCCGGGATCTTGTCCTTTCGGTCATGACCCACAGCTCATGACCATAGGTGAGAGTAGGAACGTAGATTGACTGGTAAATCGAGAGCTTCGCCTTGCGGCTCAGCTCCTTCTTTACCACGACAGACCGGTACAGGGACCGCATTACTGCAGAAGCTGCACCGATCCGCCTGTCAATCTCCCGTTCCATCCTTCCCTCACTCGTGAACGAGACCCCAAGATACTTGAACTCCTCCACTTGAGGCAGGAACTCTCCACCAACCTGAAGCGAGCAAGCCACCCTTTTCCGACTGAGAACCATGGCCTCGGACTTGGAGGTGCTGATTTTCATCCCAGCCGCTTCACACTCGGCTGCAAACCGTCCCAGTGCATGCTGGAGGTCCTGGTCTGATGAGGCCAACACGACAACATCATCCGCAAAGAGCAGAGATGAAATCGTGTGGTCCCCAAACCCGACCCCCTCCGGCCCCTGGCTGCGCCTAGAAATTCTGTCCATAAAAATTATGAACAGAACCGGCGACAAAGGGCAGTCCTGCCGGAGTCCAACACGCACCGGGAACAAGTCTGACTTACTGCTGGCAATACGAACCAAGCTCCTGCTCCGGTCGTACAGGGACCGGATAGCCCTTAGCAAAGGGCCCCGGACCCCATACTCCCGGAGCACCCTCCACAGGCCGCCGCGAGGGACACAGTCGAATGCCTTCTCCAAATCCACAAAGCACATGTAGATTGGTTGGGCAAACTCCCATGAGCCCTCCAGCACCCTGTAGAGATAGAGCTGGTCCAGTGTTCCACGACCGGGACGAAAACCACACTGTTCCTCCTGAATCCGAGGTTCTACTATCGGCCGGATTCTCCTCTCCAGTACCCTGGCATAGACTTTCCCAGGGAGGCTGATAAGTGTGATCCCCCTATAGTTGGAGCACACCCTCCGATCCCCCTTCTTGAAAAGAGGGACCACCACCCCGGTCTGCCAGTCCAAAGGTACTGTCCCCAACCGCCACGCGATGTTGCAGAGGCGTGTCAGCCAAGACAGCCCCACAACATCCAGAGACTTGAGGTACTCAGGGCGGATCTCATCCACCCCCGGTGCCTTGCCACCGAGGAGTTTCTTGACTACCTCGGTGACTTCAGCTTGGGTGATGGACGAGTCCGCCTCCGAGCCCTCAGCCTCTGCTTCCTCAATGGAAGACGTGACGGCGGGATTGAGGAGATCCTCGAAGTATTCCTTCCACCGTCCGGTGATATCCCCAGTCGAGGTCAACAGCTGCCCACCTCCACTGTAAACAGCGTTGGTAGGGCACTGCTTCCCCCTCCTGAGGCGCCGGACGGTTTGCCAGAATCTCTTCGAGGCCGACCGATAGTCCTTCTCCATGGCCTCACCGAACTCCTCCCAGGCCCGAGTTTTTGCCTCCGCAACCACCCGGGCTGCAGTCCGCTTGGCCCGTCGGTACCCATCAGCTGCCTCAGGAGTCCCACAAGCCAGCCAGGCCCGATAGGACTCCTTCTTCAGCTTGACGGCATCCCTTACTTCCGGTGTCCACCACCGGGTTCGGGGATTGCCGCCTCGACAGGCACCGGAGACCTTACGGCCACAGCTCCGAGTGGCCGCGTTGACAATGGAGGTGGAGAACATGGTCCACTCGGACTCAATATCTCCAGACTCCCTCGGGATCTGGTCGAAGCTCTGCCGGAGGTGGGAGTTGAAGATCTCTCTGACAGGAGATTCGGCCAAACGTTCCCAACAGACCCTCACAGTATGTTTGGGTCTGCCGAGTCTGTCCAGCTTCCTCCCCCGCCATCGGATCCAACTCACCACCAGGTGGTGATCAGTTGACAGCTCCGCCCCTCTCTTCGCCCGAGTGTCCAAGACATACGGCCGGAGGTCGGATGAAACAACCACAAAGTCGATCATCGACCTCCGGCCTAGGGTGTCCTGGTGCCATGTGCACTGATGGACACCCTTATGCTTGAACATGGTGTTCGTTATGGACAAGCTGTAACTAGCACAGAAGTCCAATAACAGAACACCACTCGGGTTCAGATCAGGGGGGCCGTTCCTCCCAATCACGCCCCTCCAGGTGTCACTGTCGCTGCCCACGTGGGCGTTGAAGTCCCCCAGTAAAACGATGGAGTCCCCAGTCGGAGCACTTTCCAGCACCCCTCCCAGAGACTCCAAGAAGGCCGGGTACTCTGCACTGCCGTTCGGCCCGTAAGCACAAACGACAGTGAGAGACCTATCCCCGACCCGAAGGCGTAGGGAAGCGACCCTCTCGTTCACCGGGGTGAACTCCAACACATGGCGGCTGAGCTGGGGGGCTATAAGCAAACCCACACCAGCCCGCCGCCTCTCACCATGGGCAACTCCAGAGTGGTGAAGAGTCCATCCTCTCTCGAGGAGTGTGGTTCCAGAGCCCAAGCCGTGCGTAGAGGTGATCCCAACTATCTCTAGTCGGAATCTCTGAACCTCACGCACAAGCTCAGGCTCCTTCCCCGCCAGAGAGGTGACATTCCATGTCCCTAGAGCTAGATTCCGCGTCCAGGGATCGGATTGTCTAGGCTCCCGCCTTCGACTGCCGCCCGATCCACTTAGCACCGGCCCCTTACGGTCCCTCCTGCAGGTGGTGGGTCCACGGGAGGGTGGCCCCACGTCACTCCTTCGGGCTGAGCCCGGCCGGACCCCATGGGGGGAGGCCCGACCACCAGGCGCTCGCATACGAGCCCCAACCCCGGGCTCCAGGGTGGGGCCCCGGCTGCGCCATACCGGGCGACGTCACGGTCCTCCTTTTTTTGGGCATCATAAGGGGTTTTGAACCGCTCTTAGTCTGACCCGTCGCCTAGGACCTGTTTGCCTTGGGAGACCCTACCAGGGGCATATAGCCCTAGACAACATAGCTCCTAGGTTCATTCGGGTACTCAAACCCCTCCACCACGGTAAGGTGGCAGTTCAAGGAGAAACTACCTGACCTGTGATCCATTTTTCAGTTATTACCCATCGGTTGAGAAGCACTCACCTATCTGGTATATCACTAACTATGTTTCAATTTCCTGACAGGTATGTAGAACATGTTGTCCATGTTAATCAGTATCATTTACACACACACGAGGAAACAACTACAGAAAGCTGATATCCGTGTATTTTGGATTTCACGGAAACTAACACGTGTGATCAGAAAGATCAGACACATTTTCATGTGCTTGTTTTCAGCTGGCAGAACCAGTCAAACTGTAGTCCATGTAGTCATCTGTGTTTACCGCATTACTCACAGTGTGATTTCATCAAACACTATGGCACATGCTGTGCTACTGCTGCTGATCAGCTTGACCATTTCTGTGGGTCAAGCCTTCAGTTTCTATGGGGGATCGATGACCTTCATGCCTGGAAACAGATATCCAGGTGGAAAAGTGGAGGAAAGTCCAGGTTAATACATTCAAATCTCTTTAATCTGTTAACTGTCACCCCCTTTTTTGAGCATGGATTTGAACTTAAAGGGTTGCAATTCATGAATGCTTTAGAATATATATTAAGGTTGATTCTTTTAAAAGAAGACCCAGCAGACTATTGAAGAAGTTAAAGCAGCTTCGAAAAATGTAAAAGTAAAAAAGTTGGAAGAGTTTTCACAGTTTTCGCTTATCTGACATCGAGGGCCCTATTTTAACGATCTGAAGCGCAAGTATCAAACGCGAAACGCAAGTAACTTTGTGGGCGGATCTCGGGCGCTGTTGCTTTTATACCGGCGGGATAAATGACTCTTGCGCCCGACACAAATCTATGAGTTGGTCTGAAGTAGCTTCATTATTCATAGGTGTGGTTTGGGCGTAACGTGAAATAAACCAATCAGAGCATCATCTCACATTCCCTTTAAGAGCAGGCGTGTTTGTTCCATGGCGGATTGCTATTATAACGGCGAATTTGCCAGACGCACACCAGGAGCGGTTCACAGCCGAGGAGACCGACGTTCTTGTCAGGGCCGTAAAAGACAGAAAAGTGACATTGAATGGGGATGGGAGAAACCCATATTATTATTATCCCATAGGAATATTTTTCCTTGTAATTATGTAGGGGTGGTGGTAGCGCAATGGATAAGACACATGCCTTTGGTGTGAGAGACCCGGGTTCGAATCCACTGTGAGACACCAATGTGTCCCTGAGCAAGACACTTAACCCCTAGTTGCTCCAGAGGCGTGCGACCTCTGACATATATAGCAATTGTAAGTCGCTTTGTATAAAAGCGTCAGCTAAATGAATAAATGTAAATGTAAATGTATGGTTTGCAAAAATGTCAACTGCTGCGTCTGTGTGTAGATGAGAGAGGCAAAGTGTATGGGACATGTGAACGTCTTTAATTTATTCCACAAGTTTTGAAGTGTATCTTCTTGTCTTGTATTCACACTCGAAATCGATATAGTTCCTTTATCACTGTTTATTCTTCCAAGTCAATAAAGAATCACATTCCTTACATACAGCACAATCCTCTTGCGCAGCGATGTCTACTCAACAACTTATTTGTAGAGATACTATACTTGTGAGACAATTGCTATATTATATGCTATATAATAACAAACGGTCAAAAGCTTTGTGTTCTCCCACTGTGCATCTGCACTTATTGCATCAAACTTTTTTACATGTGCTACCAAATAGACGTCACTGAACATGCGTGGTAAGGACAAATATAATACAAATACAGTGCCCTCCACAATTATTGAACCCCCTGGTAAATATGATCAAAATTGGCTGTAAAAAATAAATCTGCATCGATTATCCTTGTGATCTTTCATTCAAAAAATGTGCAAAATTCTAACTTTTCATTGAAGTAAAAGAATTGAAAGTGGGGGGAAATCACATTATGAAATAAATGTTTTTCTCCAAAACACGTTGGCCACAATTATTGAAACCCCTAGAATTTTTTACGAGTAAAATATCTCTGAAGTATATTCCCATTAATGTTTACCTTTTTTAGTACACCAGGGTGACTAGGAACATGAAACTGTCCAGCTATGACTTCGTGTTTCACAGGAGTTTAAATATGAGGAAACACAAAGGCCAAATCCCCTTAATCATCCATCACAATGAGTAAAACCACAGAATATAGTTCTGATGCGTAGCAAAAGATTGTTGAGCATCACAAACTAGAAAGTGGCTGTAAGACAGTAGCTAAAGAATTGAAAATCCCAATTTTGACCATCAGGGCAATAATTAAGAAGTTATAACCAACTAAAGATGTTATGAATCTGCCAGGAAAAGGACGTGTGTCTATACTGTCTTAATGCATGGCGAGTATGAAAGTTTGAGTGGCCAAAGACTCTTCAAGGATCACAGATGGAGAATTGCAGAGATTAGTTGAGTCTTGGGGGTCAGAAAGCCTAAAAAAAAATTTATCAAACAACCCCTACATCCCCACATGTTGTTTGGGAGGCTTTAAAAAAAAAACTCCTCGCTCATCCAAAAACAAATTCCAGCAAATTTAATTGTCAGACACGACTGGATCTTCAAACAACACAGGGTTCTGTGGTCAGATGAGACTAAAACAGAGCTTTTTGGCAGCAAACACACTAGATGGGTTTGGTGAACACAAGGATAAAAAGTACCCCATGTGTACAATTTAATATACCATTGGATCTTTAATGTTGTGGGCATATTTTTCTGCTGGAGGTCCTGGACTTCTTGTTCAGATACATGGCATTGTGGATTCTATCAAATATCAACAGATAAAAAATCAAAACCTGATGCTTTCTGCTAGAAATCTTATAATGGGCCGTGGTTGGATCTTCCTTCAGGACAACGATCCAAAACAAACATCAAAATCAACACAAAAATTTGTTGTGGAGCACAAAATGAAGCTTCTGCCATGACCGTCCCAGTCCCCTGACCTGATGAGTGGAGTGAACTGAAGAGGAGAAGCACCAACATGGATCTGGGAATCTGAAGGATCTGGAGAGATTCTGTGTGGAGGAATGATCTCTGATCTCTTGTCAGGTGTTCTCCAAACTCATCAGGCATTATAGGAGAAGACTCAGAGCTCATCTTGGCAAAAGGAGATTGCAAAAACTATTTAATAAAAGGGTTTCAATAATTGTGGCCAACGTGTTTTGGAGAAAAACATTTATTTCATAATGTGATTTCCCCCCACTTTCAATTCTTTTACTTCAATGAAAGGTTAGAATTTTGCAAATTTTTTGAATGAAAGATCACAAGGATAATCGATGCAGATTTATTTTTTGCAGCCAATTTTGATCATATTTACCAGGGGGTTCAATAATTGTGGAGGGCACTGTATATGCAATACAAATATTGCTTGAATAATTTTTTTTTTTGGGAGCAGTACTTTTCAGTGTGCGGACTTCACACTTCTTTATTTGTCTATATCATTCAGTTGTCCTGCACCTGCGCCCAATCTGGGTGTTTGGGATGTGCACACCATTTTTGTATTTTTGAAGAACAAATATAAACCACATAAATATATTCAACAGTAAATTACTAATTAACAAAAATAATTATTATATCAAATTTACGCAGTAGAAATATGAAAATATACATTTTGAAAGATGAAATATGGCTCATACACAAAGTGTATGCGCGTTGTGCACACGCTACATTATTGTAAAGCATGCGCTCTTAAAATAGCATCTGAACGTGCCACTGAAAACGCGCCACTGACTTTAGACTAGGTTTTTCCTGGTCTGTGGTGGAATTGTTTTCTAGAACTGCACCAGGGAACGTTTGCGCCGGAACACGCCCTCCTCTTTTCGCTGAACCGTCCCCGGGAGCGCAAGTTCATTCCCTAATTTACCGACGTGCGTCTGTGGAGGGAAAAGTCCGCTGTGCGTCGGGTGCAAAATAGGAATGATACATGCGTCGGTGTACAAATTCAATTGCGCTGGGTGCAAGATAGGGCCCTGAGAGTTAACAGGCTATAGTAATGAATTTTTGTTTTTCTATTTCTGTTATTTTACTTGAAATTAAACATAACTGAGAACTCACCCTTCACTACTGTGAAGCACAAAATAAGTTATTATTATTTATTTTAAACAAAGTGAAAGTCAATGGGGTCCAGTCTTTGAAAGCATTCTTTAAAATATTTTGCATGGCTTATTTGCAGTGCTAAAAAAAGATATCTGTTAAATGTGTTTCTTGGCAGATGCAGTTTTACTACAGAGAGTCTGGTAAACTGTCCTGTGATCCTCAAGTTGCATGGGCCTGTGATAGTGGCGACTGTGGCATTCTCACATTCTCAGAGCCTGAGGTGACGGAGTAGGACCACTCGGGTTAGATCCACTGGTGCCAGTATGAGCATCACATGAGCAACAGTGTCACTGGCGACGAGCCCTTCTCTCTGAGGTAAGATCTTATATAATTGATGTGATGGCGAATTCCAGCGAGTTCACATTGCCTGCTGATCTGTGCAGTGGTCTGCCAGTCTTGTGTTTCTCCCTGGTCGCTTCAACACTCTGCGGAGTTCCCCTCTCACAAAAGAGCTTGCGTGTGGCACGTCTTTTTAAAGATGTCTCGCCCGTGCACTTCTGGTTGCGGTCGGACTGTTTCCGAGTTTGATGGGCATAATTGCTGCCTTACGTGTTTGGGCGTAGATCACGCTAAGGCAGCCTTTGTGGATGAATCATGTTCTCACTGTGGGAACATGACCATCGCGACACTGCGGTCGAGACTAGCCGACGAGCTCTCACGGTTTCAGCCTCTTCCTGGAGAAAGGAGACTCCATCCCCAGTTGGTTCAGCTGATTTGGGAACAGTTCGGGGACGCACAGGCAGATCTGTTTGCCTCCCACGACTCTTCCCACTGCAGCCTGCTTTACTCCCTGACCGAGGGCATGCTCGGCACGGACGCACTGGCCCACAGCTGGCTGCGTGGTCTCCGCAAATATGCGTTTCCCCCAGTGAGCCTTCTTGCACAGGGAGGACGAGGAGCAGGTCATTTTGGTTGCACCTCATTGGCCCACTCGGACCTAGTTCTCCGAACAGGTACTCCTCGCGACAGCACCTCCCTGGCCAATCCCTCTGAGGAAGGACCTCCTTTCTCAGAGACGAGGCACCCTATGGCACCCTCGTCCCGATCTGTGGAACCTCCACGTGTGGCTCCTGGACAGGACGAGGCTGGTTTGAGTACCCTACCACTAGCGGTGGTGGCTCCCATCACTTCCGCTAGAGCATCGTCCACAAGACATGCCTACGCGTTGAAGTGGAACCTCTTCGTCACCTGGTGCTCTTCTCGCCGAGAAGACCCCAGAAAATGCCTGATCGGTGTCGTGCTTTCCTTCTTGCAAGATGGGTTGGAGCGAAGGCTGTCTCCCTCCAACCTCAAAGTGTATGTTGCCACTATCGCCGCACATCACGACGCAGTTGAAGGTAAGTCCGTGGGGAAGCACGACCTGGTCATCAGGTTCCTGAGAGGAGCGGGGAAACTGAATCCTCCTAGCCCTCCTCTCGTACCCTATTGGGACCTCTGAGTGGTTCTAACTGCCTTGCAGAGTGCTCCATTTGAGCCTTTACAAACAGTGGAGCTTAAGTTCCTGTCAATGAAGACAGCGCTCCTGGTTGCATTTGCCTCCATCAAGAGGGTAGGGGACATGCAGGCATTTTCGGTTGACGAAGCGTGCCTGGAATTAGGGCCGGCCTGCTCTCACGTGATCCTGAGACCCCGGCCTGGATACGTGCCCAAGGTTCCCACCACTCCCTTTCTAAACCAGGTGGTGAACCTGCAAGCGCTGCCCTTGGAGGAGGCAGACCCAACCTTGGCACTGCTCTGTCCAGTATGCGCCCTCCATGCTAACATAGACAGAACGCAGTGTTTCAGGACCTCGGACCAGCACTTTGTCTGTTATGGTGGGAAGCTGAAGGGAAAGGCTCTAATTGAACTGTCCGCGGACTGCTTACAGGGGCCCTGTCAGATAAGTTACAGGTGAGATCCAGTTGGTGAAGTCCCACCTGTAAATTATTTGACAGGGTCCCAGTAGGCTGTCTGTGGACAATACATTAATGGGTCATATTTCATAATTACAGTTTTACAGTTTTATGAGGTAAAGACTACTGTACACCACACAGGGGACACAATACAACACAATGATGTACATTACAGCTATTAATTATGTATTATTAGCCTAAAATTGAACTGTCCACGGACTGTTTACATGGGCCCTGTCAGAAAAGTTACAGGTGGGATGCTGTTTTCGACTTCTAAATTTTCAGCTGTTGAATTGCCGTAACGTTTCCGGATTCTCACCAAAGTTGGTGAAGTCCCGGTTGTAACTTATTCTACAGGGTTCCTGTAGGATGTCTGTGGATGATCTATTAATGGGTCATATTTCATATTTACAGTGGTTTTATGAGGTAAAAACTATTGTACACCACACAGGGGCCACAATACAACACACTGATGTACATTACAGCTATTAATGATGTATTATTAGCCTAAAATTTAACTGTCCACGGACTGCTTACAGGGGCCCTGTCGAATAGATCACAGGTGGGATGCATCACAGTTGGTCCAAGATGCAACTTTGACTGGATGTATCTCAGGAACCAAGCCTAATTGGGGCTCCATACTCTGGGGTTACAGGGGTGCCATGGGTACCTCCCCATGACCGGGGTATGGACCTCCAAGTCGGCTTGGTTCCGAAGATACACCCGGTCAAAGTCCAATCTTTGACCGGGCATAACTCCAAAGCCAAGCCGACTTGGGGCTCCATACTCCCGGCGTGTGGGGGACCTATGGGTACCTCCCCACACCCAGACTTTGGAGCTCCAAGTCGGCTTGGTTCCCGAGATACACCCGGTCAAAGCTGGACCGGAAGCAGAAAGTCGCAGGGGGGGTTAGAAGGGACCCTATGGGCCCTCTCCAAGCCTGGAGTTTGGAGCTCCAACTCAGCTTGACTCCCGAGATACACCCGGTTATACATAAGGGACTTTTGGACAAAACGGTCTATATCTTGGCAAGGACGAGTCCCAGCGTATCGTCCATCGGGGTGGTGAGGGGCCCCTAGAGGCCCTCTCAGACCCCAGAGTCCCGAGCTTCTGGAACCCTTCCTTCCGAAGTGCACCCTTTCCTTTCGGGCACCATATCTCGGCCCGCGGGGGTGCACTTGAACAGTCACACACCTTTGTGCCATTCCTGAAACATAGTACATAGTAAAAGCGTCAGCTAAATGAATAAATGTAAGTACATACCTGTCATTTCCAAGGTGTTTGATTTTTTTAATTTGACCATGTTCATGTACAGATACTCTTGTGAATGTTGAAGTCAGCAGGACTTTAAAAAATAAAAATTAAATAAACACCTGTGAACATGCTGATATCAAGAGAAACTATAGGGCTGCACGATTTGGGGAATTGCGATTTAAACTTTAAATATATAATGAACACCAAGGGCCCTATCTTCCACCCAGCGCAATTTACTTTGTACACCGACGCATGTATCATTCCTATTTTGCACCCGCGCACAGCGGACTTTTCCCTCCACAGACGCACGTCGGTAAACTAGGAAATGCATTTGCGCTCCCGGGGGCGGTTCAGCGCAAAGAGGAGGTGTGTTCCGGCGCAAACGTTCCCTGATGCAATTTTGCAGGTTTAGAAAACAATTCCGTCACTGACCAGGAAAAACCTAGTCTAAAGTCAGTGGTGCGTTGCGCATGTTATTCATATGCTTTTTTAAATCTTGCACTACGTTTTCAATCTTTTCGTAGTATATGCAGCTTTTCTCTCTCTTAATATGTGTCCATGAGAAAGAGATAGAAAGAGATGTCAATCCATTTATTACTACATTTTATAAAGCGCATATTTAAACAAATCGTAATCAGTATCCGGACAGTTTTCTATTGACTTAAACATTCCGAGGATTGATATTTTCTGATAATGACTGTCGTCAATAACAATGCCACTGTATAACAAACCGTGACTGGCACCATCTTGCATCCACTTAGCGATTGTAAAAAAAAAAAAAAAATGACTACATGTCTTGTTGCTAGGACGATTGTTTTGCACATTGTAATGGATTATAAAGTAACAAGCTGGATTTACATTATCCCTTACATCGTAGGACCTTTATTACAAACAAAACTGAAAATAAAAATATCATATCATATCATATCATCATTTTAACAAACTGTTTAACAGCAGAATTTATGGTGGAAATACTACATTACCCATGATGCTGTACAGAAACTTCCACCAATCCGCGAAAAGCACCAAAAGAGCTTTTTAGCCCTGCCCACTCCCATGAAGCACTGCGAAGGGCATTATCAAGTTAGGCTACGTTCACACTGCAGGGCTTAATGCTCAATTCCGATTTTTTGAAAAAATTCGATTTTTTTGCAAGGCCGTTCACATTTCCAATTAAATGCGACCTTTTGTGATCTCCTGTGTGAACGTGAAATGACCCAGAAGTGACCCGCATGCGCAGAAGAGTACTCAACGGTCAACGACGTCACTTGTTGTTTGCGGAAGTAGCTAAACTTTAACTGTGATTCTCTCACACACACACACACACACACACACACACACACGAGCGCGCGCAGCGACCGTTACACAAGAGCCAGACAGCAGCCGCTGACCTATCTAATATCAGATTCAGCACAAATAAGTTAACATAACGTATATATATAATGGCCGTGGGCTTTTTTTATTTTTTTTTTATTAACGGGCTCGTCGAGGTCGACCCGTTCGGCAGATTTACCTCAGCTCGACGAATATGCAGTCCGTTTTCAAACCGACGACTACTTCAACGCAGAATTATGACGTTTTTCGTGTATCAATAACGTGCGGGTCGGATACATGCGACCTGGCCGTTCAGACTGAAGTCGCATTTCAAAAGATCGGATATGTATCGGATTTGGGACCACATACCCAAGTGGCCTGGGTCGCATTTGAGAAGATCGGATCTGTGTCGTTCAGACTGTCATGAAAAGATCAGATACAGGTCGCATAGGGGCAAAAAAATCGGAATTGGGTCGTTTCAGCCTGCAGTGTGAACGTAGCCTCAGTGTCTCAGTGTCTCAGTGTTTCAGTGTCTCAGTGTCTCAGTGTCTCAGTGTTTCAGTGTTTCAGTGTCTCAGTGTCTCAGTGTTTCATTGTTTCAGTGTTTCAGTAGACCTTAGGCTACGTTCACACTGCAGGCTGAAACGACCCAATTCCGATTTTTTTGCCCCTATGCGACCTGTATCTGATCTTTTCATGACAGTCTGAACGACACAGATCCGATCTTCTCAAATGCGACCCAGGCCACTTGGGTATGTGGTCCCAAATCCGATACATATCCGATCTTTTGAAATGCGACTTCAGTCTGAACGGCCAGGTCGCATGTATCCGACCCGCACGTTATTGATACGCGAAAAACGTCATAATTCTGCGTTGAAGTAGTCGTCGGTTTGAAAACGGACTGCATATTCGTCGAGCTGAGGTAAATCTGCCGAACGGGTCGACCTCGACGAGCCCGTTAATAAAAAAAAATAAAAAAAAGCCCACGGCCATTATATATACGTTATGTTAACTTATTTGTGCTGAATCTGATATTAGATAGGTCAGCGGCTGCTGTCTGGCTCTTGTGTAACGGTCGCTGCGCGCGCTCGTGTGTGTGTGTGTGTGTGTGTGTGTGTGTGTGTGAGAGAATCACAGTTAAAGTTTAGCTACTTCCGCAAACAACAAGTGACGTCGTTGACCGTTGAGTACTCTTCTGCGCATGCGGGTCACTTCTGGGTCATTTCACGTTCACACAGGAGATCACAAAAGGTCGCATTTAATTGGAAATGTGAACGGCCTTGCAAAAAAATCGAATTTTTTCAAAAAATCGGAATTGAGCATTAAGCCCTGCAGTGTGAACGTAGCCTTAGTCTCCCTATGATCTCAAAATACTTAAATATTTGTATACATAAAAATATTTTGTAATAAACTTAAAACATATTGTTTTTAAATAAATATATTAACAACAAACTTTCGGAACCAACAAAACTCTTTTAGTGGGCACTGCTGCATTCTATTAGAAACATATGTGATAAAATACAAACTAATAGATCAAGATTAATATGGTGTCAAAGACTAGTCCTGTATGAATAAGGCTTTAGCAGTAGTTTTCATAAATTGTGTTGTTGTGAACTCACTGTAGTTCTGTGGATTTAAATCATTCTTCCCTGTTGCCACTGTTTTGTAGTCCTAACACCAGTCCACAGTTGTGT
The DNA here is from genome assembly GCF_965113295.1 of Leuciscus leuciscus. Classification (NCBI taxonomy): domain Eukaryota; kingdom Metazoa; phylum Chordata; class Actinopteri; order Cypriniformes; family Leuciscidae; genus Leuciscus; species Leuciscus leuciscus. The sequence continues at coordinate 3,963,763 of NC_138735.1, read as the reverse complement.
ACCAGGGGTGAACAGGCCAAGTTTACTGACACCAACTCCCTTACATGGAGATGTACAACATGCAGCTGTGGGAAGTGTTCACATTATCACCCTCCGTGCCCAGAGCTCGGGCAACAGGTCTGAAATATGCATTGTCCAAAAATTTAACAAAAAAAAATGTTGACACTACTTTCCTGAACAGGTCCAAATTTCACTCTACTAACATATGCAATTTTGTATAAATTCAGAAGATCTATCAGATGCAGGCCCGGTTCTACGGGGGTGATAGGGTGCTAAACACCCTCAAACATTGTCATATAAATAACCTGAAAATACAGTAGTTTATTAAGGTTAAATCTTGCTAACCATTCTTACTAAAAAAATGGGGTAAGCACATTTGCTGTACATTCTCTTTTTAAGAGGTGTTTGAGTAAATGTGGTTTGATTTGTTTACATTAGTTAATGTATTAGGCTAACTAACATGAACCATGAGAAATACATTTGTTACTGTATTTATTAATCTTTGTTAATCTTAGTTAATACAAATACAGCTGTTCATTGTTTGTTTATGTTACTTCACAGTGCATTAGGCTATTAATGTTAAGAAATACAACTTTTGATTTCAATAATGTAGGCTACTAGTAAATGGTGAAATTAACGTTAATAAAGATTAATAAATGCTGTAGAAGTGCAGTTTATTAATAGTTAATTTTAACTAATGTAGTTAACTAGAGTTTAATAAATGGAACTTTATTGTAAAGTGTTACCGATTTGTTATATTCAGACGTCTTGTGAGTTCAGTGTTGGACAGATCAGTTGTTTTAACCATTCATTACATGGAATTGGTTCAAGGAGTCATTTGTTCGCGGATCGGACGTTTCATTAGCGGACCACGCCACGCGTTGTGTGATTAGCCCGGCAGTTACGACATTGCACAAGATTTGTGTCAACACAGAATCACTGGATAGGTTTTTTTTCTGTTTATTGAAAGTGTTTTTTTATTTTATTTTTATGTCAGCTGATGCCTTCCGATCTTTTACCATCGTGTCAATTCTCAATTGATTTTGATTAATATGTGCGAGGGAGCGAGAGAGCAAGACAGTTTGAGGACGGTGAGAGTGCGCGTGCACGACTGGCGCTCGCTCTGTACACGGTAGACCAATCACAACAGACGTAGCTTTCTGGCCAATCAGAGCAGAGTAGTTCGCGGAAAGGAGGAAACTTGATTCATCTGACGCGTCGTTTGAGAATCATTGAAAATGAGGTTATGTGCAAATGTATATTATGAGAAAATGAAACAGTTTTTTGACCTTTGATGCATGTAAACCTGTTGTAGGAGACTCCAAAACAACATTAGGAAACTTTAAAATACCATAATAGGGGCACTTTAAACGCAATGGCCAATCAGAGGTTATGTTCAGTGTAGAGTTTTGCACACTTGCGAATTCTAACATTATAACAAACAAAGTGTAGACACAATGAAAATAAGATATTTACTGTGCAGTGTAGACAGCTTCTTTGATTATAACAGAAGTTTTCGCAAGAGTGCAGCAGCTGAAGTGAGTGACAGTTTTCTATTTCTATTTGAATAAAGGTTTTGTTTTTCATGCTGCTAAGAGGACCAACGGCCATGCACACATTTAAATGTGGGATTTACTCTCGAAATTGCAATTATTAACTTAATGATAACCACAGCAATGAATGGGACAATGATATGTCAAAAATACAGTCACACTTTAGATTCAGGGTCCAATTCTCACTATTAACTAACTATTAACAACGACTTTTGCCTCAATAAACTCCTAATGACTGCTTATTAATAGTTAGTAAGGTTGTTAAGTTTAGGTATTGGGTAGGATTTAGGGATGTAGAATATGGTCATACAGAATAAGCCATTACTATGTGCTTTATAAGTACTCATAAACAGCCAAATATCCTACTAATATGGATGCAAATAAGCAACTAGTTAATAGTGAGAATTGGACCCTAAACTAAAGTGTTACCAAAAATACATAGGCCTAGATGTGCATTAAGTAATGCAAGTGCGGACTGATAGATTTGATTCTGGAACCGGGCCTGATCAGATGTACAGTATGTGAAGTTGTTGAAATGCTAAGTATTTCTAGATAAACCAACCAGCAGTTTTTGCATGTACCGGTTATTTGAGTAAATGTTATCTAATCTTTCAATCACTCTTGTGTAGTATCTTCGACTTCCAGGTCAGTGGTCCATGGAATATGTCAAAGAGCTTGAGGAATGCAAGTCAAGGGGTTACAGAGGCAATGCTGACATGGACACCACAGGAATCTGACCTGCATCATCATGTACCCGTGTGTTTCACTGCAGAGACACTTCAGAGGTAAAATTAGGTCTGTTCTTAAGCTCACTTAGATTAATATGATTTTTTCCTTGATCTGTCATTCGTCTTTCTCTCCATAATTAGTCAGTCAGAGATGAGATGCATTGTGATCATTGTGGCAAAATCAAGGGTTCTCTCAGGTAAAAACAGATTTCATAAATGTCTTAATGAACGATTCTGTTAACAGTTTTTTTTTTTTTTTTTGTACTGTGAAATATCTAGTTCAGTCATGAAACTCTAGATGCTGCAGGCTGATATGTCCTTTACATGCAATCTGACACCATCTAGAGTTTCATGACTGAACTAGATATTTCACAATTCAAAAACAAACTGTAAACTGTAAAAATGAACAAACTGTTCTTGTAACCAATGAGATTGCTTGCTCAACATTTGAATAGTCTGGTTTAGTCTATTCATGCAACAGCAGAATAATCTTACTGTACATGCTCACAGTAGCGTGACTGTGTATCTGTATCTTTTTGTTAGTTACTGTTAGTGCATTGATAATATCTGTTGTTGTCATTTTAGATCAATTGATAAATGTATCATATCCCTCAAGGTGAAGCAAAGGTCTTCTGTGAGGATAACAGTATCAGCATTGCAATAAGCAAAGCCTCCATGAAGGGGATTGATCAAAACTGGCTCCAACTGAGAGACCCTACCTGGGACCTGTTTCAGAAAGGAGGTTCAACCAACTCTGAGTTAAAACTTGAACTCTGAGTTGACTTACCCTGAGATGGGAAACTCTGAGTTTTCGGTTACAGAACAGCTGAAATGAGTTAGTTCCATCAACTCTGAGTTGACTGACTCTGAGTTAAGTGCGTGCACCACAACTATAAAAAGCCATTATCAATGGAGTGCAGATATTATGAGTCACCATGGCAACAACGCCAGACAAAAAGAGGTCTTCATATTTCTCACCAGTACGAACATTATTACTGTAATTTTACAGTATTAGAACATTAATACTGTAATTTAATTAAAGGGATTACTCTTAATTCTTCTGTAATTTAAAGTAAAATCTGATGTAATTATATTAGACTATAGAACAATTCTGTATATTTAACATACATTTTTAAAAGTTATATTTTTAATGTAACCTTCTCCCTCTACACACTTTGGTCAATTCAAGAATAATTCATGCAATTGTATATTGTTTATTTGAAAGCATTAAAAGTGCAGTTTCTTGTCTCTCCTTGTATTGTTCAAATGGTTGAGGTTGATATGGGATTTAGTAATAAGTAGACCAATACTTTCTAAAGATAGTTATTATTGCATTAATCTAATTACACTGTTGAAGATGTCATTTGTAGTTAGTAATACAAGTAACTTACCCAACTGTTATAATATCAGAGGTGAAACTGGAAGAACAGTATGTTATTCCCTAATTTTTATTTTCATGTAGGGGCAATCCTGCAGGTATTAAAAGAACATGGCAGCAGCTGAAAATTAAATATAAAAACATAATTCAATCAAGTAAGGCTTGAGTGTACATGGGTGTAGGCTACCTGACTTTTCAAACATTTGACATATTAAATAACTAAAGCATCCAGTGTCTAGCAGTGCAGCAGCATTTTTGGCTGAGGGACTTCAGAGCCAGTCACTCCCCAAGATCCAACGGCCCCATAAAATGTAGAGGTTTACATACGTGTTATTTTTGATATTTCCATTTATTTTACTTTGGGTTGGGTTTTTTGTTGGTCCCAACAGATTCTGATGGTATCTGTCTTTTGGAGCCTCCTGTCCCAACAGAACTCCAGGCAGTTGTAAGTCGCCTACTCAATACACCAGAAATTATGACAAATAGTGTTATAAAGTTATACTCAACCAAATGCTCATCTTCACAGGACGATGGGGATAAAGAGTTTCTGCTGCCACAGAGAGGCCTACAGAGGTAATGTTAATATTCTGTGTCTACACATCAAACAATCTACACATTCTGATTATTTAACATTTTTATGTGGAGTAGCCTATAGAATCAAAGTTTAAATCTAAGTATAAACGGGTATTCTTATCTCTCCCCCCGCCCTCAGAGTGTGGAAGAACAGCAGGAGGACGGTCCATCAACTTCTGGTGCACAGATGAACATAGTTCAGTGATTCTCAGTAAATGCCACAGTTTAATTCTGTAGAATTTGTTTAGAACTACATTATGTAACTCTAATCTACTACTGTATTTTCAGTTGCCAGTTAAGGAGTTATATAGACTTCATCTTATTAAAAAAATTGGGGGGAAAAATGCAGTAAAAATAGCAATATTTTATTTATTAATAAAAGATTAATTTTATTAATAAAAATGTACTGAAAGAATGAATGAGGTGTTTAAACACCACTTCCTCTTTAAAAAAGGGGAGGAGACCGATAGAAACTCTGGGTTTACTGAAGAAAACCTGCTCCTGACCAGTTACTATGGTAACTGACTCTGAGTATAAGTTACCTCTCTTTCAGAAACGGGCTTGACTTACTCTGCTTTCTCAGGTTTAACATACCTCCCATTCTGAAACAGAAAACTCAGAGTTTCCCTCATTTCAGGGTTAACATACTCAGAGTTTTCACTTAACCTCCTTTCTGAAACAGGCCCCTGCTCTCTTACTTCCAATGACACCCATATCCTGGGCATGGTGACCCTCAACACCTGTGGTACCACTGTGGAGGTAGAGATACTGCTGTCTATGTTTATTTAAATCGAATATTTGCTATGCTACTCAGCAAAAAAAAAAAAAAAAAAAAAAAAAAAAAATATATATATATATAACATCCAATGTACTAAGGATTTTTAATGTACTAAGAATATCACTTCTTTGTTATGTAAACATTAGAGGGACATTCCATTTTTATCATTTTGAAAAAGTTATGAGAACGTTTGTCACCGAATGGTAAATAGTGAAGCGAGGATTCAGGTGCAGAAAAATAAGGATCTTTATTAAGTAATACAAATAAACAAAACAAAACTACAATCAAAGACTCCCCCATGGGGGAAAACAAGACAGGCATCTGGCAAAACTGGAAACACGAGGAAACATAGACAACGAACCAGCACAGGACTGCAAACACAGGGAGACTAAATAGGAAGCAAACAAAAGAGGGTAACGAGAAAGGCAGGTGGAAATCAATAATCAGGAAACAAGATGGGAGGGGCTAGCCAATTGACAGGAGAGCACATGGCACAAGGAAAAACATGACAAGTCATGTGCTCACAACAAACCAAGACTATTCATGGATTTCATCCGGTCCCTTTCCACAGGTGTATTAATCAAGCACAATGCAGTCTGCATTCATAATCTAGGTGCTTGATTTTATACACCTGTGGAAAGGGACCTGATGAAACGTACTTGGTTACTAAACGTAACCTCGGTTCTCTCTAGAAGAGGGAACGAGTATTGCGTAAGTTGCTTACGCTACGGGAAAGTCTTCTTTCTTCGAGATCTGAAGCCAAAAATTATCCTTAATTTTGTATTCATTGTCAACGCAGTGCGGCAGCCGGCAGACCATGGCAGGCTGTATAAGCGTGCTCATTGGCTGCCAGGCGGCAACTGCTTAAGCCTATCAGTGAGCCTTGTGTGACCTCACATCCAATGAGGGCGCTTCGCGCCCTCCACACCCCTCTAACCGTCAGGATGGGTGTGGCCAGTGTGTATATAAGCAGGGCTCACAGGCTGAAAAATCTGGTTTTCGTAGTCTGAAGCGCAAAAGCTCGTGGCGCGTCACGGCAGGTTACGCAATACTCGTTCCCTCTTCTAGAGAGAACCGAGGTTACGTTTAGTAACCGAGTACGTTCTCTTACGAGAGGTTCTCTCGTATTGCGTAAGTTGCTTATGCTACGGGAACCCCTTGTCAACGCCGTGCGCGCCGAGCATACAGCGCATGAATCCCAGGGAGACCGGGGAAAAACATAACGCTGAAAACAGGTGGCCGGTAGGGAAACGGGCCAACACATGTACAAAGCACTTCACTTCGTGAATAGATAGAGCGGCACAGCCGGTCTATTCATATCCATGTAAATAGTGCGGCCGGCGGTGCGGGCCCACACAATACATAAGCACAAGTAAGGGAATAAAATAGAGCAGAACACAGTCTATTTATGGGGAGAATAATCCCCAGCGCGGCAGAGTGCAAGAGGGGCGGCCAGCACCGGTACACAGCGCGCAATGGGAAATAAGGGACAGAACGGCACAGCCGGTCTGAACACCAAATACTCCTTCCCTTTGTGCCATACCAGAAATATAACCAGTATGTGAGCGTAGTCTGCGCATAAGCGACTGGGCAGAGCATACAGCCCACTTATACTGATAACAGTTTAGCCTGCAAGGCAGGAACTTCCAGGTTATAAAACCTCACGAATGTCGATGGGGAGGCCCAGCCCGCCGCCATACAAATATCGTGAATAGAAATTCCGCTGGACCAGGCCCACGAAGAGGCCATGCCTCTGGTGGAGTGGGCTCTGATACCCAAAGGACACTGCAGGTGTTTGGAGGCGTAAGCTGCTGCAATCGCGTCCACTATCCACCTGGACAGGCTCTGTTTCGAGGCGGCGAGACCCTTGGTGCGCCCGCCAAAGAAACAAAGAGCTGCTCGGAACGCCTGAAAGCGGCGGAGCGCGTGATGTAAACTCTCAGCGCCCTAACAGGGCATAGGAGGTTATCACTGTCCCCGTTATCGGATGCTGGCAGAGCCGAAAGGGAGATGATTTGTGCCCTAAAGGGGGTTCCAATCGCTTTGGGGATGTAACCGTGTCTCGGTCTGAGGATGACTTTCGAGTCATTCGGTCCGAACTCAAGACATTCAGGGCTAACAGATAGCGCGTGCAGATCCCCCACGCGTTTTACTGAAGACAGAGCTATCAGAAAAACGGTTTTGAGCGAAAGATACTTAGAATCCACGGATTCAAGTGGTTCAAAGGGAAAAGCCTTCAGGGCCTCCAGGACCAAGGACAGATCCCAAATAGGAACCGAGGGGGGGCCGCGGGGGATTCATCCGTCTGGCTCCTCTGAGGAAACGGATAATAAGCTCGTTCCTTCCTATTGCGCGGCCGAGCGTCGTCTGAGCGAACGCTGCAATAGCCGCCACATATACTTTGAGCGTGGAAGGGGACCTGCCCTTATCCAACAGCTCCTGTAGGAAGGAGAGCACCCGGGGGACCCCACATGTTTGTGGATCCAAGCTCTTAGTAGCGCACCATTTAGAGAACACAGACCATTTGGAGACATAGAGCCGCCTCGTAGAGGGAGCTCTAGACTGCGTGATCGTGTTCACGACCCCCTCTGGCAGGTCAACGTGTATCCGTTGATCACCCATGCATGCAGAGACCATCGCTCCGGATTGGGGATGCCAGATCGATCCCCCGGCTTGAGAGAAGAGATCCTTTCTCAGCGGGATCGGCCATGGGGGTGAGTGCGACAGCCTCACTAGCTCTGGGTACCAGATTTGGTTCTCCCAGCGCGGAGCTATAAGAAGCACTGGGTGGTGCGTTTCCCTGATCCTCGCTATGACCTGTGGTAACAGGGAGATCGGAGGGAAAGCGTAAAGCGGGAGGCTGGGCCAGGCTTGGGACAGCGCGTCCTCGCTTTTCGAGAAGAATATCGGGCAGTGAGCGTTGTCTTTCGACGCAAAGAGGTCGACTTCCGCTCTGCCGAATAGGCGCCAGAGGAACTGGACTGTCTGAGGGTGCAGGGACCATTCTCCCGGGGGAATGATGTCTCTGGACAGTCTGTCTGGGCCGACATTCAGGTGGCCCGGCACGTGCGCGGCTCTCAGCGAGCGCAACGAGCGGTGAGCCCACACGAGAAGGCGTTCTGTCAGTTTGCACAGGTTCCTGGACCTGACACCGCCTTGTCGGTTCACATAGGACACCACGGACATGTTGTCCGAGCGGACTAGCACGTGGTGATCCTGTATAAATGGGAGAAAGCGCTTGAGCGCGTTCTCGACCGCTATCATCTCCAAACAATTTATGTGGAGGCATTTCTCCTGGTCTGACCACAGGCCAAAGACCGGTTTGCCCTCGAAAAGAGCGCCCCAACCTGAGGTGGAAGCGTCTGTCGAGATAACTTTGCGGTGTGAGATGGCTCCCATTGTCACTCCCCGCTGGTACCAGTCGGCCGCTAACCAGGGCTTCAGTGCTGAAACGCAGCTCTGAGTCACTCTGATTTGAATGCCGCCGGAAGCCCAGGCTCTGTGAGGCACTCGGGCATTCAGCCAGCGTTGTAGCGGGCGCATACGCAATAGACCCAGCTGAAGCACTGCTGCAGCTGAAGCCATACAACCCAGCATCCTCTGAAATGTCTTGAGAGGTGCGGTGCTGCCCGGCTGGAAGGACGCGGCCAGGCGTCGAATGCAGCGCGCGCGCTGTGGTGACAGGCGGGCCGTCATTGCCACAGTGTCCAGATTCAAACCCAGAAAAGAGGTTGATTGACTGGGCACTAATGAGCTCTTGGTCCAGTTGACCGTGAGCCCCAGGCTTTCCAGGTGGCTGAGAAGCACTGTTTTGTGGGCGATGAGTTCGGCCTCTGACTGTGCTAGAATCAACCAATCGTCCAGATAGTTCAAAATTCGCATACCCTGACCTCTCAGGGGAGCGAGAGCCGCGTCCATGCACTTCGTGAATGTACGGGGTGCCAAAGACAGGCCGAACGGCAGGACGGTGTATTGATATACCTGACCGTCGAAGGCGAATCTCAAGAATGGCCTGTGACGGGGTATTATCTGGATCTGAAAGTATGCGTCCTTTAGATCGAGAGAGATAAACCAGTCCCTCGGGCGAATTTGCGCGAGAATCTGCCGGGTTGTGAGCATTTTGAACGGTCTTCTCATAAGAGCTTTGTTCAAATATCTCAGATCCAAAATCGGTCTGAGAGCTCCATCCTTCTTGGGAACGAGGAAATATCGGCTGTAAAAGCCCGACTCGCTCATAGAAGGGGGAAACCGGTTCTATAACCCCTTTGCACAGAAGTGTGGCTATTTCTGCTCGAAGTAGATGTGCTACTTCCCCATTCACTCTCGTCTCGGTACGTGCTCGAAAGCGCGGGGGGCGGCGAGCGAACTGCAGAGTATAGCCTAGTTTTACTGTGCTTAGCACCCATTCTGATGCGCCTGGAAGAGCTTCCCACGCTCTTGCGTGTGCAGCCAGGGGCAGAATGGCCTCCGGGCTCTGATCGCCGCGCATTGCGGGCTCGAGAGCTCGAAACGGAGGGGCGGGCGCAGCGCGCGCGCTCTCGGTGCTTAGACACGGCGGATCGCACACAGCGATAGCTGGCCGTTTTACACACAGTGTCCCGGTGGCTTTGGACGGGGAACATATAGTGTGAGGCGCGACGCGCAAAGGCGGCGTCGGGGGCGAAATTTTCGTTAGTATGTGTGAGCACAAGGGAGCGGGCACAACACTTGCATTTAGAACATGACCGGTCGTGAGGGGCCGTGTAACAGAGCGGGCCGTGAGTAGGTGTGGGCACTGTGATGTGGACACGTGACCTACTTTTATCACTCGAGCGGCTCGTGCCCGCTTTATGAGAGTGGGCTCTGTGATAGACACGGGATTTATAGTGCTTGTGTGCAGGGGTGAACACAGAGACGTGGGCACATTCACTGCATTTAAAACACATGCGGCGCGAGCCGTGTAACCAGACATAACGCCCTCTCGAGATTTCTCTGGGTCGCCGTGAGAACGGTGGTTGCGCGCAGGCGAGCGGGTAGATATACCGGTTCGTTGGCTGCGAGGTAAACATCTGCAGTAGCCGTGGCAACGGGGACTGACAGAGCGTGAAGCTTTGACGGTGGTCCAGCCGCAGCGGGACTTAACCGTCTTTTCTTCCCTCGTGTATAGACGCTCATAAATAATCGAGCACCATGTGGTGCGAGAGGCGAGTTCGCTTTCTGTATGTAAGAAAAGCTGGCCGCGAGCTCGGAGAAGCGAACAGAAAAAACATTTATCTGCCGCGAGAGCTGGGCTCAAACTCGGGTTCCTGGCGTTATAGCCTATGATTCTGCCACTGGGCTACAGGGGAGAACACATGAACTTTTGGTTAGCGCGAGCACATAACAGTACGACCTCATGTTTGTTTGCAGTCGTGCGTGTATTAAAAACAGGCTCGTTTACTGCAGTAGTAATATTTCCAGCCGCCTGAACTTAGAGGGGACTGAGAAATGTTTGAGAATTGGCGGTTTTGTCCGGCCACAGCGGGACGAAAACACTCTCTCTCCTCTTTTCGCCGGTGAGTGAGGCGCGCGCGCTGAACGTTGCTCGTGACCGTCCGCTCTGTCATCCCTTGTGAACGGCGCAATCTGCGCGGCCCAACAAGGGGGAGTGCGGGTTCGCTTTCTGTATGTAAGAAAAACTGGCCGCGAGCTTGGAGAAGCGAACAGCATACATTTTTATCTGCCGCGAGAGCCGGGATCGAACCCGGGTCTTCTGGCGCAAAAGCCTAAGATTCTGCCACTGAGCCACAGGGGGAGAATACATTGGTTGTAGGTTAGAGCGAGCATATAACAGCGTCATGTCTTGTGACGGCGTTTGCTTGCAGGCGTGCGTGTATTTATAACAGGCTCGTATACTGCAATATGAACAATTCCAGTCGCCTGAGCTTAAGAGGGGACTGAGAAATGTGCGCGAGGACGAGTAGCTTTCTTGTAACGTAAAGAGAGCTCCAGGACCGTCCGTTTCTGCCATCCCTTGTGAGCGGCGCAGTTTGCGCGGCTCGAACAGAGGGAGAGGAAGCTCGCTCCGAGACCGTCCACTTCTGCCATCCCTTGTGAGCGGCGCAGTAGCGCGGCTCGAACAGAGGGAGGGTGTCTATCTCATTCGCCTCATCCCCTGACGCGGCGGCGGTTGAGCGGCCGGGAGGGGGGGCGGAGAGGGCGAGAGAGAAGCTCGAGGGAGAGGTTCCGGCGAGCTCCTCAGTCATATCAGTCTCCGGTGGTCTCTACGAGCGGCGCTTCTATTGCGCGGCCCGGCAGGGACAGGCGGAGCGACAGCTTGGTCGAAAACTTCAAGTCGAGCCCGCAGGGTCGACATTGAAAGTTCTTCGCACTCGGGGCAGCCGCCCGTAGAGAGTGCGGTGGCGGCGTGCTCGCGGCCCAGGCAGAGAGCGCAGAAGAGGTGGCGGTCTCCGTTGCTGAGCGGGGCGCGGCACGAGCCGCAGGAAAAAAACGAGGCGTTTTGACAAAAACGCCTCGTGCTCTTTTAGAACAGTGAGAGTTAGTGTGTGTCGCAGGGCGAGCACACACAGCAGTAATAAAAGGATATGTCGCCGGATAGCGTAGCAGGCACGGATGGCTGAAGGCGGCGAAGGCGGCCGGCATCTTCAGGCGCTGTCCTAGGCTTGCTGGTCGCTGGTTTCAACGGCGGCGGCTCTCAAGATCCAGCGATGCGAAGAGCTTCGCTGAAGACAAGAAAATCAGATTTTTCAGCCTGTGAGCCCTGCTTATATACACACTGGCCACACCCATCCTGACGGTTAGAGGGGTGTGGAGGGCGCGAAGCGCCCTCATTGGATGTGAGGTCACACAAGGCTCACTGATAGGCTTAAGCAGTTGCCGCCTGGCAGCCAATGAGCACGCTTATACAGCCTGCCATGGTCTGCCGGCTGCCGCACTGCGTTGACAATGAATACAAAATTAAGGATAATTTTTGGCTTCAGATCTCGAAGAAAGAAGACTTTCCCGTAGCGTAAGCAACTTACGCAATACGAGAGAACCTCTCGTAAGAGAACCCATGAATACCCAACGCATGACAGACCGGGAATGCCAGAGCTCTGTCACCAACCCAAGATGTAACCCAAACAGAAGTGACAGAACTCTGACAACGTTCTATTGTAATTACTGAAGAACGTTATTGAACAAGTTCCGAGAACGTTCCCTTTTAACTGATCCTTCTAATGATTAAAGAACTATCTGAGAATAATGGCACAAAAAAAAAGAAAAAAAATCTCCCAAGATTTAATCAGTTATATATAATATTACAAGAATTTTGTTCTTGGAACATTTTATATTCACATTATAAAAACATTCATCAAAAACAAAAAACATATGGATGTTCCATTAACATTATTGGCACAATGTTTTCTCCTAACATTACAAAAACATTCATCAACTTTTAATAACATCAATAATGGTCCATACATTTTTTTATATATATATATATATATATATATATATTTGTCATAATTTAGCCAGTGTTTCAAACCACTACATCAACAAGAAGTCAGATTTCATCTTCACTGAATCCAGATTTGGCACTTTTAGTTACTCATTTGACATTTTTACAGACAATAACTTCAGCAGTCCAGTGGATCCCAGTCTGTATCCGCTGGAGATAAATTTGATGGATGTGCTCTACATGGGCATTGCAGCCCATTCTGCTCTCCCTGAGGTCCAGCTCTTTGTGGAGTCTTGCAGGGCCACTCCAGATGACAACCCATACAGTGCCCTCTCTTATGACATCATCAAAGAAGGGTGAGACTGCTAAAATCCTTACACTAAAGTGTGGTAAAACCTCTCTTCTATATCTGTTCCACATCAATTTTATTTTGTGGGGAAAAAAGATCTTGTCCTAACCAGACATGAAAAGTGTCTTGGTTTAGCATATTTCTGGTGTTGCGCTGTATAGCTCCGCCCACAGTGAAACTTCATTTATCAAAAATTATATTTATTATTTTTGTAATGATTGGCTGTGATTGTTGCAATGGAGAGACAAATTGATGGAAAGTTTGTATCATGCCTGGTTAGGGGACTGCTGATTTGTTTTTGTAGTTTTGGTTCCCTTGGTTTCTGATTATGTCCCTGTTTGTTTCTATGGTTACTTTAACTATAAAGTATCAGTGTAAGGGATCCACTGGAGGCAAGCTTATTGAGAACCCTAGTGCAGTTTATTACAAACAAGATCAAACATGAAACAAAAGCATGGCGTGGCATGGCGTGGCATGAAAAACTCAAAATGAAGACATGAACAAGAACATAGACTCACAAACAGTGGTCTACAGGAAACAATACTTGACAGACACATGGCAAACATGAGGGTTTAAATACACAGACTAATTACAAGACAAGGGACACCTGTAACCAATGATCAGACAATTAAACAATGACAAGACACATGGCCTGCCATCACATGACAAACAGGGAATCACATGACAAGACACAGAAACATTACAATGACAAAAACCAAAATGTGACAATCAACTGTGTCTTATTTATTTCATTGTTATCTACAGTCTTGGTCAGAATTAATAATACCCCTGGTAAATATGATAAAAAATGGCTGTAAAAAATAAATCTGCATCGTTTATCCTTTTGATCTTTCATTAAAAAAATTGGCAAAAATCTAACCTTTCATTGAAGTAAAATAATTGAAAGTGGGGGGGAAATCACATTATGAAATAAATGTTTTTCTCCAAAACACGTTGGCCACAATTACTCATACCCCTAGAATTTTTTATGTATAAAATATCTCCCATTAATATTTACCTTTTTTAGCACACCCAGGGTGACTAGGAACATTACATTCTCCAGCTATGACTTCTTGTTTCACAGGAGTTTAAATATGGGGAAGCACAAAGGCCAAATTCCCTGAATCATCCATCACAATGAATAAAACCAAAGAATATAGTTCTGATGTGCATCAAAAGATTGTTGAGCATCACAAAATAGAAAGTCGATGTAAGAAAATAGCTAAAGAATTGAAAATCCCCATTTTGACAACCAGGGCAATAATTAAGAAGTTATAATCAACTAAAGATGTTACGAATCTACCAGGAAGAGGACGTGTGTCTATATTGTCGTAATGGACGGTGAGCATGAAAGTTTGAGTGGCCGAAGACTCTCCAAGGATCACAGATGGAGAATTGCAGAGATTAGTTGAGTCTTGGGGTCAGAAAGCCTATTAAAAAAAAATCTAACAACCCCTACATCACCACATGTTGTTTGGGAGGGTTTCAAGAAAAATGCTCCTCGCTCATCCAAAAACAAACTCCAGCATATTCAGTTGTCAGACACGACTGGATCTTCAAAAGGCACAGGGTTCTGTGGTCAGATGAAACTAAAAAAATAGCTTTTTGGCAGCAAACACGCTAGATGGGTTTGGTGCACACAAGGATAAAAAGTACCCCATGTGTACAATTTAATATACCACTGGATCTTTAATGTTGTGGGCCTATTTTTCTGCTGGAGGTCCTGGACTTCTTATTCAGATACATGGCATCGTGGATTCTATCAAATATCAACAGATAAAAAATCAAAACCTGACGCCTTCTGCTAGAAATCTTATAATGTGCCGTGGTAGGATCTTCCATCAGAACAACGATCCAAAACAAACATCAAAATCAACACAAAAATGTGTTAGGGTGCACAAAATGAAGCTTCTGCCATGACCGTCCCAGTTCCCTGACCTGAACTGAAGAGAAGAAGCACCAACATGGATCTGGGAATCTGAAGGATCTGGAGAGATTCTGTATGGAGGAATGGTCTCTGATCTCTTGTCAGTTGTTCCCCAAACTCATCAGACATTATAGAAGAAGAATCAGAGCAGTTATCTTGGCAAAAGGAGATTGCAAAAAGGTATTTAATAAAAGGGTATGAATAATTGTGGCCAACGTGTTTTGGAGAAAAACATTTATTTTATAATGGGATTTCCCCCCCACTTTCAATTCTTTTACTTAAATGAAAGGTTAGGATTTTGCCACTTTTTTGAATGAAAGATCAAAAGGATAAACGATGCAGATTTATTTTTTACAGCCATTTTTGATCATATTTACCAGGGGTATGATTCATTCTGAGCATGATTGTAAGTATTTAAGTCCTGAGTTTGGCTAGATGTCTAAATGCTACGTTTCGATCTGGAAACCTTCCTTTTCCAATGTTCCCACCAAACTTCCTGGTCTCATCTCCTCTGCTGGTTACATCCATTTCCCTGGTTCCGTCGGCTCCACCGGTGTCATCCTGATCCTCGGCTCTGCCTCCACCACTAACTTCGTGCAGCTCTTTGGCTCCATCTAAGGCTTCCCGATCACTAGCTCGGCATGAGGTTGAATCCCCGGATTCACCTTGGACCTCCAGACCCATCACTCCACCTTGACCTGTCAGCCCGTCGGCTCCGACCGGCTCTGTGTTTCCTAGTCTCCACCATGGTCTGTCAGCCCTAAGATTCTTCCTGGCTCCCTCGTTCCTCTGCCTCAGTCAGTTTTGGCTCTGGCTCTGCCACAGACTTCCGAGTCTCTGACTGCACCTCACCCTCCACCCCTTCAGCTCCACCAGGCTTCTCCTTCCTTCCAGCTTCCCCGTTGTCCTGACTCCCTCCATTGTCTGCCGCGCCCATGTCTCCACCTCGGTCCCCCTGATCCAGCAGGTCCACCTTGGGCTTCCAGGCCGTGGATGTCACCCTGGTCTATCGGCCTCTCTGCATTGCCGGTTTCTCATTGCACCCTGGTTCTGCCTCCATCAATCGGCCCCAAGGTTCCTCCCGGGCATTCAGCCAAAGCTCGACCCTGGCTCCTCCCACCGTCGGCTCCACCATGGTGTCTCTCTCCACTTATGACTCCTCATCCCTGTCCGTCACCCTACCTCCATCCACGATCAAACTGTCTGTTATGGCTCATGAATATTTGAATACTGAATATTCAGAATTAATATATTGTTTTACTACCCTAACTGCTCTGTATAATTCTTCAGAGGTCATGTGATCATTGTGTTCTTACAGGTGTATTTTGGATGGCACAGTTGAGGTTTATCATAGTGATGCAAGAATGTTTGACTTTGGGATCCAAGCTTTCAAGTTCACAGGAGGCTACAATGAGGTATTACAGAATCACATTGTTATGTTGCATATGTACAGGTTGCAGGTATGTACATTACCTGCTCAGTAATTCTCTGTGCGGAAGGAAGTTCAAACTCTAGATGCGCCCAAGGCTGCCTCAGAGAACTTGCACGCAAACGCAGACGAGATCTGAGCAAAGAAACCGATAGGCATCACATAACGCAGGGTCCCTTCCATGTGGCAAGATATACTCCGCATTCTGCAGCAGGTATATTGGTAAAGTCTTAAATAATAATGAGTTTAAATGATTCTGCATCATGATCTTTAATATAACCGCATCTTTCTTTCTTTAGCATCAGAAAATGGTGGTTCTCTTCATATCAGTGCAGGCACCACGGCCTTCTCAGGACTCTTTATAGTCTCC
Source organism: Leuciscus leuciscus (assembly GCF_965113295.1). Taxonomy (NCBI): domain Eukaryota; kingdom Metazoa; phylum Chordata; class Actinopteri; order Cypriniformes; family Leuciscidae; genus Leuciscus; species Leuciscus leuciscus. Next base: position 3,947,261 of record NC_138735.1, on the reverse strand, counting down.
ATTGTGGTGCTGGTGGGATTGTGGGTGTACAGCAAAAAGACAAGAGCAACTGACCGCATGTATCTAATCTCCAGCTTCTGAAGAACAATTTTCTGTTTATGAATCCTCTCTGTTCATGTTAATAGAAAATATATTTTTGAAGTGGTAAAATCTGCAATACTTTCTATCAGACATTGTATGCCTTTAAAATGTGCACATACATTAAAGGGTTTGTGTGTTAGAAATTATTCAGATTTTGATACTGTGTGTTTCAGATTCTGTCCAAAGGTAAAGACTTGTACAGGTGCTTTTTAGAAGTAAATGTCTAGTTTAATAGCAAACAGCTGCATACTTGTCTTTACCTAGTACTTTACTCTTTTTAACCCATTTTCTTCTTCTTTTAAAGATTGTTTAGGGATCATCCAGTAACTTGATGTATAAGTAATCATAGTGCCTATTAGGTGTAAAAGGACAATTTAGGACTGTTGCAAACAGCTGTTACCTTGATGGAAATTTTACTGTATCAGAAGTATAGAAAGCAAAAGTGTTTTAAGGCATATGAAGAATAAAGTCAATTTGACTCTGTTTATTTTGTCTATTTTATAATCCATGTTAATTATGAGGACATTTACTTCTACTGTATCTGTAATATTTTACTAAATGTAACTTCAAACCTCTGATTCAGTTGCTTTCTTTCTATAAAATATCTGATTTACTATTCTCAACATAATATTTGATTAAAAAGCTAACATAAAGCTTGCATTTTCCTCTGGATTCAAAGAAAGTAATGTGACAAAAATAATTATATTAACAACAACTTCATGGAGTCAGATACATATATACTTTGGCTCAGTTGTGTCCCAGTTATTGGTCTAAATAAGCTCAAACAAGTTCGGACACCAATATTTTTGGTGACCCCGACGTGATCTTACATCTTTCTATTTCTGCTAGTTTTACTCACACAGTATTCACAGATAATAATATGCCTAATATACAGACATATTTGCTTTTATGCCATCCTTCCCTGCTAATAATGCTGACTGTTATAAGATTGGTCTCTCTTCACTTATACAACATAAACATTACAGGGTGTGGCACTCTCCTAAACCTAGTGTCAAGTCAAGTCAAGTCAAGTTTATTTGTATAGCGCTTTTCACAATACAGATTGCATCAAAGCAGCTTCACAGTATTAAATTAAAATAATACAACAAAGTTTGTTTCAAGAGGAATTTATTGATTGATAAAATTAAATTAAATATCCCCAAAATATCCCCAACTGAGCAAGCCAAAGGCAACAGTGGCAAGGAACCGAAAAACTCCATCAAGTGACCTAATGGTGTCCTAAAACTCCATCAGGTGCCTTAATGGAGAATAAAAAAACCTTGGGAGAACCCAGGCTCAGTCGGGGGCCAGTTCTCCTCTGGCATTAGATAGAGGCCGGATTGTAGTTTGAACTGTAGGATTATATGAATGCCTGGCTGAAGAGATGCGACTTTAATCTAGTTTTAAACTGGGAGAGCGAGTCTGAGCAACGAACAGTATCAGGAAGACTATTCCAGAGTTTTGGAGCCAAATGTGAAAATGCTCTCCCTCCTTTGGTGGTTCTGGATATCCTAGGTATGACCAAAAGCCTTGAATTTAGTGATCTCAAAGAGCGCGATGGATTATAGGGCGATAGAAGATCCGTTAAATAGACTGGAGCTAAGCCGTTTAGGGCTTTATAAGTCAGTAGCAATACCTTGTAATTAATACGGAACTTTATAGGTAACCAATGCAGTGATGATAAAATCGGTGTTATATGATCATATTTTCTTGATCTCGTAAGAACTCTAGCGGCGGCATTTTGGACTAACTGTAGCTTGTTTATTGAGGATGCAGGACAACCAGCTAATAAAGCATTACAGTAATCCAGTCTCGAGGTCATGAATGCATGAACTAACTTTTCTGCATCAGAAACTGATAGCATATTACGTAGCTTAGCAATGTTTCTAAGGTGGAAAAAGGCTGTTTTTGTAACATAAGAAATATGATTTTCAAAAGACAGGTTGCAATCGAGTATAACACCCAGGTCTTTTACTGTAGAGGATAAAGTAACAGGACATCCTATGATGTTAAAGTTGTATTGTGCGAGGTTTTGTGGGCGGTTTTTTGAACCGATAAGTATTACCTCTGTCTTGTCTGGATTTAATAAAAGAAAATTACGCGTCATCCAATCTTTTATATCTTTAACACACTCTGTCAATTTGGAAAATGTAGCGTTTTCATCCGGCCGTGATGAAATATATATTTGAGTGTCATCAGCATAACAATGGAAACTAATTCCATGTTTCCTTATAATATTTCCAAGTGGCATCATATATATTGAAAATAACAGGGGGCCTAATACAGATCCCTGCGGCACGCCATAGTTCACTGGAGTTATGATCGATTTTTCTCCATTTAAATAGACAAAATGGTAGCGGTCAGATAGGTATGATTTGAACCAGCTTAGTGCTTGTCCTTGAACACCAGTATAATTTTGTAGTCGATCTAAGAGTATTGTGTGATCTATAGTATCGAACGCAGCACTAAGATCAAGTAAAACTAGTATTGAGATACAGCCTTGGTCAGAAGCTAAAAGTAAATCATTTGTGATTTTAACGAGCGCAGTTTCAGTGCTATGATGCGGTCTGAATCCAGACTGAAACTTTTCATAGATATCATTTTGTTGCAAGAAAGAGCCCAGTTGAGCGGACACCACTTTTTCTAATATTTTAGACATAAATGGAAGATTTGAAATGGGTCTATAATTTGCTAGATTATTATGATCTAATTGTGGTTTCTTAATGAGAGGTTTTATAACTGCCAGTTTAAATGTTCTTGGAACATGACCTAAAGATAAAGACGAGTTAATAATATTGAGGAGAGGCTCTTCCACTACAGATAACACTTCTTTCAGTAGTTTAGTTGGTATAGGATCTAATAAACATGTTGTTGTTTTAGATGAAGTGATAAGTTTATTTAACTCTTTTTGTTCTATAGTTGTAAAGCACTGTAATTGTTCTTTCGGGGTGATAATTGAAGCTGAATTGTAAGGCGCGATTGAAGATTGAACGTTTATAATTGTGGTTCTGATGCTTTCTATTTTCTCAGTGAAGAAGTTCATGAAATCATTACTACTGAACTGTAACGGGATATTTTGTTCGGGTGACGTCTGTTTATTTGTTAGTCTAGCCACGGTGTTAAATAGAAACCTTGGATTGTTTTGGTTGTTTTCTATTAGTTTGCGGAGGTGCTCAGCCCTGGCAGCTTTTAGGGCCTTTTTATAACGTGACATACTGTCTTTCCACGCGATTCTAAAGACCTCTAAATTAGTTTGTTTCCATTTACGCTCTAAAATACGGGTTTCTCTCTTTAAAACATGCGTAGTATTGTTATACCATGGTGCTTTATTTTTCACTCTGACCTTTTTTAATTTAATAGGTGCAACCACATCCAATGTTCTAGAGAGAATGGTGCTCATAGTGCTAGTTAGTTCTTCTAGTTCATCTGTTTGTTTGGGTTCAGGCAGCAGCTGAGACAGATTAGATAAGCAATTTGAGAAATTATCTATGGTGGATGGGAGGATTGTTCTGCCTGGTTGATAACGCGACGCCGCATGACATATTACAGCAGTACGTAATATGCAAGTTACCATGTAGTGATCAGTGACTTCATCACTTTGTGGAATGATATCTATATCGGTTGGATCGGTTCCGTGTGATATAATTAAATCGAGTGTATGATTAAGACGATGAGTTGGTCCGGTGACGTTTTGCTTGACCCCAAATGAATTTAATAAATCTGTAAACGCAGCTCCTAACGCATCATTTGGATTATCTACGTGTATGTTAAAATCTCCAACAATTAATGCTTTATCGACATTGACTAATAGGTCTGAGAGAAAATCTGCAAACTCTTTTAGGAAATCAGCGTAAGGCCCTGGCGGTCTATATACGGTAGCCAAGGCTAGAGATAATAGGGATGTTTTTCTAACATCTAAGAGCGTAACATTTAGTACAAGTACTTCAAATGAAATAAACTTATAACCCGTTTTCTGAGTAACATTTAGAATATCTTTATAAATGGTTGCAACACCTCCGCCACGGCCAATCAGACGGGGCTCATGCTTATAACAGTATCCAGGAGGAGTAGACTCATTAATACCGAAATAATCATTTGGTTTAAGCCAGGTTTCAGTAAGGCAAAGTACATCGAAGCTATTATCTGTGACTATTTCATTTACAATAACTGCCTTAGGTGTGAGTGATCTAATGTTTAGAAGACCTAGCTTTAGAAATAGTTTTTGTTTACTAATAGCAACATTTTCTGTTTTAATAACAATTAGATTTTTCCTAGATCCTGCATTAGATTTATTATTTGATCTCACTAAACGAGGAATAGACACGGTTTCTATGCAATGTTCTACACTAGTATTTATATCAGTTGAATTGGTGCAGCAGAGACTATGATTTGGACTTTTGGTTACTAGTCAAAGGGTATTTAACAGTGTGTCTAATACAATCAAGATGTCCTATGTGGTGCGCAATGTATGTCGCGCAACTTGCTTACCTGCTCCCTCCTTCCCAGCCTCACACACACTGTGATAACTGAACAAGGGTGAACAGTATGAAAAAACCAAAACACTTCACAACCACAATATGACAATTGGTTAAATCACACGATAAACACACAGAATCAGCGATGTCGACAAAAAGCCAAAGAAAGCCAAAGTGAGCAAAAGCTGGGGAGGTGGAAGAGATCCGGGTGTTTGAGGAAGGTGGCGTAATGTGATTGGTTTGGTGAACCGGAATGTCATCATCCTTCAGGAAGACTGACAGGCTGTAGATCGATCCAATGAACATCTGAAACACACACAAACACCCAACAACAAAACTACCCACATATACCCCGATTGCAACACTCTTAAAACGTACAGCGTACATAACAGCTTTCATTAGGCATGAAGGCTCTTTATTGGTTTCATTCTCTCTTTAAGGTTTGCATGAAACACTAGCAGTACTTGATAAGACCTAAATCCCTAATGAAGGCACACCAGGCACTGCAATAAGAAATGTATTATTCTCATGAAATGATGCTGCTTCAGTGCTGTGCGTCACTTACTGCTGATTAAACAGGACATTTCACCTAACCTCTTTTCATTTCATTTTTGTTTTTTAGACTCGATTTAGTCTTTAATGCAAAATAATAATAATAAATAAATAAAACATTTTATTTAGAAATTTGATATTTCATTATTTTGATTAGGGTCACACACACTGACCCTGTCAAGCTGAATAGTTGAACTATATGACATTTGAATAGCACTATAAAATCATAAATACAATTTAAAAAAGATAATATTTTATGCCTAAGATTGTGTGTGCAAAGAATCTATTATTATATGCAGACAAAGAGGTCATAATTTAGCAAATTGTTTAGAATAGCACAGCAACACAATCATAAGACATTCATTTCAGCTGCTCATGACAGCGGAAAAAGAAAGGCAGGTCAAAAAGGCAAGAATGCTGAAAGTAAGGGTGCAATTGATCTGGCACTGATCGTTATCAGCCGATAGGAGTTAAAGCAAAAAAAATATTTTGACTGAAAAATTTTCCTCGGCCAAACCCATTCCACAGCCTGTCACACATCCAGTTTAAGAGCAGTTTTTCCTTCTTCTTGTAATTCACGAGTTCACCCTTACATACAATTAGAGGGGGGAAAGTTTAATGCGTATTTGGCGTGCTGTCCGGGGGGAGGCCTCGGAGCTCGGAGTTCGGCCTGAACCCAGAGTACTCCCCCCGTATGTAAGTGGTTAGGACTAGAAGTGTGGAGAAGGGGTGGTGGAGGGATGCTGCTAAACTGTCAATGGATTGAGGTGAAACTGCTGAATGTATATACACCTCTTACCATTGATTGCTGAGTGCATGCTCTCCACTTGTGTTAATTATCTGAAGGTGCTCCTCCCGAACGTTGTTAATAAAACATCATTTCACGAGGTCACCCTTACATACAATTAGAGGGGGGAAAGTTTAATGCGTATTTGGCGTGCTGTCCGGGGGGAGGGCTCCGAGCTCGGAGTTCGGCCCAAACCCAGAGTACTCCCCCCAAAAGGCTAAAGAGCAGAGTACAGCCGCCGGACTAAAGACGCCGGACTCTTCCGCTGTGAGACCAAATGCTCGCTGGACAAAAGAGGAAACAGGAAGGAGGAAAATGAGTGCTTGACCGGGAGATTTTCTCACTGCATCCGCTTTGAGACCAAATGCCCGCTGGACGGAAGAGAAAACGTAAGTGATCTACCGGGAAAGTTCTCGCTACATCCGCTGTGAGACCAAATGCTCGCTGGACAGAAAGAGGAAACAGGAAAGAGGAAAATGAGTGCTTGACCGGGAGATTTTCTCACTGCGTCCGCTGTGAAACCAAATGCTCGCTGGATGGAAGAGAAAACTTAAGTTGTAACAGACACCTGTCAGTTACTTAGACCGCAATTACACTCCTCACCACTAGGGGTATTAGTGAGACAACTGTGTTTAGATAAAAGAGACAGGTGAGCAGTAGAATAAATTGTCATGGCTGACCTCCTTGGTCAAACAAAGTCCTGTTGGGAAACAGTTTGTTTCATGCTCAACTAAGGACTTTTCTTTATCTTCTGAATGAATTTGTGCCAACTTTGTGGTCCTGGTTGGGATTATGCCAAATTGAGTACTTCTACGAGGTTCATGATTTGATTGTTGCTACAGACTGCCTTTGATGGGAAATATATATGTTTGATGACTGTCATCTACAATTATTGGGTTTTGTTTACCATCAAACCTCCACATCATTTGACCCCTTAAAGTGACAGCAGTCTATTATTTCTGCTGCCGTATGTGTCATTAATGTTAATAAAACAAGAAAAGACAGAGAAAATCACTCATTGTCATTGCTCTTTAGTAGGATTACTCTATATTTAATTTATACAGTGAAGACTATGCAGTGTTGCTTTTACATTTGATTACTTTCTGTTTATAAAGACTGTTTTTTTTCACAGGAAAGCCTTATTTGTTCAGCTCTAAATTGTTCCTGATCACCCCTAAGAAAGGGTATGGAATGTGTTGCACATGTGCAATGTGTACACAAAATACTGATCAGAGCACCCTTAGCTGAAAGAATGAAGTGAAACTGTTTTATCTGGATTTTCCAGGAACAACTTCATAATATGTCACAAGACAAAACACACACAAAATAAGTTTTTAGTATCTTGACATGCCCAGAAAAGATGGTTTGGTGGAACTTCCTTCTGAAAAATGCATTGTCAGTCATACATCAGTTTTTCATGTCAATCATACAACTGTTCTGATGTCATGACACATGATATACAGTATACTGTACTATTAAGTCCTTACACACTTTATCTCAAGTTAATTTAATTTATGTATACTTAAGTAAAGTTCATGTATGTTTTTAAGTATACTTTATGAAGTAAGTATACTAATATCAATGTTCTTGAAGTATACTTGTAACTGTACTGTTTCATTAAATTGGCCCACTTTTTAGTGTATAATAGTATACTTTTAAGTGTAACAGTTGTAAACTTTGAGTACACAATTAGTTTACAACCAAGTTTTTCATTTGTACTGCAACTATACTACAAGTGAACTTATATGCATACTGATAGTTTACTACTCAAATACTTGTAGCATATTTTTTGTTTATGAAAGTACACTTTGTAGTATACTCTTAGTTAACTAGTTTAAGAGTAGTGAACAGTGAACATGACATAACATAAAAGTGAACATAACATCATACTTATAGTTTACAATTTAAATATTATTTTTGCACTTTAAGTATACTACTATGTTCCTATTTGGGTTAAGTTTTTTATACTTGAAATATACCTTTAACTGTACTTTAACTCTTTCCATTTTAAAAACATTTTATTCTACCTTCAGACATCCTTTATTTTTTTTTATTTATTTTTTTTATGGGCAACTTTAATAATAATAATTTTTTTTAAAGCCACATTTTAAACAAAACGCTGTGAAATTCCACATTTTTGTCAAAGACTACGTCCGGATGGGAAACAGAACGATGATCAAGCACAGATGGAGTAGATCGAGTCCATCAACACCCCCAAAACTTCACAGTTGTTAAGCTTTCCTGGGTCAACATTTCATTTGGTAACATCAGGCAGTTTTGATTTATATGCTGTTTAATGTGATCGCGTTATTTTACATTTGCGTAAGCAATCTGCTATCACTTGTTTCTGCTTCTTCTTCGCCTGTGTTTTGATCCAGAGATTCTGTACTCTTTAAAACGTAACTCTCGCCAAAATGCAACCTAGGGTCTTTTTTGTTAATCTACTCGAGGCAAACTTTCATTTAAAACACAATTAGAATGGAAACGCCACTTTCAAGTTTGTACGTGTTTTCGCTTTCGCTTTACGTGTTTTTTTTTTTCAAATTGCCTTTTGAATGGGAGTGCTTGGGGCACGACTATGATAGCATCAAAATCGCTATTTTTAAAACACTAAGAAGGCTCGACACAACATGAAACTTTGCTTGAAGTATCACCAGGGGCTCTACACATGAACTCGAGCATTGAGAACATTGTTTGTGTACACAGATTTTACTAAAAAGAACAATTTTGAACAACGATTTTGATTTTGAAAAAACAAAAACAACAAATATTAAGAATATATTTATTAAATGTATAAAAATATTATGTGAATGTAGTATTGCAATTTATAACCACAACTAAAGTATAGCCACAATTGTGGTCATGCTTCATTTCAAATCTGAGGATGATATCTCTAAAATTATGCGTTTTATGAAGCCTATTGTGAGACCATGTCAGGGGAGGCTTTGGAGAAGGTTTAGAGAAGGCTGATAAGATTCTAATCAAATATTTTATTGTCCTGTAAACACCCCATTTACAGTCTTTGACTAATGTCTGGCGAGGATAACTGACCCATTCATGCTCTATTGATGTAAATCAACGAACCCTTCACACCTCTGCCTGTATGAGACTTAATCTTCATTATTCTTTTATTCTTATTCTTTTGTTTGAATTCAGCCATTATAGCCTTTATTCTGGCATTACGCTTGGCCATCTACATCTCTGTCATCCCACTATACATGAATAATCCACCTATTATCTTAAGTCTTGTTAGAAAAAACAACAACAAAAAAAAAAACGATTCTTGGAACTTTTTGTGAATTATTTAAAAAACATTATTGTATGGAATAGAAAAGCTCCTGCAGCAGGTGCATTAGCATAACAAGTAGCCTCAAGCTACATGACACAATTAATTGATTAATTGTACACTTTTACTTAAAGCTCATTTTAAAACACCATCAAGTATTTGTACCATATTCCGGCCGCGGTTTAAAATGGTTTCAAGTCAAAAAAAAGATTTTGAAATATGTTATACTTAGCATTTTATATGAAGCTGTGGGCTATCCTTACCTAGCATGCATATAGAGAATGAGAATGTGACGTCACGCGTTTCACTCCGCGTTGCTTTCCGGGAAGGCGCCGCCATATTAGGTGGTTACACTATCCGTCGCCATGGTAATTTCGACAGTGAGACCGAGAGAAATAGCGACAGAGAGAGAAAGAGCAGCTTGATATTCATTTGCATTTTTGCGATACGGTTCAATAAATGGAGAAATAGGAAGGGAAAGGAAAGGGGCTCTATCGGGAGAGACTAAATAGCAACGCCAGGCAGCGTGAGAAACTGCTTAGCATCAACAACATGGACCCGAACGACCTGCAGCTACAGAATGGGCGAAAGACCCAGAAGCACTACCACCTTTCACACACCCTGACATAGTCAATTACCTGGTTTATGGTATCAGTGCCTACACAATGCAAGAGTTTAGAAGCTTTAAGTCATTAGAAGCATATGAAAATTTCTGATGCGGCTGGGTGCAACTTACAAACCCACAAACCTGTTAACTGCGAGAGCTCAGTCATACTTGAGGTTTCAGGCGTCCTTTATATGTGGAAATAAATCTGATATGAATCGGATGTGCATTTGGATCTGCCGTGTAAGCGGACAGATTGGACATTCCCGTCAATGCGAGTCGTACGTCATTGAAAAAAAGTATCTTTTTGAAACAGTTCGCGGTACAGATATATCTATAACAAATTAAACAACTCTAGTTGACTAACAGAGTATTCATTTTGTTAATTTGTGTTAAATAAAAAGCGATCATCTGGCGCTGAAATACGTTGCTTTTGAAATCATGCTGAGTGCTCGTTGTCGCTGCTGTCAGTTTAGTGACAAGCAGTTTCTCTAAATAACGCTGCCTAGCGTTGTTATTTTGTCTCTCCCGATAGAGCCCCTTTCCTTTCGGTTCCTCCTTCCTTCCCAAGAAACTGCGGCGTATCGCTAAAATGTAAACAAATATTAAGCTGAGCTCTCTCTCTTTCGCTATTTCTCTCGGTCTAACTGATGAAGTAACCATGGCAACGAATAGCATTACCACCTAATATGGCGGCGCCTTCCCGGAATGCAATGCTTCGTGAAAAGATTGTGACGTAACTCCTCATTCTCTATTGTAAACATTCTTTATTCATATGAAAATACCCCAAATCACACAAAAATCACATACAAACCACATATACTTGAAATCCTGTATTTATTAGCTTCTTGTTTCAGATGAAGAGTTTAGTTTTGTTTGTCTCATAGCTCAGAATGAGGAAGTGTACACAGGATCCGTCATGCAGAAAAGGGCCGGATTATGGTCACCTTGGATCATGTGAGATGATTGACTGCTGTACAGAGAATGAGAGAGTGCGCTGAGATCATAACTGACCCAAATCAGGAAGAGGAGACACACATCTCGCTGTGCTCGCTGTTTGAGCACTTCAGATTGCATATTTCAGTGGAAAATGAATATAAATGTTATTCTGTATGACGAATAATTTAAAAAACATGTGATAATTAATCATTATTTCTCCAAATATGCGCACCATTGGACTAATATTAATAACCCTGGAGGATGCTGTATATATTCATGTATTTGAACAAGAAGACGTGAATGAATGCTTTATGAGTGATGATTTCTATTCAAAATAACGAACGTTACAGATTAATTATTTTGCACTCCTGGCATAAATTAAGAAATTGTCACTGCAAACCAGTTTAATCATAAACAGTGGTCGAATATCGAAGCTGGAGTCTTAAACCTTTCTAAGGCCCTGATCACACCTGACGCATTTTTTGCAGTGAGACTTCATACTACCACAATGTTAACAGAAAGTAAATAAAGTTAATAAAAAGCTGATTTGACGTTTACTTGACTGACAGGACAGCTGTTTTCAGTGGTTGCCTAACAACATAAAAAACGCAGCGCACTGCTCGTTCTGTGTGATCGGCAGTGCTGTGCACCCAAGGGGGTAATCCAGCACCCGGAAAGCGTACCTTCCCCAGGGGCCGCCATTGGTAAGTACGCCATCACCTGCTGTTAGCATTCCATTGACTCCCATTCATTTTGGCGTCACTTTGACAGCGAATAACTTTACATCTGAGGCGTTTAAAGACTCTATTTGTCCATTGTTTATTTCTAAAGAAACACGACAATGTATAAAATCCTCCATTACCTTGTATCTTACGTTATGGCCCCGTAGAAGCAGTTTTATGTAAAAATAGGCTAACGATTGCATCATAACCACGCGACTTTCTGTCGCACAGTAGAGAAGTTACCATATAGACAGGAGGAGAAGCTTGCAGGCAATCGGGGGGAAAATGACAAAATAATGAATCAGAATACTTAGCAAAATTTGCTCCTGCTCCTAGCTCATGGACACCTCCTACTCACGCTCTCCTTCTCTGCAAGTTTCGGAAGTTTGCTCATAGCCCCCCAGCTCAGCAGCCATGTGTTGGAGTTTACCCCGGTGAACGAGAGGGTCGCTTCACTGCGCCTTCGGGTCGGGGATAGGTCTCTCACTGTCGTGTGCGCCTACGGGCCAAACAGCAGTGCAGAGTACCCGGCCTTCTTGGGGTCTCTGGAAGGGGTGCTGGAAAGGGCTCCGACTGGGGACTCCGTCGTTCTACTGGGGGACTTCAACGCCCACGTGGGCAGCGACAGTGACACCTGGAGGGGCATGATTGGGAGAAACGGCCCCCTTGATCTGAACCCGAGTGGTGTTCTGTTATTGGACTTCTGTGCTAGTTACAGCTTGTCCATAATGAACACCATGTTCAAGCATAAGGGTGTCCATCAGTGCACGAGAAGGACTACAGGTTGGCCTCGAAGAGATTCTGGCAAACTGCAATTGCGGCGACAAAGTAGCCTAAGGTCGTCATACTCAGATTCTAGTCAGAATGTGAGTCTGATACTGCTCCATTGGGCTGTGATTATGGGGCGTGTTTCAACCGAACCAGGAAGGAAAATGCCTCTGCACTCATTGGATAGACCTACAACCAATCAGAGCAACGGAGTAAGTGACGTATGTTTTTCATTCATGTTTCCGATCGTCAAATGCCTTGATCGCAGTTCTCTGTTTCTCTTTTAAAATGAATGCGCTGTTGATATCTTCTATAACAGACGCGATGGCGGAATCTACACATAATGTTTTATAAACAAAGTTCGGGAGGAGCACGTTCAAATAATCAATCCAATCAACTTGTCATCAAACAATTACCGTCTACACTATCAGCATGAGAGGAAGCATATATTTATTCACTCTGTCTACTCACCTAACATTCCTTGACAGTTTTCAGCATCCCTCCACTCACTTTTGGCTTGTCCTTCCACAGCCAGGAATACGGGGGGAGTACTTTGGGTTCGGGCCGAATACCAAGCCCGGAGCCCTCTCCTCGGACAGCACGCCAAATATGCATTTATTCTATCTGACTTATTTGTAAGTGTGAAATCGTGAAATCTCAATTCTCCAGCGGCAGTCATCTCTGTTGTAAACAAATTCAACCCAAGCGCTCTTTGGTGACGTGGATGATTACGTTACTGTTGATCATCTATCCATCATCATATAAAGCCCACCCTGACAATTTGATTGGTCCGAACAGCTTTTGTTCAGGCATAATAGCTCCTCAACGGATCAAGTCCAGACCGAACTTCCCGACCTAAAAATGTTGTGGGCGGGCTAAGTTCAGCTGGCATCCAGACTAGCAACAAGGAGGAAAAACTACGGACTGCAGCGTACTTTAAGTCTATTAAATAATGCATCATAACTCTCAAATTAACAACAATCCAAACTGTTATACGCCTGAAAGAGTTTTTATACTCACGCCACCCTTTAATGTCAGAGGGGGAAAAACAGAATCAGATTATATAGTTTGTGGAAAACAGTAATTTGCAAAATATACTGTAGTTGTCTACTACCCAACAATCTGACTTCTGTGTGATGAAAGAGATCACCATACTCAGCAGAAAGCTCATCAAGAAACAGTTTAAAGCATCTGTGTTGTTTAAACTTTGCGCAAATTGAGCTGATAATCTGAACAACCAGTGCAATGACATGATCAAAGTGCATAACCTTACTGCAGATTGCCTACTGATGAATGATGCAATGATAGTTCAAAAATTCAGGTAAACCTGGGTCGTTCTTGCAATGTGCAATAAATCCAGAGTGTTCAAGGTGCAATCGTTTTTCCACGCACGCAGTACTTCTTGAAAATGTTGTAGATGTCGACTCCTCTGGTCGTAGTTTTCAGAGGAAACAATGTCAAAAACTCCCCTTTGGTGGAAAAATCATCAAAAAGCATGCGAATGAAAGCAGCCAACAAGTCCACTGATTCATCTCACTGAAGTGAAAACCATGTACACCTTTCCATGCCCCGTTCTAATTGCCCCATCGCACCAGAAGCCAGCAAGGAAACTCTCCTTGCCACAGTGTTGGCATTGAGCTAGACACCAGCGATAGAAGACATAATTTCCGTCTTGCTTTTGTGTTTCTTGAATAAAGTTTTAGCCACCGCTGTCATCTCTTCCTTCACCATGGCACCCTCTGTGTTTTATCAAGATGTGCGCCACTTTAAATGACTCCTCCGTAATAGCATTTCCTCTCTTTATCGTTTTGGTGAATAAAGATTGCTGTTTTTGTAGTGTTGCTTTCAGCTGTTTTACCTTTTCAGTCCTTAGCCCACTACCCGCAGGAAAGTCTCATGCAAAGTTCCCGTGAACTTGAGTGAAATGGCGCTCAATGTTACACTTTTTACCCACAGCAACGCTAGACCTGCAAATTAAGCACACACATCTTTCACCTGCATTCGTAAAGAAAAACTCACTCTCCCATTCTTCATGAAAATAGTATGTTTTTTTTTTTTCTTTGCTTGTCTTTACTCATTCTGATGCAACATTTTCAAGCTAATACTGTCTTGTAGCCTTGTAAGCGTGATGTCATGCTTGATGGAAACATTGACGTTGTATACGTAGATGTTTTTTTTTCTATTTTTGGTTGTGATTCTGTTATATAATGAATTACATCTGCATGTTCATATAAATAACCTCAGCCAATATGTCAAATAAATACTTAATTTGCACAGGAGGGGTAGGACAAATGTCTATATTGCTTCACTCTGATTGGATGAAAAGTACGTCTTGGCGAGCAGGCCACGAGCTACTGGTAGCTCGAGAGCGACGTGTTGGAGACCCCCTGGTCTAAAGCATGATAAGAACCATATAAATTTAGTTATAAAGTACTTTATTATAATAGAAACATGAGTTGCCACTCTAAATTAAAATATGAGTTTCTTCTTTTGACAAAGAAACCCATTCCTGTCACAATGCTACTGAAGAGACATTTATACTTCAATAACAGTAGATGGAATGATGCACTGATAAGGTTAACCAAAGTTTTATCTTGAATATCTTAGATTTACCACAGACTTTCAAGCATAAACTCAGATAATATGTGTTGTCATTTAACATTTTGGGCCCTATTTTAACGATCTGAAACGCAAGTATCAAGCGCGAAACGCAAGTAACTTTGTGGGCGGATCTTGGGCGCTGTTGCTATTATACCGGCGGGATAAATGACTCTTGCGCCCGACGCAAATCTAAAATGGGTTGGTCTGAAGTAGCTTCATTATTCATAGGTGTGGTTTGGGCGTAACGTGAAATAAACCAATCAGAGCGACATCTCACATTCCCTTTAAGAGCAGGCGCATTTGTTCCATGGCGGATGGCTATTATAACGGCAGATTTGCCACGCCAGGAGCAGTTCACAGCCGAAGAGACCGACGTTCTTGTCAGGGCCGTAAAAGACAGAGAAGTGACATTGTATGGGGATGGAGAAACCCACCCAAATTAGCTTCGGTTAAACAGGCGTATAAAAATTTGGGTAAATGTGTAAGCTAGATTTATGCCTTTTTTTCCCACATCTTCATGGACACAACAATGATTTCCCTCATGTGTTAATATTTTTCCTTGTAATAATGTAGCCTATGGTTTTCTAAAAATGAGAACTGCTGCGTCTGTGTGTAGATGAGATAAGCAAAGTGTATGCGAGTTGTGCACACGCTACATTGGTTATGGCCAAGCATGCGCCCTTAAAATAGCATATGAATAACATACATGATACATGTGTCGGTGTACAAAGTCAATTGCGCTGGGTGCAAGATAGGGCCCCTTATCTTCAGAGTTTGAGTTCCACCCTTGTTTGAGTTAAAAGAAGTGCCAGATTAGGGTTCAAACTTTACGCCGTCTCGTCTGACTCTCACATGTAACAATTACACTAAGTTTGGATGAAAGTATCAGCTAAATGACAACCTAATTGAGAGTAATAGTATACTCTCACAAAAGTACTCTAACATCCTCATTACATTCCCTAACCCCTGTGAAAGACCTGGCAAACTCAAGGTAATATTATATGAGTAAACACGCTAAACATCTGTGATGACAGAGGAATAAAAATGATCTCTTATCCAAGTTTTCAAAATACCTTGAAGAAAGTTTTTTGAAGAAAATGTTTGTTTGTTTGATTTATGTCTTGTATCTTTTTAGATAACTGGTGTCAATCACAGACAAGTTTGTTAAGTAGTTTGCCAGGTCTTCTTAGGAAAATGACAAACCAACTTAAAGAGGTTGTTCCACATTATTGAACGAGTCATAATTTTCATGAAACATGGGGAGGAAGAAAGATCTTTCTGAAAATGAAAAGCATGAAATGCTGCCATGTCTTGCAAAAGGCATGAAAACATAAAAAATAAAAAATAAAAACTGAAAAGAGATTGCTGTACTGTTGAACTGAGTTATTAAGAGCATATAAAATTCCGGTCAGATAAAGGCTTATTAAGGAAAGTTTCTGTGCAACAAATGAATGGTATTAAAAGGGCAGCTTTATCAAAAAAAAAAAAAAAAAAAAAAAGCCACTGTTGAGCAGCAAACAGGTATTTGCAGCTGCGGGTGTCTCTGGAGTCTAACCCTAAGCACATAAAGTTGCATTTCAGCCACTCCTAAACAAAGCTCACAAAGAGAAATATTTACAGTAGGTGCAGGGCCGGTTCTAGACATTAGGAGGCCCTAGGCAAAATTCATGTTGGAGGCCCCCCACCCCCAATAAAAAAACACTTTAAACAAATATGATTCCTAACCTTTTTATTTATACAACATTTAATTTTAAAAGCAGTATTTTACTTACACAGTACATAAGTTTGGACACATTACTATTTTTAATGTTTTTGAAAGAAGTTTCTTATGCTCATCAAGCCTGGATTTATTTGATCAAAAATACAGAAAAATAATATAGTGAAATATTATTAAAATTTAAAATAATGGTTTTCTATTTTACTATACTTTATATTTCTGTGATGCAAAGCTGAATTTAGTGTCACGTGATCCTTCAGAAAACTTTATAATATTCTGATTTATTATCAAATGTTAGAAATGGTGCTTAAAGGAGAAGTTCACTTTTAAAATGAAAATTCTGTCATCATCACCCTCATGTTGTTTCAAACCTGTATGAATTTCTTTCTTCTGCTGAACAGAAAGGAAGATATTTAGAAGAATGTCAGTAACCAGACAGTTTTTGGGTGCCATTGACTTCCATAGTAGGAAAAATATATACTATGGAAGTCAATGAGACCAGAAACTGTCTGGTTACTGACATTCTTCTAAATATCTTCCTTTGTGTTCAGCAGAAGAAAGAAATTCATAGAGGTTTGAAACAACATGAGGGTGAGTATATGATGACAGAATTTTCATTTTAAAAGTGAACTTCTCCTTTAATATTTATTTTATAACCTGTGATACTTTTTTTCAGGATTTTTGATTATTAAAAAGTTGTTTTAAAAAAGTCTTCACTATCACTTTTTATATATTTAACACATCCTTGCTGAATATTCCTGTTTTTTTCTGTATTTTTGATCAAATAAATGCAGGCTTGTAGAGCATAATAATAAACTTCTTTCAAAAACATTAAAAATAGTAATGGGTCCAGACTTTTACCGGTACTGTATGTACATATTATTCAAACTTTATCTAAGGTAATCTCTTTTTTGTTTAATGAAGATGTTATTGTTGTTGTTGTTATTTTGCTGTTTTATTCAATTTATTCACAGTTCCAGAATCCCACTTCAGTAGATGAGCATAAGTGCTTTTATATTGCATTGCTACCTTAAATATGCTATACACAAATCAAGTGGAAGAGAAAGACACGATCGCTACTGAGCAGGAAAAAATATATAAACTGATATTATTGGCGTAATGTCAGGGTATAATCTAATCATCAGCAGAATTTAGAAGATAGACCCATAGATATGAGATCCTTTATTTGAAACATTTAAAAATGTTGTAGTGTGTTGGCTTTTTAACTTAGAATACAGACGTCTTGTCTTTTAATTTTGTAGCTTTTTTACTAGTCAGCTCCCGACGCGATGTTATTCATTGTACGCGCAAATTCAAAGCGTCTCGTCTGGGCACGTTAATGACGCTCGCGCTCTTTTAAACTCGTAATAAAGCGGCAGGGCCAGCCCGAGGCATAAGCGAACTAAGCGGCTGCTTGGGGCCCCCTCGCCACCAGGGGGCCCCCAATCGATTTTTTTTTTTTTTTTTTTTTTTTACATATTAATTAACCTAAACAAGTGACATAAATGAATGAAAGGATTAATAATTCAAGACAAGAAAATTCTGATTTCATGATCAATATACCTGCCTACAACTGCTGCTGTGTCTGCCAGTGTTTGAGTCATGCGCATAACCTCGCGTGCATAGACAATTTGTGCGCAAAGTCACGGTAATGTTAAGCCATGTCACAAAAATTTGATTTGATCAATGATTTATCCTTTAAATGTAATGATATTCAGAACAGAACAAGAATAAAAAAATTACTATAAACAAGCCAAAACGAAATAATTTAAAGCGAAAGTGAAAGTAAGCGGCGTTGAGCTCACGTATCTCTCAGAATCAAAATGTTTCAACATTCGCGATGGATTTGGATGGTAAACTATTCTTTATCATAGGCTTTGTACTTCACTCACGTTCCAATATCGACGGAAAAAATCATCCTCTTCACACGCGCAAAAAATGTGCTTGGAAAACATCACAGTGGAAGATTACAAAGCTGGAATGTGTGTGTGTGTGTGTGTGTGTGTGTGTGTGTGAGTCGCGGGCGCGATCGAACAGTAGAAACATAAAAACATACTCCGTCATGTTCATACAAGACATTATTCAAACTGCAAAGTGTTGCAAAACGTTGGAGGATATTTTGCAAATCTTTTTTTTTATATGTTTTGTGACAGTTTGTTTTTAGAAGTTTCCAAGAGTTAGTAAAAGAGTACAGAAAAAGTTTAAACTTTAAGTATCTATTTTTTATTAAGTATTTATTTTGTATTAATAACCTCATTGTATTAATTTATAATGTAACATTATAGCGTGACATTGTGTCAATAATCGTCAAGCACAGGTGACTCTGCGTGGTGGGAGGGGGCCCCCAAATCAAATTCTGCTTAGGGCCCCCAAAAGGCTCGGGCCGGCACTGTAAAGCGGTGAATGATTTTTCCAGAAATGACGCTGATCTACAGTACAAGTTTATATTTAGAATACATTGCAATCACTCCAAAATAGATGACGACAACTCACACACCTGCATTATGAGCTGTGCTTCTTTGTGTGCTTATTAGGCTTTTGCCTCGCAGCACCTGATGGATGTTCGTTACACATACTTTCAGAAGCCGGCACCCGCTTTGTAACGGACACATTAATTGGTTTAACTGCAGTAATGTAACAGTCTATGGTTAAGATAAACATCGTCACTATTTTTTAGTTAATTAATAAATATTGAAATAAATTGTAGATAGGACATTTGTACATTTTATTATTTATTTATTTATTTTTGTCCCTCTGTCTGGGCCCCATCCCGCCAATCGGGCCCTAGGCACGTGCCTAGTTTGCCTTTGCGTTAATCCGGCTCTGAGTAGGTGTAGAAATACATGAAGAATTATTTTTTTAATAGTTTTATTCACTGACGAATGCTGTACTACAACAGATGGTCTAGATGGGTGGATTTCTGGATGGTTGGTGGATGGCCAACCCGTTTCAACAAGACTGTGACTTCAGCAAGGAGCTTTTTTATCCCTGTATGAACCAAACCCATATTAAGTGTTTGCTGCCAAAAAAATATTTATTTTTGGGGGTTTTCTGAGACTGTGAAGTACTGAACAGTTTAAGAGGTATTTCTCATAAAAATTGCACAACTGACATTTTGATAATTCACTCAAGTCTGTATTGATTTTTTTTTTACGTGGATCCATATAATACATTTTTTTCAGTTTCCTTTTTTGTTTACAAATTAATCCAATTCTTAACCTACTTAAACTAACCTTTTGTGTTGTTTGAGTTTATTTTCTGTTGGGTTAATTGCCACTCTGTATATAAATATTACTGTAGGAGGGTGTATAAATGTAGTTTGGGTTACAGTAGTCAAAGAGGGTTATAGGAGGGATATTAATATTAAGTCGGGAGACACTGGCTACGTCCGATAACTTGTTGCCTCGCTGCCTTGTCAGGCAATGACTCTGCAGGCAGCGTTTGTGCACGAAGGATCCTCACAAAACTGATTTCAGGCATACTTCTGAGGCAGCGTAATGGTTTAATGATCTACAGCAAAATAGAGCGAGCTCTGGTGAAAACTAAGAGAATATTTAATGACTACAATATTAGTAATTTCTTGCTAGAAATGACATAAGTGGAAAATGTTGATCTAAAATGAACATTTACACACAAACTGACGACCAGCCGCAACTTTCAGATGCCATCTTTATTTTTCTAGCTCAACTGTCACAGAATGGAAAGCACAGGATTGTGGGATATCAAAGGCAGCGAAGGATACATCTATGCTGCCTTCAAAAATCGATCAGATGAAGGTTCTCAGGAGACAGAAAGTGAAACTAACATTGCATTCGGACATGCCTTGATGCTATCCGACCTTGAAATGCGACAAAAACAGTAATGTGGCATGACTTGAAGAACGGGTCAACCAACCAGACCAACCAGCCTGTCAGAGTTAAAGCAGTTCTGCCAGGAATGAGCCAAGATCCCTTCACAGAGATGAGGAAGGGTTGTATAAAATTACATTTTCAAACAAATATTAGATTTACTTTTTCACAGGGGTGATATGGGTCTGTTATACTATACCTTAAAAACACAGAATATAAAATAACAAACTACTGAAGACGCAACAAAAATAGGCGGACACGGTGATGAGTGCTTGTGTGAGGGGGTTAAGAGGGGTTTTATTGCTAAACAGCTCAGACAGTAGGCAAGGGCAAACTTTTAGTGTGTATGTGTCATCTGTGTTTGTGCACCTATTAAATAAAGTCAGAGCCTGACTGGGGCTAAAATTCAGCCCTGGACAAAACTAGCCCACCTGGCCAATGACAACCAAACCATTTTGGTCACCACTGACTTCTATTGTTTGGGCAAAAATTGGGAATTTATCTTCTTTGATGTTCCACAGAAGAAAGAAAGTCATCCAGGGTTGGAATGACATGAGGATGAGTAAATGATGACAGAATTTTAGTTTTTGGACGAAATATTCCTTTAACAATAATAACATTTGTAAAAAGTTAACACACTGATATTGACATTTCATCAGGCTCTAGAATTAACATCATACTTCAATTAAAATGTATTAAAACTAAAGACATTTTAACAGAAGAAAGGTTCATCCTTTCGGCTGGTTGTTTCACCAAATGGCCCACACTACTCGATTGGGTCACCGGGAAAGTCCCAGTGTTCCTGATGGCCAGTACATGCCTAAATGGAGTATACTTTGAAAGGCAAAGCGTTTGGCTATACATATGTGTTTGCATCAAAACTGAAGTATACTTTGGGCTTAATCGTGAAGTTGCTTTTTGCAGTACGGGCTAACTTCTACAATGTCTTGTATAACAAAGACGAACACAAAAAAACTAAACCTCAAACTTGCATGACATGTACCAGAACTTGTTTTTAAAAACCTCACCAAACCTGTTACAGGGATTTCCTTCTTTCTCAGAAGCAACAATAAACTTTTACATGATGTTTTATTAACAACGTTCGGGAGGAGAACCTAACAGTGTAATTAACACAAGTGGAGAGCACTCAGCAATCAATGGTAGGAGGTATATATATCAGCAGTCTCACCTCAATCCATTGACAGGTTAGCAGCATCCCTCCACCACCCCTTCTCCACACTTCAAGTCCTAACCACTTACATACGGGGGGAGTGCTCTGGGTTCGGGCCGAACTCCGAGCTTGGAGCCCTCCCTCCGGACAGTGCACCAAATACGCATTAAACTTTACCCACTCTAATTGTATGTAAGTGTGAACTCGTGAAATGGTGTTAAGTGAAATGCATTCAAAAGCGGATGTTGCACAAAAAAAATTAATCACAAGAACATTGATTTCATTGGTAACATTCATGTGGTTAAACACCTACAGAGAAAGGAAATGTCTTTTAAAATAAAGCCATAATAAACTTGATGTAATTGCAAGTGTCATGTATTTTCTGTGTTTAGGATCTTTGAATTTAGTTTCTTTATTTGTGTTTAATCCCTATGTCCTTGGTTGCTATGGTTTTTAATTAGTTGATTGATCAGGTCCACCTGTGAATTGTTTTACCCCTCATTATCTTGTAATTGACACAAAGCCAGTCCCCACCCTTGTGCCCACCGTCAAACGTCTTCCTGCTCTGCCAGTCCCAAGGAACCTAGATTCCCTGGTTCCATCTGCGGCCCTAGACCTCCCTTTTCCGCTGGTCCCATCCAGCATTCATGCTTCCCTGGTTCAGTCCAGTTACCTCATCCTTTCTCCTCCACTGGTTTCTAGTGATGGGAAGTTCGGATCAATATACTGACTCTCTTGTTCGATCTTGTTCATCAAAATGAACTCATCTTTTTTCGAGTCATTTTGTTCATTTAAGGGGCTTTAAATGTTATACTTTTAACTGGCAAATTTCATTTAAAATTAATTTAAAACAGGTCCATGACTGTCCTCGTCCCCCTTTAGGAGACTGACTAGTGCAGTATCATCTGCAAATTTGATAAAAAATATGCCTGAGTGTGCACTTATACAGTGATTTGTGTACAATATAAACAATAGGGGTGAGAGGACACAGCCTTGTGGGGATCCGACATTAGTAATTTGTTTCTCCGACATTGATCCACCCACACTCACTCTCTGTACTCTATTCCTTAAAAAATCCTGCAACCACATAATCAGTCCCCCATCCAGGTTAAACTCTGTGGTTAATCTCTCGACCAACACAGTTGGCAATATAGTGTTGAAAGCCGACGAAAAATCCGCAAATAGGATTCTCACGTGGTTTTTGGAATCTTCAAGGTGTGAATATACAATATGCAACAATGTTAAAATTGCATCATCTAGTCCCTTATTTGACTGGTAGGCGAATTGTAAAGGGTCCAATAGATGCTGGGTTTTTGACACTACATACCTTTTAACAAGCCTTTCAAAGCTTTTAAACACCAAAGAGGTCAGTGCAATTGGTCGATAATCACTGAGCTCTAGTGGTTTATTGATTTTAGGGAAGGGTATAATAGTTGAAGTTTTCCAGATAGTTGGTATTATGCATCGGTCTAAAGATCTTTGGAATAGTGAAGTAAAAACCGTGGATAATTGCTCAGCACAGTTTTTTAATACTCGTCCACAGATGCTGTCAGGCCCGGGCCTCTTGTGTATATTGCAACTCTGAAACATTTTCTTTACATCCGCCTCTTTGATGATAAAATTATTAGTTGATGTAAATAAAGTTTCCTCATCCCTGTTAGTATTCAGGGATGAATGTCATATTTGTATTATATGGGGATATTTTGGGGATATTTAATTTAATTTTATCAATAAATTCCTCTTGAAACAAACTTTGTTGTATTATTTTAATTTAATACTGTGAAGCTGCTTTGATACAATCTGTATTGTGAAAAGCGCTATACAAATAAACTTGACTTGACTTGACTTATTCTCACTATTTCCTTCAAAACGTGAATTTTTTTTATTTAACCTATTCGCTAGCTCCAGATCCCCGCTTTTGCTATCTGTGATCGTCATATTTGTATTATATTTTCCTTGACTTTTATGTGGTACACTAATCATCGTCCTAACACCTTGCCATGCCTGTTTTGAATTTCCTTGTGACATTTTAGCCTTATCTAATATGTGTTTATATAGGGCCTTATCTACCTTAATTTGTCTTTTCATTTCTCTTTGAATATCCTTTTTAGCTAAAACATCATTTTTATAATATGCTACTTTCTTCTTATTTAGCAGTAGTTTAAGTTTCTTTGATACCCATGGTTTATTATTTGGAAATAATTTATACGTTTTCATGGGTAGAACTGACTCCACACAAAAATGTATGTAATCAGATATCACATCTGTGTGAGTGTCCAGATCAGGGGATTCAAATGTGTCCCACAAAGTACAATCAAAACATCCTTGAAGGCACATAATACTCTCTTCATTCCAAATCTTTACAGTCTTAATCTGAGGCTTTTCTCTTTCAAGAAGTCTTTGGTCGAAGATTAACAACGCCATGGTCGGATTTGCCCAGAGGAGGTAGCGTTGAGGCAGAAAAGGCATCTTTAACGTTGCCATAACACTTGTCCAGTGTCTTATCTTTCCTGGTGCAACAGTTCACATACTGATAATAAGTTCTCAAACAGTTTAAGGAGCAATTATTAAAATCTCCTAAGATAAATTTGGGAGCATCAGGAGACTCGCGGATGTATTTAGATGACAGTAAAAAACAGCTGTGGGAACTCCCGAGGAAGATAGAATGGTCTGAGTGATACACTCAGTATCAATCAGATGTATGTCCGTATGCACTAACACATGGTGTCCCCTGAGATCTGTGATAAAGCTCCTCAGAGCCCGGAAGACAGCTAACATCTCTAGGCGATTGATATGCCAGGAACGATGATGGTCTTCCCACAGACCTTGAGATGAGCGACCCTCTAGGATCGCTCCCCAACCCGTGAGGGAAGCATCCGTCGTTAGCAGTTTGCGACGACAAGGAGCTCCCAGCACTGGGCCCTGGGACAGGAACCAAGGTTTCTTCCACATAACCAAGGCACGTAGGCATCGCCGCGTGACCTTGATTGTGCGAAATGGGTTGCCCCTCGGGGAAAACCCTCTGGTCCTGAGCCACCACTGCAGGGGCCTCATGTGCAGTAGTCCAAAAGGTATCACGTTGGAAGCTGCTGCCATGAGACCCAACAGTCTCTGGAACTGTTTGACACTGAGTAGCTGGCCTAGCTTTACACTTTTCACAGCTGCCAGGATGGGATCTATGCGTGGCGGTGACAGGGGCGCCTGCATCGACACTGAATCCCAAACCACGCCTAAAAAAGTGGTCCTCTGAAGTGGAGAAAGCACACTCTTCTTGGCGTTCAGCCGTAACCCCAGCTCTTTCATATGGGCGAGGACGACATCTCGATGCCGAATTGCCTCCTGATGCGACTGAGCTAAAATCAACCAATCGTCGATGTAGTTCAATATGCGAATACCCTGAAGGCGCAAGGGCGCCAGAGCTGCATCCACGCATTTCGTGAAAGTGCGGGGTGATAAAGCCAGGCCGAATGGAAGAACTCGATATTGGTATGCTTTAGAGGTCGACCGATTCATCGGTTTTGCCGATTAATCGGCACCGATAGCTGATTGGTGGAACTATCGTTATCGGCAAAAATACATACCGATAGTTTTTCCTGGTTGCGTCCGTTGCTGGAGCGGCTGAGAAGCGCGCGCTGTCATTCATTACAACTGAGAGAGCTGAGAAGGGTCTGCTGGCATCATGCAGTACAAGAGCGGCCTCTAGAGGAGTAATAAAAACTATCGCTGATGCCTCGTGTTGTTTGTTTCGACACGTGATGCTGCGTGCTGCACTGAGAGCACACGCTGCGTGGAGAGCGCTGACATCAGATGCGTGTTTAAAGCACCGACAGCTAAAAGGTAGCCTATGTATACAGTACATTTTGTCATATCATTATAAAGTGATTAATTTGTTGACTAAATGCTGCATTAGTAGAGAAAGAACAGCACAACAGTATGTTTGTCTGCCTTCGAGGCTGAGGACGCTAACATTAGTAGTACCTCAAGCGGTTAAAACACTGACAAAAATAAACGTAAGTCCGACCCGAATGTTTAATGTCACAATTGTTACCTCTATTTGCATTAGTTTATATCCAGCTGGTCACTTTTATGCATTTAATATGCAAAGAAGTTGCATATTTAAAGCTAGAGACGTAAGATAGCAAACCGACGTTCTCGTCAGGGCCGTAAAAGACAGAGAAGTGACATTGTATGGGGATGGAGAAACCCACCCAAATTAGCTTCTGTTAAACAGGCGTATAAAAATTTGGGTAAATATGTAAGCTAGATTTATGCCTATTTTTTCACATCTTCATGGACACAACAATGATTTCCCTTGTGTGTTAATATTTCTCCTTGTAATAATGTAGCCTATGGTTTTCTAAAAATGAGAACTGCTGCTTCTGTGTGTAGATGAGAGAAGCAAAGTGCATGTGCATCGTGCACACGCTACATTGATTATGGCCAAGCATGCGCCCTTAAAATAGCATATGAATAACATGCGCACTAGACTAGACCTTTAGACTAGATTTTTCCTGGTCAGTGGCGGAATTGTTTTCTAAACCTGCAAAATAGCACCAGGGAACGTTTGCGCCAGAACACGCCTCCTCTTTTCACTGAACCGCCCCTGGGAGCGCAAGTTCATTCCCTAATTTACCGACGTGCGTCTGTGGAGGGAAAAGTCCGCTGTGCGCGGGTGCAAAATAGGAATGATACATGTGTCGGTGTACAAAGTCAATTGCGCTGGGTGCAAGGTAGGGCCCTTTATCTTCAGTGTTTGTGTTTCACCCTTGTTCGAGTTAAAAGAAGTGCCAGATTAGGGTTCAAACTTTACGCCGTCTCGTCTGACTCTCACATGTAACCAGGGGCGTCACTAGGCCCTTTTTAGGGGGGCTTCAGGGGGGCTATTTGATTAATATATTTTTTATCGCTTCAGTCCCCTTTAAAAAAACTCATTTGAAACGGCGGCAAGCTGCGTCAAGTTTCGGCTCCTCCCCTTATCCGAGTCTGCTTGGATTTAGCGCATTTTTCAATCTGCAGGGGCGCCGAGCAGAGCGAGGTGTGTCGTGACTCGTGAGTGCATTTATTGATAGATTGCTATGATATTACATCTGCATCGGTGCAGTTCTTTGTCATTTATGCATTGCAGTTTACATAATGTAATGTTACTGGAGCATTGGGAGCAACACGGGACGGTTCGGTTTCTCTTCCAATACCAATACGTTTCGCTGCGTTCACCTTCAGCCCTTATCAGTGTGATAGTTGTTTTTTTTTACAAAACAAAAATGAAGCGATTAACACCCATGAAAACATACTTTAGAAAACGATCATGATTTATTTTAATTTACTTTTTAAACTTTAAAACATATTATTTTGTATTTCGTTATTACATTATGCTGCCATGCACAGAAATGATTAAAGACACACATCATTGTCTGAAAGCACTAGATGGCCTTGAGAGAGAAACATCATGTGGAGTTATTTGGTTTTGTATTAATAAATATAGTTTTGTATTAAAGGGGACATATCATGCTAAATGCACTTTTTTAGCCCTTAAATGCATTTTGTTGTATATTTGGAGTGTTTAGAAGTACAGAAAAGATGAAATTATTCTCTTCAGGTGCTTCGTTGATATCTTTATATTCTGTTTTGGTCATATTTTTCAACCGGTTCAGATTTTTCTGTTATCTATGACGTTTTTTGAACTATCACGTCACAGTATTTGCAGCGGAACTGCCAAATAAGGACATTGACTTCCGGCCCAACACTTCGAGCAATCCGCCATTATTATTTCTCGCTGCAATTTTGTAGTCCAAGCTAAAGGATGCAGAAGTTACGAGAGGGTAAGTTAAAATGTTCGGTTGTTGGATGTAGTAACCCACACGCTTCATTACACCGTCTAATTTAGATGAACTGCCGCGCTTGTGACAGGAGCATGTTTAACTGAAAGAATGAGCAGAGAGAGAGACCCGGTCGCGCGCGCGCTCACTCTCTCTCTTCAGAGCCAGGCGAAAGTGTAAACAAGACTTCACCGTCTCCAAACTAGACGCTGTCTTGCTCTCTCTCCCTCGGACATATTAATCAAAATAAATCGACACGGTGGTAAAAGGTCGGAAGACCAAAGTTTCATGTGTAAATACAGTACACACCATTGCGATACATCCATATGAAGACGTTGTTCTGCAGGTTCGTCGTCTTCATTTTCATCTCGCTCCGGCTCTGGCTCGAACATGTAAGGCTGGCTGGACAAGTATTCCGTTGTTGACATTTTGTTAATAACGTGTGTATAAAAGTTTCTGTGCGCTAGATAATCCTATCTCTGCTACCAGACTACAAAAATGGCCGAACGGGGTGGAGTTGAACCGAGTGTCACCGCTACAACCTGGAGAGGGGGCGGGGTATGAAGTGTCTCAATATTATTTAAAGAGACCGCACCAAAACGAGTTGCTTTCAGAAGCACATTAGAAAAGGGGTAGAAAAGGGGCCTGTGGAGCTATAATAATGAGGAATTCAGACCCAAGCATTGCAGTTCCGCTTTATATAGACTACAAATGTATGATTTATATGTAAAAAGGAACAATTTAAAAGCATGATATGTCTCCTTTAAGTAATAATGAATCAGTAGAAGTGTATAGCCTACATATATTAGAGTAAGAGTAGAGTAAAGGGATTTGTGCTTTTCTTTTAAGCACTTGATTTATAGAAGTGGCAAATTGATAATTCATGTTGTTATTTTTAATAAATAGAAATAAATATAGAACAGATTAATCATATTGCCAATAGACAGTTACATTAATACACGTTTAGCTGGTTAGTTAAATGATTTGAAATTAAATAGATTTTCACGGGGTGACTTGATGAATAACCAACCGTATTGTTGATTACAAAGGCTAAAAAGCTTAAAAAATAAAATAAATAATTTATATTTCATTGTAGATGGACTTAGTTACCTAGCTTTCCTGGTAGCTTTGTCTGAGAAAATGATTCATAAATCAACCTATCAGTTGACCCTATGTTTACTTTCTTCACTGACAGACAAAAATTAAAAGCCTGTATCAGTCAAAGCTCAGCTTTAGGAGGGGAAAAGACAGAGCAAGATAAAAACAAAGAGAAAAAGAGTGTGATGCTGATGAGGTGAGAAAAAAACAGCTGCCCGCACATGGTTTTAAAGCTATTGTCATCCAATTTTTTTGGCCTTCAAAACATCTTAAAATGCACATATGTAGATCAGAGAAATCAAAATTTTCTCGGGGGAGCATGCCCCCGAACACCCCTAACTACCTCACATTCGGTACCTCAGTGATTATAAAACCGTGCCATATGCATGTTACTGGATGAATGAATGAAACTACTTAATAATGAGCATTAGACCATAAACTAACCTTTTTTTTTTTTTTTTTTTTTTTTTTTTACATCATACCCTCATTGGGGGCTGAGCCCCCCTAAAATGAAAATCCTAGAATCGCCCCTGCATGTAACAATTACACTAAGTTTGGATGAAAGTATCAGCTAAATGACAACCTATTTGAGAGTAATAGTATACTCTCACAAAAGTACTCTAACATCCTCATTACATTCCCTACCCCTGTGAAAGACCTGGCAAACTCAAGGTAATATTATATGAGTAAACACGCTAAACATCTGTGATGACAGAGGAACAAAAATGATCTCTTATCCAAGGTTTCAAAATACAACTCTTCCACAGGGTCTTCACTAGATTAAATACTTAATTTGATGCTATAATAATGCATAAACCTAAACACTATGTTTCAAATTATTATGTTAGTGACATCAGGAAGATTTTAGTACAATAAACATTCAGATTTTAGTTTTTTGAAGAAAGTGTTTGTTTGATTTATGTATTGTAACTTTTTAGAAAACTGGTATCAATCACAGGCAAGTTTGCCAGGTCTTGAAAATGACAAACCAACATAAAGAGGTTGTTCTACATTATTGAACGAGTCATAATTTTCATGAAATATGGGGAGGAAGAAAGATCTTTCTGAAAATGAAAAGCATGAAATGCTGCCATGTCTTGCAAAAGGCATGAACATTTAAAAACTGAAAAGATATTGCTGAACTATTGAACTGAGTTATTAAGAGCACTAGTGATGCTCCGATCAGCATTTTTGGGGCCGATCACCGATTACCGATCACCAAAATCATGATCTGCCGATTGCCGATCACTGCCGATCACAGAACGGAAATAGGCTAGAGTCAAGAAAATCTTGAAGAACCACCAATATTTATTTAATTGTAGTTAGAAAACAAGATAACATACTGTAGGCCACCTTTTCCAAATAAGGCACAGTATAATTTTTCAAAACAAAGAGGGGTCAGGCAGACTACAATGGATGTAGTTGAGGAACAAACTACATCATTTCCAAAAAATAAAATAATGACAATGACATTTGAGGTTATTAAAACAGTAAGTCCCGCCCCTCGACTGCCAAAAATAAAAGTGTTCGAGCGAGCAAAATCAGCAGGCGAGAGGAGATCAAGCGCGAGAGTGTGGGGAATGATCATGCGCGCGCGCGAGGGCAGAGATGTCATGCGCCCCGCGCAGGGTTTGAATGAGCTCGCGAGTTCCCGTTTCCTCGCGCGTAGATCTGTTATCCTCTCGTGAATGTCATTTACCGCGCGCGCCAGCATCAGTTGTGCGCTCGTTTATAATTGCCATTGAATTGCCGTCATAGGAGAACTCATTTTGCCACTGTTAAGCAAGCTCTGCTCTGCTGTTGTGTTGCCGCGCATGCGGAAAAGTTGCGCGAGTTATTTACGTCACGTGATCGGCTTTTTTGATCGGCTCTTTTGGGGGTTGCCGATCAAGCTATTTTTTGCCAATATCGGCCGATCATGATCGGCGGCCGATCAATCGGAGCATCACTAAAGAGCACATAAGAACCTGGTCAGATAAAGGCTTATTAAGGAAAGTTTCTGTCCAACAAATGAATGGTATTAAAAGGGCAGCTTTATCTTAAATAAAAAAAAATAAAAAAAGCCACTGTTGAGCAGCAAACAGGTATTTGAAGCTGCGGGTGTCTCTGGAGTCTCAAGAACCTCTAAATGCGGGCTGGCAGTTGCACGTAAAGTTGCATTTCAGCCACTCCTAACCAAAGCTCACAAAGATAAACATTTACAGTAGGTGTAGAAATACATGAAAACTCATTTTTTAAATAGTTTTATTCACTGACGAATGCTGTACTACAACAGATGGTCTAGATGGGTGGATTTCTGGATGGTTGGTGGATGGCTACGGAGCCCCTAGGGACATGGTGGTGGAAAAATTTTTAGGTTGGGAGAAATGTTTTTTTCCAAATCTTTTGCGTTCCCTCGCAAAATGTTTGCGTTCCCCCGAGAAACTTTGCGTTCACTCGCAAAACTTTTGCGTTCCCTCGCAAAGTTATTTGCGTTCCCACGCAAAACTTTTGCGTTCCCTCGCAAAGTTATTTGCGTTCCCACGCAAAACTTTTGTGTTCCAACGCAAAACTTTTGCGTTCCCTCGCAAAGATGTTTGCGTTCCCTCGCAAAGATGTTTGCGTTCCCACGCAAAACTTTTGCGTTCCCTCGCAAAGATATTTGCGTTCCCACGCAAAACCTGTTTTGAACTCGGACAGACACTTCCTGTTTAATGTCCCACTGGCAGTGTTTCAGAGCTCCGTACGTTAATGGAGCGTTTCATAATGTTTGAACTTGGACTCAAATATAAAGAAATCCGGTCAGTGCTTAACTCAAGGAGTTCAGTGAAGTTGGCAATATTCACATAGGCTATTCGAACTTCCCTAATCTTGAGCTAAACGTTGTTAAAACAAAAATGACACCTATTTACAATCACAGTAACCTAGACAACGAGCTACAACCCAATTCTCATCAAAACGAGCTTTATAATATTAATTTGTCTCTAACCAGACGAATGAGAGACAAGTCCGAATAAGGGGCCGTCTGTAAAGTGCAAATCCCAAAAGCCTTCTGCACATTTTATATTATTAAACATATTCAATAGCTTCACTTTGACACACTGTACTGTCACCAAATTCAGTTCACACATCTCTGCTCTCCTGCTGGTTATACTACATTACTTACTTTGATAAAAATTCATAATTTTTATTCTTATTTATTATTAAATAAAATCAATAACTTCACCCTTTTTAGAAAAAAAATATTAAATAACTTCACACTGTTATACAGTGTAATGCCATCAAATTCAGTAAGCAAATATAATGCAAAAGCTGCGTACAGTAGCCTACCAATATAATTTGTGTAAAGAATAGCCCTACTTATTTTTTATGTGCAATTACTTCCCAAACTAAGTCTTGTAGGCCTATAACCAACATTAGAGCAGTGATGTGTGAACTAAATTTGGTGTGTTACAGTGAGTGAAGTTATTGAATATTTTTCATAATATAAAATGTGCAAAAGCAGTGTGGTATGACCAGTGGGTCACAATTGATGTGTAAACTGAATTGGGTGGCACTACAGTTTGTAACATTTAAGTTAATTACTATTTTTGTATTTTTGACTATGAGTTGATGCTGTAGTCGTTTTTTGGGTTATATTGCACTTTGCAGACGGTCCCTTTGGACTTGTCTCTCAGCCGCCAGCTCATATTTAGCCTATATTATAAAAGCTTGTTTTGATGATAATTGGGTTGTAGCTCGTTGTCTAGGTTACTGTGATTGTAAATAGGTGTCGTTTGTGTTTTAACAACGTTTAGCTCAAGAATATTAATCCGGGAAGTTCGAATAGCCTATGTGAATATTGCCAATTTCACTGAACTCCTTGAGTTAAGCACTGACCGCATTTCTTTATATTTGAGTCCAAGTTCAAACACTATGAAACGCTCCATTAACGTACGGAGCTCTGAAACACTGCCAGCGGGACATTAAACAGGAAGTGTCTGTCCGAGTTCAAAACAGGTTTTGCGTGGGAACGCAAATATCTTTGCAAGGGAACACAAAAGTTTTGCGTGGGAAAGCAAATATCTTTGCGAGGGAACGCAAATAACTTTGCGAGGGAACGCAAAAGTTTTGCGTGGGAACGCAAAGTTTCTCGGGGGAACGCAAAAATTTTGCGAGGGAACGCAAAAGATTTGAAAAAAACAATAATTCTCCCATCCTAAAATGTTTTCCACCACCACGTCCCTTTAGGGGCTCCGTAGATGGCCACCCCGTTTCAACAAGACTGTGACTTCAGCAAGGAGCTTTTTTATCCCTGTATGAACCAAACCTATATTAAAGGGATAGTTCACTTTGAAATTAAATTTTGGTATGTCTTAGCTTACCTCAAGGGCATCCAAGATGTAGGTGTCTTTTTTTCCGCAGTAGTTTCAATTTCGATATTTTTAGGTCAAACCGTTCTTGTCTGTCAGTCATATAATGCAGGTCGATGGTCACCACCTCAAAGAGCATGCACAGAGTCCAAATTAAAACAATTCCCCATCATCCAAATTAAACAATTCCCCATCGTAAGTACACATTGATGGCCTAAGACACGAAACAAGCGGTTTGTGTGAGAAAACGAACAGTATTTATATCGTTTTTACCTCTTGTACACAGCCACGTCCAAGTGATCTGAGAGCGCGGGCGGGTATAGATATATACACTAGATGTCGCCTTGGCTACGGTTTCATTCCAATGAACTGCAGTAGCCAAGGCGACTTCTATTGTATATATCTATACCCGCCCGCGCTCTCAGATCACTTGGACGTGGCTGTGTACAAGAGGTAAAAACGATATAAATACTGTTCGTTTTCTCACACAAACCGCTCGTTTCGTGTCTTAGGCCATCAATGTGTACTTACGATGGGGAATTGTTTAATTTGGATGATGGGGAATTGTTTTAATTTGGACTCTGTGCATGCTCTTTGAGGTGGTGACCATCGACCTGCATTATATGACTGACAGACAAGAACGGTTTGACCTAAAAATATCGAAATTGAAACTACTGCGGAAAAAAAGACACCTACATCTTGGATGCCCTTGAGGTAAGCTAAAACATACCAAAATTTAATTTCAAAGTGAACTATCCCTTTAAGTATTTGCTGCCAACAAGTTGTAGTTTTTTTAGTTTTTTTTGTCAGTTTTCTGAGACTGTGAAGTACTGAACAGTTTAAGAGGTATTTCTTATAAAAATTGCACAACTGACATTTTGATAAGTCACTCAAGTCTTTATTGATTTTTTTTACGTGGATCCATATAATTAATTTTTTTTTCAGTTTCCTTTTTTGTTTACAAATTAATCCAATTCTTAACCTACTCAAACTAACATTTTGTGTTGTTTGAGTTTATTTTCTGTTGGGTTAATTGCCACTCTGTACAGTGGCGGAGCCAGGATTTTTTCATAGGGGTGGCCAGGCAAGGGCCAGCAACCAGTCTGGGGTGGCACAGAAATCTTAAAGGGTAACTAAACCCCTGGTCAGAGCCTGACTCCACCCACTGGCAATATTTGAAAAATGCTAGAAAAGTGGGCAGACCCCAGCGGAGATAGAGGGGACGAACCGTGAGCGGGGGGGGGGGGGGGGGGGGGCGTGCACCTGAAACCTGCTGTCAGACTCTCTAAAATGGAGAGTGACTCACAGGGGCGCAAGACGACGTAAAGCACATGCATCTGATGAGTTTTATCGAGTTGATGTCAATAGCGCGCGCTCTCTATAGGCATATTCATATTTTGCCTCTATGTGAAAAAATCCAGCAAAATGCGCTGACGCGTTTGTCGACCCCAGAGGATTAACTTAGCCTAACCATAAATTATAATTAAAATATATATGATCACTCACATCAAGACGCCGCTGCGGTGGTGGAGTCCATGCAGGAGGAGCAGCGTTTGACACTGCGTCGCTTTTCAGCGCGAGCTGTGTGGAGAAGCCCATGTCCACCTCTATTGCGTTGGAGAAGCGATCACACGTAAAATGCAGGTTTCACACTCACGGTCTTCCAGGCCAAGTGCATGCAAACACTGGCGCCTAATTTACAAGTCTGCTGGAAAGCTATGCAGTCCAACAGTGATGTTGCAACGAGCAACACTACACCTGTACCCTCCTGACCACTGTACAATACAGATACATCTACGCTAGCTCGTACCAGGGGCGTGGTGAGCTGGAACCTGCTTACGTCACCTGCCACCGCTTACGTCACTTGCCACTGCAAACATCCAATAGGAAAATTCAACTGCTGTAGGCAAGGCAAGGCAAGGCAAGTTTATTTATATAGCACATTTCATACACAATGGCAATTCAAAGTGCTTTACATAGAAGAAATTAAAATAATAAAAAGAAATAAGAATAATTAATACAGTTTAGAAAAATAAAATAAAATACAGTACTTTTAAAAATAAAAAAAAGAATATTATTATAGATCTTTCCTTCAAATGATTCCCTTAAGACTTAATTCTTTCCTTCTTTTAACCTTCAATCTTCTTACGACTTCCATCTATCAACTTTCCTTTAACTTTCTTTTCTCCCTCATTTACTCACACGTTCTTTTCATTTTCTGTAGCACTGCGTTCACATTCTTTCTCAGACGAAAACTTTAATATCGTCATTTAAATACTGTTCTACTTTCAAACCCACATTAATACACGTCACTTTCACATTATCACTTTCTTTTACCTTCTGAGTGGGCATTTACAGTTTCGGGCTAGATGCCCTGCTGACATAGGAGAAATTAAAATAATTAAAAGAAATAAGAATAATTAAAACAGTTTAGAAAAATTTAATAAAATACAGTACAGTACAAACAGTCGGACGAACAGCGGCACAGTGCTCATTCAGTAAATGCATAGCTAAACAGAAGTGTTTTGAGTCTGGATTTGAATGTGACCACTGTAGGAGCACATCTGATCACAACGGTGCTGTAGCCACCGTTCAACCTTAGGAGGGCAGCACTCAGACGTTTTTACACCATATATTGTAAAATTAAAACACTTTATACCCAAATGGCAAAAAAGTTACTCGAATCAATGAACAGCACTAATAAAGCCCCATTCTTACAGATCATTAACTAAAAAAAGTTGGTTTAGGGTTTAGTTACCCTTTAATTATTTTATCATAAAAAATTATTTGATAATGTATTGGACTGTTTTAGAGCCTACACAACTGAATAAAGTTAATTTGTACTTAATTATAATTGAGATAGTAGTGAATTAGGAATCATGGAATACTGAGTGAATTTTTTTATTTTTTTATTATTACCCACCACCTCATATTAAAATTAATGAAATAGTTCTAAAAGGGCACACACTATAGCTAAAGTTCAACTTGCTCAGTTAGCTTGGTTCTGGATCTCAAAATCTCCAATAGCTTGTTCTACATTGTTGCATCTTCATGGATGAGATAACATGCAGATAACTACTGTAGTCCAAAGATTATTCAACCTTCAATGCGTTTTATATAATCAATGAACTCTTCAACCAATTCTGAGTTTGTCAAAAAAAAGTTTAACTTTCTATATTAGTTGTCAAAATAAATAATTGCAACAGTTCTATCATACCTAAATTAAAAAGGAAAACAAAAGTTCTCTTTTGAATCCCCATGTGCAAGAATGTGAACAAGGCGGAAGTCAACAGCACATAATGTAAAATGTTATGTTTTTCATAATGTAATGTTGCCAGAATGTAAAATTAGTTATTTTATGGATTTAAAAATTATCCATTTTTGTTTGTCCTTTACAAATTAACACAAAATGAATGCCTATAGTCTAGTACAAATGCACAGTCCTCACATTATTTGGACATCAGTTTGTGCCTTATATTTTGATCTCACATAGCAGAATATTTTAATCCAGACACATGTGATGCATATATACCAAATACATGCATGCAGTTTTGACAGCTTTAATCGCCTTTTTGATTCTTACATGAGTTAGTTGACGACAGAA
The DNA here is from genome assembly GCF_965113295.1 of Leuciscus leuciscus. Taxonomy (NCBI): domain Eukaryota; kingdom Metazoa; phylum Chordata; class Actinopteri; order Cypriniformes; family Leuciscidae; genus Leuciscus; species Leuciscus leuciscus. The sequence continues at coordinate 3,910,861 of NC_138735.1, read as the reverse complement.
CTACGGCAACAGCACGCCGCATTTGCGTGTGATGTGCGTACCGCAAGCACAGGTATTACAGGAAAGTTAGTTAGTTTTACTGACATTTGGCCTGACAACATCTCATCTTACCAAAGATAGCCAACTGAATAACGACAACACCCTTTTCTCAGCATCTGACATAAGTGTCACAAGCTTTCACACACATCATCTAAAATAAAAGTAGCATCAGAAAAAAAGAGAATTACGTTTGTTGTTGACTGCAAACTATTCGACTTAGGCCATCTCAAAACGGTCTTGAAACCCACCAGTTGAGAAAGGGTTAGGGTTGACTCTATATTTACTATGTGCATATCACTGTCTGATGTTCTGCTGAAGCTCATTCGGCACTTGCACATTTCCGCACTCGTTTGACTTTTCGCCTGGCGCTGAGGTGAAGTTGGAGTGTGCGTCTGAAAAGTCTCATGTTTTTTGTGGTCTTAAAGAGACGGTTCAGCGTTTAAAAAAACGCAATTTTTGTCAATAAAAAAAGAGACAGAAACAGCAGTTGTGAGAGGAGTGGCCAAAGGGAGCCCCCTAGCTCCGCCAGTGACTCTGTATAGAAATATTACTGTAGCAGGGTGTATAGATGTAGTTTGGGTTACAGTAGTCAAAGAGGGTTATAGGAGGGATATTAAAATAAAGTCGGGAGACACTGGCTACGTCCGATAACTTGTTGCCTCGCTGCCTTGTCAGGCAATGACTCTGCAGGCAGCGTTTGTGCACGAAGGATCCTCACGAAACTGATTTCGGGCAGACTTTTGAGGCAGCGTAATGGTTTAATGATCTACAGCAAAATAGAGCGAGCTCTGGTGAAAACTAAGAGAATATTTAATGACTACAATAGTAATTTCTTGCTAGAAATGACATAAGTGGAAAATGTTGATCTAAAATGAACATTTACACACAAACTGACGACCAGCTGCAACTTTCAGATGCCATCTTTATTTTTCTAGCTCAACTGTCACAGAGTGGAAAGCACAGGATTGTGGGATATCAAAGGCAGCGAAGGATACATCTATGCTGCCTTCAAAAATCGATCAGATGAAGATTCTCAGGAGACAGAAAGTGAAACTAACATTGCATTCGGACATGCCTTGATGCCATCCGACCTTGAAATGCGACAAAAACAGTAATGTGGCATGACTTGAAGAACGGGTCAACCAACCAGACCAACCAGCCTGTCAGAGTTAAAGCAGTTCTGCCAGGAATGAGCCAAGATCCCTTCACAGAGATGAGGAAGGGTTGTATAAAATTACATTTTCAAACAAATTTTAGATAAAATTTTTCACAGGGGTGATATGGGTCTGTTATACTATAACTTAAAAACACAGAATATAAAATAACAAACTAATGAAGACGCAACAAAAAATAGGCGGACACCGTAGTGAGTGCTTGTGTGAGGGGGTTAAGAGGGGTTTTATTGCTAAACAGCTCAGACAGTAGGCAAGGGCAAACTTTTAGTGTGTATGTGTCATCTGTGTTTGTGCACCTATTAAATAAAGTCAGAGCCTGACTGGGGCTAAAATTCAGCCCTGGACAAAACTAGCCCACCTGGCCAATGACAACCAAACCATTTTGGTCACCACTGACTTCTATTGTTTGGGCAAAAATTGGGAATTTATCTTCTTTGATGTTCCACAGAAGAAAGAAAGTCATCCAGGGTTGGAATGACATGAGGATGAGTAAATGATGACAGAATTTTCGTTTTTGGATGAACTATTCCTTTAACAATAATAACATTTGTAAAAACTTAACACACTGATATTGACATTTCATCATTCATTAAAACTAAAGACATTTTAACAGAAGAAAGGTTCATCCTTTCGGCTGGTTGTTTCACCAAATGGACCACACTACTCGATTGGGCCACCGGGAAAGTCCCAGTGTTCCTGATGGCCAGTACACGCCTAAATGGAGTATACTTTGAAAGGCAAAGCGTTTGGCTATACAAATGTGTTTGCATCAAAACTGAAGTATACTTTGGGCTTGATTGTGAAGTTGCTTTTTGCAGTTAGAGCATTTAATTACAATGATCAACCAGTACGGGCTAACTTCTACAATGTCTTGTATAACAAAGACATACGCAAGGAAACTATACCTCAAACTTGCATGACATGTACCAGAACTTTTTTAAAAAACCTCACCAAACCTGTTACAGGGATTTCCTTCTTTCTCAGAAGCAAAAATAAACTTGTACATGATGTTTTATTAACAACGTTCGGGAGGAGCACTTAACAGTGTAATTAACACAAGTGGAGAGCACAAAGCAATCAATGGTAAGAGATACATTCAGCAGTCTCACCTCAATCCATTGACAGGTTAGCAGCATCCCTCCACCACGCCTTCTAGTTCCTCTACTTCCACACTTCAAGTCCTAACCACTTACATACGGGGGGAGTGCTCTGGGTTCGGGCCGAATTCCGAGCTCGGAGCCCTCCCTCCGGACAGCGCACCAAATACGCATTAAACTTTACCCACTCTAATTGTATGTAAGTGCGAACTTGTGAAATGGTATTAAGTGAAATGCATTCAAAAGCTGATGTTGCACAATAAAAATTAATCACAAGAACATTGATTTCATTGGTAACATTTCATGCGGTTAAACACCTACAGAGAAAGGAAATATCTTTTAAAATTAAAGCATAATAAACTTGATGTAATTGCAAGTGTCATGTATTTTCTGTGTTTAGGATCTTTGAATTTAGTTTCTTTATTTGTGTTTAATCCCTATGTCCTTGGTTGCTATGGTTTTTAATTAGTTGATTGATCAGGTCCACCTGTGAATTGTTTTACCCCTCATTATCTTGTAATTGACACAAAGCCAGTCCCCACCCTTGTGCCCACCGTCAAACGTCTTCTTGCTCTGCTAGTCCCAAATAACCTAGATTCCCTGGTTCCATCCGTGGTCCTAGACCTCCCTTTTCTGCTGGTCCCATCCAGCATTCATGCTTCCCTGGTTTCAGTCCAGTTACCTCATCCTTTCTCCTCCACTGGTTTCTAGTGATGGGAAGTTCGGATCAAAATACTGACTCTCTTGTTCGATCTTGTTCATCAAAATGAACTAATCTTTTTTCGAGTCATTTCGTTCATTTAAGGGGCTTTAAATGTTATACTTTTAAAGGGTAACTAAACCCCTGGTCAGAGCCTGACTCCACCCACTGGCATATTTGAAAAATGCTGGAAAAGTAGGCAGAGCCCAGTGGAGAGGGGGCGTGCATCTGAGATGTATCTCTCTGCAGGCAAGGGCGTGGTTATCTGGTACCCTCTGATGTCAGAGTGTACCACAACTTCCAATAGGAAAATTCAACTGCAGTAGCCACTGTTCAACCTGAAGAGGGCAGCACTCAGACGTTTTTACACCATATTTAGTCAAATTAAAATACTTTAAACACAAATGTCAAAAAAATTACTTGAATCAATGAACAGCACTAATAAAGCCCCATTCTTACAGATCATTAACTAAAAAAAGTTGGTTTAGGGTTTAGTTACCCTTTAACTGGCAAATTCCCCGAACACATCCATCTATGCAATTTTGATCATATTCTGAATTAAGAAATCATTATATTGCAGTCAAAAATAATTTACAGGGAACATAAATAATTACTTTACCTTCCGAGTCTTTCGTAAATTTTTCACATGACGGACGCAATGAGCGGATCGTTCATGAACGACTCATCACTACTGGTTTCGTGCAGTCCCCATGCCATAACTCCTCCTCAGCCCCTCTGCTCCATTGACCTGACCACAGTCTCCTGACCAGCCACTTCCACTGTGGTTTTATGCATAAATAAAACGACTACTGAATAAGCATATAGTGAAACATGGAACAGATAAGTTTAAATGTCTAAAGCAGGGGTCAACCTTATTTCATTTCAGAGCTGCTTTTTAAAAATGAAAGTGGCTGAGATTTACTCATAATACTACGTAATTTTTGGGGTTAAAAATAATAAAAAAAAAATTTTTTGAGCAAGTATATAACCAGCCAGTGTTCAAAACTATCTGCTTGCCTTAGCTCAATTCAAAACGGTAAGCTTGTAATAATGTTTTTTATTCCAGTGGTACTGGTGGATTTCCGCGGGAAGTCTTTGCGTCATTACGTCACATCTTTACACATAAAGAAGAGTCTCCGCTAGTAGGCTATGTTGCGTGTGAGAATGTTGGAGGTGGAGATTTATAGCCTTTTCTCACAGCACTTGAAATCATTAAACTTATCAATTTGATGGCAGGTCCAGAAAGGTTCAAACGACATTCACCAGTGACAACTGGAGATTCACCCGTTGTAAAATGCAAAAGACTTCGGAGTGGCTACAGAAAAAAAGAGACTGCAATCGGGCCCATGCGAAAACAACGATAAATATTGGAAGGGTATTAAATGTAGTCACGCAATGCTGATGTTGTTAACATTAACAATTTGAGAACAAAGTATAATTTGGTCATACTTTCAACAAGTAGAATCTGTGATTCCGAATGCCAGTATCCACACCACCAGCACAGATTGAAAGCTGCACATTCTCCTCAAAACATTGGATTCATCCGTGCTGTGCCATGCCGAGGCACATCGACACGTAGGTCCCTATCTTGCACCCAGCGCAACTGACTTTGTACACTGTATCAAACACTTTGTACAATGTATCATTCCTATTTTGCACCCGATGTACAGCGGACTTTTCTCTTCACAGACGCATGTCGGTAAATAAAGGAATGAACTTGCGCTCCCGGGGGCGGTTCAGCGAAAACAGATGGCGTGTTCCGGCGCAAAAGTTCCCTGGTGTTATTTTGCAGTTCCAGAAAACAATTCCGCCACAGACCAGGAAAAACCTATAAACCTAACGCGTTTTCAGTGGCGCGTTCAGATGCTACTTTAAGGGCGCATGCTTGGCCATAATGTAGTGTGTGCACAAGGCGCATATGCTTTGCTTCCCTCATCTACACACAGCAGTTGTCATTTTTGCAAACCATACATAATTACAAGGAAAAAATTCCACATGAGGGAAATTGTTGTGGTGTCAATGAAGATGTGAAAAAATAGGCATAAATCTATCTTACACATTTACCAAAATTATTATACGCCTGTTTAACCTAAGCTTATTTGGGTGGGTTTCTCCCATCCCCATACAATGTCACTTCTCTGTCTTTTACGGCCCTAACGAGAACGTCGGTCTCCTCAGCTGTGAACCGCTCCTGGCGTGGCAAATCCGCCGTTATAATAGCAATCCGCCATGGAACTTCAGACCAACCCATTTTAGATTTGCGTCGAGTTATATCACATAGTTTGTTCTGCGAGATCCTCCCACAAAGTTGCTTGCGTTTCGCGTTTGATACTTGCGTTTCAGATCGTTAAAATAGGGCCCGTAAAGTTTATAATTCCGTGAATAACTGCAATTGCAGATTTCGAACAGAGATGGCGACAAAGAGGAAAAACTACGGACTGCAGCTTTAAGTCTATTAAATAATGCATCATAACTCTCAAATTAGCAACAATCCAAACTGGTATTCACCTGAAAGAGTTTTTATACTCACGCCACCCTTTAATGTCAGAGGGGGAAAAACAGAATCAGATTATACAGTTTGTGGAAAACAGTACTTTGCAAATGATACTGTAGTTGTCTACTACCCAACAATATGACTTTTGTGTGAAGAAAGAGATCACCATACTCAGCAGAAAGCTCATCAAGAAACAGTTTAAAGCATCTGTGTTGTTTGGACTTTGCGCAAATTGAGTTGATAATCTGAACAACCAGTGCAATGACATGATCAAAGTGCATAACCTTACTGCAGATTGCCTGCTGATGAATGATGCAATGATAGTTCAGAAATTCAGTTAAATCTGGGTCGTTCTTGCAATGTGCAATAAATCCAGAGTGTTCAAGGGGCAATCGTTTTTCCATGCACACAGTACTTCTTGAAAATGTTGTAGAGGTCGACTCCTCTGGTCGTAGTTTTCAGAGGAAACAATGTCAAAAACTCCTCTTTGGTGGAAAAATCATCAAAAACAATCCGTATGAAAGCAGCCAACAAGTCCACTGATTCATCTCATCTACACCTTTCCATGCCCCATTCTAATTGTCCCATCGCACCTGAAGCCAGCAAGGAAATGTCTCGGTTACGTATGTAACCCTCGTTCCCTGAGTACAGGGAACAGAGACGTGTCGTCGGGGGAGTTCCCTGACAAATTGGAATCACGCTAGGGAGCCAATTGCCTTCGAGAGAAATAAAAACGAGCCAATGGACATTGGCATGCAAGATTTGCATTCCGCGACCCGCCTACCAGTGCGGGTATAAAGGCGGAAGTAATAAAACGCCATGGTGCTGGCCCCTTCCAGCGCCCAGCTAAGCTACCCTGCAGCAGTTTCTAGAATAAGTTGCGGGAGCTAGCTAGGGAATCAAACTGCTGTTCCGCAAGACCCACTCAGTGGATATTGGATAACACTGGGAAAGCGTGCCCTATCCCATTAAAAGGGGGGGGGGGGGGCTGTGGAAGCCCAGCCTGCCTGAGGAAGGCCTGGAATACTCATTTGTACTAGCCCGGTGGGATAGTGAAACATATGGCAGTCCCTGAGGTAGTCCTAATCCGAGGAAAGTGGGTGCGTACTCAAAAGGGACGACAGAACGAGTCTGTCAAGGGGAAGACACGGCTGAACAGCACGTGGCATCATGGGTCACCGTAGAGACTACTAAAAAACACCCAGTCTACTAGCAACTGCTTACTAGAGGTAGTACACCTGGCGCCGGGCGGTCCGCCACGCCTGGCACCGGAGGAGAGATGGAGGAACTCACGAGGCTAACCGACGTTGGGTGCCAACGGAGCAAAAGACGCACGTATCTGGCCGAGAGGCGGAGTGGCGTAGCAAGACGACACAACCTATTCCCTCGCACCAGTGGCCGTAGCGAGTACTCGGGAGGAAACAGGTTCCACACGTAGCCTATAGAATCTAGCGAACGTGTTCGGTGTCGCCCAGCCCGCAGATCTACAGATGTCTGTCAGTGAGGCGCCTTGAGCCAAAGCCCAGGAAGTGGCAACACCTCTAGTAGAGTGAGCGTGCAACCTGGGAGGACAAGGCTCACCCAAAGACTCATACGCTCGGGTGATAGCATTCACTAACCAGTGGGCTAACCTGGTTACTAACCTGGGACAGCCTCCCTCTTCTGCTGGCCTCCGTAACAGACAAAGAGCTGATCTAAGGTCCTGATCTATACATCCAAGATGGCGCCGCGGATGGCTGCCTCGGTGTGGAGCTCTCCAGTTATTGTGTTGTTTTTGTTGGTTTGTTCTGCGTTTAGTCATTCTTTTCCTATCAGTTTCACCAAAGACGAACTACTGGACATTAGGAAACACACACCAGACAACTTTTTTACAGATTTTGATTTCTCAGACGTTTTACTGGACATTCTCGTCGGAGGGGCAGCGGTGTTGTTCAAACGCGCGGTCAGACGCAAACGCGGGAAGCGCGCTGGCGCGCTGGTTAAACTCCGCGAGCGCGGCCTCCGCACTGCACTCCCCAGTATTCATCTTGCGAATTTCCGATCTCTTCCTAACAAAATGGACGAACTTCTTCTCCTCACCCACACTAACAAGGATTTTTTAAACTCCGCTGCTCTGTGCTTCACTGAAACCTGGCTGAGTGAAGCCATACCGGACAACGCACTACATCTGCCGGGCTTTCAGCTGTTCCGAGCGGATCGCATCGCGGAACTAACGGGGAAAACGAGAGGTGGTGGATTGTGTTTCTACATTAACGAAAGTTGGTGTTCAGATGTAACAACACTGAAGAAGATGTGCTCTCCTAATTTAGAGGCACATTTCATAAACTGTAAACCTTTCTACTCGCCGCGGGAGTTTTCCTCATTCATTCTCGCGAATGTTTACATTCCTCCAGACGCGTGTGTGAGCGCGGCGATACAACAGCTGGCTGAACATATAGCTGAAATGGAACAAAGGTACCCAGACTCTCTTTTAATCATTCTTGGGGATTTTAACAAAGCAAATCTCTCCCGTGAACTGCCAAAATACAGACAGCATGTTACATGTCCTACCAGAGACAGTAATATATTGGACCACTGTTACACCACGATAAAGAATGCGTATCACTCCGTCCCACGGGCAGCTTTGGGGCTCTCTGATCATTGTTTGGTTCATCTTATACCGACCTACAGGCAGAAACTGAAATCAGCTAAACCTGTAATAAGGACTGTAAAAAGATGGACCAACGAAGCAGAGCAGGATCTACAGGCCTGCTTCGATTGCACTGATTGGACTGTTTTTGAAGCTGCAGCCACCGATCTGGATGAGCTCACAGATACTGTAACATCATATATCAGTTTCTGTGAGGATACATGCATTCCTACCAGGACATTCTTATCATTCACTAATGATAAACCATGGTTTACTGGGAAACTCAAACAGCTTCGTCATGCCAAAGAGGATGCTTACAGAAGTGGGGATAAAATCTTGTATAACCAGGCCAGAAACAGACTGACAAAGGAGATCAGAGTTGCTAAAAGAAGCTACTCTGAAAAGCTGAAAAACCAGTTTTCAGCCAACGACCCGGCATCAGTCTGGAGAGGCCTGAGGAACATCACCAACTACAAATCACCATCCCCCCGATCTGTGGAGAATCAACAACTGGCTGACACTCTCAATGCATTCTATTGCAGGTTTGAGAAGCCCAGACTCACACCTCACACCCGCTCTGATGTGCACTTCACACATCCACCATCACCTCCTGCAACCCCTCTCCTCCCCCCTTCTGCCATCCAACCTGAGCTTAAAGGGACACTTCACCCATTTGCATTAAGCTTTGTATTGTTAGAAACCCAGTCATATATTATAATAAATGTGGATTTTTCATCAATTTTTCCATGAGATGGGAGAAATAAGGATTTAAGTGTTTTACTTCCTGCTTATTATGACGTAAAAATCATCATTTTGCGTCATAATAAGCAGGAAGTCACATTTCATTGAAAAGTGTAGAGACTACAGACACTCGTTCCTCATCTTTCCCAGGGGGCGGGAACCGCTCACGCTACAGGCCTATTACAGATCAGTGGGTGGGACTTGACTTTCTGAAAACTAAAAGCAATATCCTCCATCTTGTTTGGAAGCTAAGCTAACAGGCGCTGTGGAGACAGATGTAAAGTTATGACAATAGCGGAGGAGAGTGCTCAATATGATATAGAGGAAGAGGATTTCAGAAGTCTGATGCTTGAATCAGGTGTATGTGGCTACCTTTACAAGCCGCATTATAGCGAAGAGCAGCCGAGGCAGAAGACCTGCCTGCCGCGGACGAGGAGCCCGGACTGGCTCGGGTTAGGGCGGACTGGTGGCGCCGGTGATCTCACTATGCAACTACGAACCGCTACGAACACAGAGATAGAGTCCGACTGTGGCAAAGAATTTCAACAATGACAACTTCTCCTGGATGAAATCTCTGAATCAGACGAGGACACGGACGTTTGTGTTGTGAATCAGACGAGGACACGGACGTTTGTGTTGTGAATCAGACGAGGACACGGACGTTTGTGTTGTGAATCAGACGAGGACACGGACGTTTGTGTTGTGAATCAGACGAGGACACGGACGTTTGTGTTGTGAATCAGACGAGGACACGGACGTTTGTGTTGTGAATCAGACGAGGACACGGACGTTTATGTTGTGAATCAGACGAGGACACGGACGTTTGTGTTGTGAACTATCCTAGTTTCGCACCGCATCTGACTGAACATCCAGGTAACGTTACAATGCAATAATTCACCACTTCGAAAGAAATACAAATGAAGAGTAATTCACTAATGAGTTCGCCAACTAACTAGACATTTTGTGTGAAATTAATTTCAAGCTCTGGTGGTAGCTAGCCTTGTAGACGGAAGAGTTATTTCTCTTAGGCAGATATGCGCTTTCTGGATTAGTGGGAGTGGCTTGCGCAGCTGTGCAATGTGGTGCATTGTGGGAGTTGGTGTCTTTCATACAAATGCGTCCTGAAGTTACTTTCTTTCTTTCCTCGGCCAAGAAGGCACCAAATTCAAAATTAATTTTACATTTCGACTACATATATGACCCACTTTCAATAAAGATCAATGTTCCCATGGGTGAAGTGTCCCTTTAAGGTCTGTGTGGAGGACGTGAGCCGAGTCTTCAAAAAACAGAAGACTAGGAAAGCTTCAGGCCCAGACGGCATCTCATCTGCTTGTCTAAAAGCCTGCGCTGACCAACTGGCCCCAGTCTTCACGCAGATCTTCAACAGATCATTGGAGCAGTGTGAAGTTCCCTGCTGCTTCAAACGCTCCACTATCATTCCGGTTCCCAAAAAAACTAAAATCACTGGACTTAATGACTACAGACCTGTCGCTCTCACGTCTGTGGTCATGAAGTCGTTTGAAAGACTGGTGTTGGCCTATCTGAAGGACATCACTGGACCCCTTCTGGATCCCTTTCAGTTTGCTTACAGAGCAAACAGGTCTGTGGATGATGCAGTCAACATGGGACTGCACTATATCCTGCAACATCTTGACAGACCTGGGACTTATGCACGGATCTTATTTGTGGACTTCAGTTCGGCCTTCAATACCATCATCCCTGATCTTCTCACAGCCAAACTGACTCAGCTCTCCATGCCATCCTCAATCTGTCAGTGGATCTCCAGCTTCCTGACAGACCGGCAGCAGCGAGTGAGACTGGGGAAGCTCACATCCAGGACCCTCACCATCAGCACTGGCGCCCCCCAAGGGTGCGTTCTCTCCCCACTGCTCTTCTCCCTGTACACTAATGACTGCACTTCTAAAGACCCCTCTGTCAAGCTCCTGAAATTTGCAGACGACACCACCGTCATCGGTCTCATCCAAAATGGTGACGAGTCTGCTTACAGACTGGGGGTTGAACAGCTGGCTGTCTGGTGCAGCTATAACAACCTTGAGCTGAACACGCTCAAAACAGTGGAGATGATCATGGACTTCAGGAGAAAATCCCCAGCACTCCCCCCTCTCACCATCATGAACAGCACTGTGGAAGCAGTGGAGTCATTCAGGTTCCTGGGCTCTACCATCTCTCAGGACCTGAAGTGGGCAAATCACATTGACTCCATTGTGAAAAAGGCCCAGCAGAGACTGTACTTCCTTCGCCAGCTGAAGAAGTTCAATCTGCCACAGGAGCTGCTGATCCAGTTCTACTCAGCCGTCATTGAGTCTGTTTTAAGCACTTCCATCACTGTCTGGTTTGGTTCAGCTACCAAATCGGACATCAGGAGACTACAACGGACAGTCCGGACAGCAGAGAGGATTATTGGTGCCCCCCTGCCAACCCTCCAGGACCTGTACTCTTCCAGAGTGAGGAAGAGAGCAGGTAAAATCATCACAGACTCCACTCACCCTGGACACCCCCTGTTTGAACTGTTACCGTCAGGACGGCGACACAGATCACTGGCCACAAGAACATCCAGGCACAGGAACAGTTTCTTTCCACAGGCCATTTCCCTTCTGAACACTTAACATGCCCCCCAAGGCATATGCCTGCAAGTGCAATACTCCCACTGTCTAGTGCAATATTCTCTTAACTCAGGTGATATTTATATTTATATTTATATTATTCATACTACTCAAAATACTGTAAATATGTTCATAATCTGTAACATGCACTAGACTCCCACTGTCTAGTGTAATATTCTCTAACTCAGGTGATATTTATATTTATATTTATATTATTCATACTTCTCAAAATACTGTAAATATGTTCATAATCTGTAAATGTTTATTCAGACTAAACCCAACTGTGACCCCTTTTTTTACTTTTTATACTATTTTTTTTATTTTTATATATATTTTATTCTTAGAATTTGTATTACTATGTTTCTTGTTGTATTTGTATTTGTATATGTGCACTGGAAGCTTCAGTACCAAGAAAAATTCCTTGTGGGTGCAAGCACACTTGGCAATAAAGCTCTTTCTGATTCTGATTCTGATTCTGATTCTGAAGCTTTGCGTTCTGTCAATATAAACCCGCAGGGCGCGGACGGGACAGAGAAAAGCTAGGGCTGGGTCTGCCTCCTCCTGGGGCAGCGCTTGCAGGTTCACTACCTGATCCGCGAAGGGAGTGGTAGGAACCTTGGGCACATATCCGAGCCGGGGTCTCAATACAACGTAAAAAAATGCCTGGCCCGAACTCTAGGCACGATTCATCGACCGAAAATGCCTGCAGATCCCCGACCCTCTTGAAAAAGGCCAATGCTAACTGGAGCGCTGTCTTAATGGACAGGATATTAAGCTCTACTGTCAACAAAGGCTCAAAGGGAGGACTTTGAAGAGCTCTAAGTACCAGAGCTAGGTCCCAAGAGGGTACAGAGTGCAAAACATGAGGTGGAAGCACCCTTAAAGAACCTGATGATCAGGTCGTGCTTCCCCAAAGACTTACCTTCTACTGCATCGTGATGCGCCGCTATTGCAGCGACATACACTTTGAGGGTGGAGGGAGACAGCCTTCGCTCCAACCCATCTTGCAGGAAGGAAAGCATGACTCTGATCGGGCAAGTTCGGGGGTCCTCCTGACGGGAGGAACTACAATCGACGAACAGGTTCCACTTCAACGCATAGAGGTGCCTCGTAGAGGGGGCTCTAGCGGAAGTGATGGTGTCTACCACTGCCTGTGGTAGACCACCTAGAACCTCCGCGTCCCGTCCAGGAACCAGACATGGAGTTTCCAGAGGTCAGGACGCGGGGGCCATAGAGTGCCCCGTCTCTGAGAAAGGAGGTCCTTCCTCAGAGGAATTGGCCAAGGAGGGGCTGTCGCGAGGAGCAATCCGGAGCACGAGGCGGCTCCGGAGGCTCCACCGGGACAGCCAATGGCAACAAGCTACTAGAGGAGTGAGAAGCCCGTGAGGATCTTTCACCAGACGGGACGTTCTTCACTGTAATCCTCATCCGCTCACCAACAGGAATCACCGAAGTAGCCGTCTGCCGAACTGAACCGGCAGACGAACTAGATCGGGGATTCGCTGAAGGGACTCCCCCATGTTTCAGGGTTCTCAGTCTTGAACGCAGCATCGCCAGAGTCATGTTCCCGCAATGAGAACATAACTCGTTCACAAACGCTGCCTCAGCGTGCCCTAAGCCCAAACACGAGATGCAGTGCTTATGACCATCTTCCTGAGGGAAGAAGTCGACCGCATCCAGAAACGCACGGGTGAAACGACATCCTGAAAAGGACGCGAAACACCCGCAAGCTCTTTTAGAAAGAATGTACTCTGTACGTGCCGAAGCACCGAGGGACCACCGCGGCAGACACGACGGGGAAACTGCAAGCCCTTGTGCTGCACTCACCCGTTACCAGCCGTGAAAACGGCTCTTTTTTGACGCAATGTTTACTTCCGCCTTTATACCCGTGTTGGTAGGCGGGTCGCGGAATGCAAATCTTGCATGCCAATGTCCATTGGCTAGTTTTTATTTCTCTCGAAGGCAATTGGCTCCATAGTGTGATCCCAATTCGTCACGGAACTCCCCCGACGACACGTCGGAGTTCCCAGGATGAAAGGGAACTCTCCTTGCCACGGTGTTGGCATTGAGCTAGACACCAGCGATAGAAGACATAATTTCCGTCTTGCTTTTGTGTTTCTTGAATAAAGTTTTAGCCACCACTGTCATCTCTTCCTTCACCATGGCACCTTCTGTGTTTTATCAAAATGTGCGCCACTTTAAATGACTCCTCCGTAATAGCATTTCCTCTCTTTATCGTTTTGGTGAATAAAGATTGCTGTTTTTGTAGTGTTGCTTTCAGCTGTTTTACCTTTTCAGTCCTTACACTTTTTACCCACAGCAATACTAGACCTGCAAATTAGGTACACACATCTTTCACCTACATTCGTAAAGAAAAACTCACTTTCCCATTCTTCATGAAAATAGTATGTTTTTTTTTTCTTGTTTTTTTTGTCTTGTAGCCTTGTAAGCGTGATGTCATGTTTGATGGAAACATTGACATTGTATAGGTAGATGTTTTTTTTTTATATTGTTGGTTGTGATTCTGTTATATAATGAATTACATCTGCATGTTCATAAATAAATATAAATAACTTCAGCCAATATGTCAAATAAATAATTTGCACTGGAGGGTTGGGACACACGTCTATATTGCCTCACTCTGATTGGATAAAAAGAACGTCTTGGCGAGCTACCTTCAATCAGGCCACAAGTTACTGGTAGCTCGCGAGCGACGTGTTGGAGACCCCCTGGTCTAAAGCATGATAAGAACCATATAAATTTAGTTCTTTAGTTATAAAGTAAAAGTACTTTATTATAGTCAAGTCAAGTCAAGTCATCTTCATTTATATAGCGCTTTTAACAATGTACATTGTTTCAAAGCAGCTTCACAGAGATAAACGTATAATTTAAGGTAACAGAGATTGTTTTGGCTTTACAGCGGTTCTTTAATAAAGTTATTTTCCAGCTAAAGTTAGTTTTGATTGATCCGCTTCCGTCGCAACGATCATTTGTAATTAAATTAGGGTCCGCTAAGACGACACCATTCTCTCTATACAGACTTTAAACGTGAACCTGTGATAAACGCTGATGGTGTTCACATGCGCATTAAGAATTGGTTCTATAGTTATGTGCATTTTAATATATGTGTGCAGGTTTGTAATTCCCTACAAACCAAGCCTGAACAAAGTACTGGTCTTTCCTACTGGTCAAATTTTGATACAGAATTTTATTTTATTTTGTCACTTCGGGGTAGGTACGCGAAACGAATTTTCCCGACAACGCTTTATCTGTAGTATGTTAAAGGGATCCTCCATAGGGAGAGAATAGTTGGCACTTCAGCTCTGCGTTGTCATCGGGTCCAGGCGAAGGTCCTTCGTCAGATCTGTGCAGTGTTGACAGAATTGACAGAGTTGCAGCTCTAAATTCACAAAAGAAGGCAAAAATGTTTTGCTGTGATGTTCCCGTAAATGCCCCCAAGTTTTTTCTACTTGTTTAGCCAGTTTTCTAGTATCTAAAACTCTCTGAATTTAAATTTGAAGGGTTTTTTAAACTTTTTTTTGTATACAAACTGTTCTAAAATTCTATTTTATTATTTATTTATTTATTTTAAAACTTCAGTATTACTTAATAATAATTTAAAATATAATCTAATTCATTTGATATTTTTTTGCATAAATGTGTTACATAAAATGACTAATGAATAAGCATATAGTAAAACATGGAACGGATACATTTAAATGTCTAAAGCGTGATAAGAACCATATAAATTGATTTAAAGGGCCCTATCTTACACCCGGTGCAATGCAGCGCGATGCAAGTGTTTTTTGCTAGTTTCAGTCCGACGCAGTTATCATTTTCACGTCCTGTGCCACGTTGTTTCAATAGCAATGCATTTGCGCCCATGGCGTGAGCGCAACTGGCATTTAAAGGGAATGGGAGGTGAGACTCTGATTGGTTAACGCACGTAAATTCCAAAACACACCCATTACTCATTATGAGAATAGGGACAACCCTTTTAGACCATGCGCCTGGAGCGCTGACCATCACCACAAAGTACTTTATTATAATTGAAACATGAGCTGCCGCTCTAAATTACAATATGAGTTTCTTCTTTTGATAGAGAAATCAATGCTACTATCATTTATCCTTCTGTGGGGTTTTATACTTCTGTAACAGTAGAAGATGGAATGATGCACTGATATGGTTACATATCCTGATGGCTCTTATCCAAAGTTTTATCTTGTCTTATCTTATCTGAGTTCATGCTTGAAAGTCTGTGGTAAATCTGTGTTGTCATTTAACATTTTATCTTCAGTGTTTGTGTTCCACCCTTGTTCGAGTTAAAAGAAGTGCCAGATTAGGGTTTAAACTTCACGCCGTCTCGTCTGACTCTCACATGTAACAATTACACTAAGTTTGGATGAAAGTATCAGCTAAATGACAACCTAATTGAGAGTAATAGTATACTCTCACAAAAGTACTCTAACATCCTCATTACATTCCCTAACCCCTGTGAAAGACCTGGCAAACTCAAGGTAATATTATATGAGTAAACACGCTAAACATCTGTGATGACAAAATTGACTAAACACTGTGTTCAAAATTATTACCTACTTAAAGAGGTTGTTCCACATTATTAAACAAGTCATAATTTTCATGAAATAAAAGGGAGGAAGAAAGATCTTTATGAAAATGAAAAGCATGAAATGCTGCCATGTCTTGCAAAAGGCATGAAATCAACTAATATTTTTTTTTTAAACTGAAAAGAGATTGCTGAACTATTCAACTGAGTTATTAAGAGCACATAATAACCCGGTCAGATAAAGGCTTATTAAGGAAAGTTTCTGTCCAACAAATTAATGTTATTAAAAGGGCAGCTTAAAAAATATATATATATTTTTTTTAAAAGCCACTGTTGAGCAGCAAACAGGTATTTGAAGCTACGGGTGTCTCTGGAGTCTCCAGAACCTCTAAATGCGGGCTGGCAGTTGCACGTAAAGTTGCATTTCAGCCACTCCTAACCAAAGCTCACAAAGAGAAACATTTACAGTAGGTGTAGAAATACATGAAGACTAATTTTTAAATAGTTTTAGTCACTGACGAATGCTGTACTACAACGGATGGTCTAGATGGGTGGATTTCTGGATGGTTGGTGGATGGCCAACCCGTTTCTACAAGACCGTGACTTCAGCAAGGAGCTGATGGGTGATGATTTGGGCTGGAATATTGGGAAGTGAGATGGAAGGTCCCTTTAGGGTCTCTGAGGGTGTCATGACTTCTGCAAGACATGTGGAGTTCATGACTGACTATTTAATGCTATGATATAAAAAGAAGGATTGAGCCTTCTGAAAAAAAAAGGATTTTCATGCAGGACAATATGCTGTAAAAAACACCACAGCAATAAAACTGTTTGAAAATGTACAGCACTGGTCAGAATTATTTGCCCCCTTGGTAAATATGATCAAATATGGCTGTAAAAAAATACATCTGCATCGTTAATCCTTTTGATGTTTAATAATAATAAAAAAAAGCTAAATTCTATCCTTTCACTGAAGTAAAAGAATTGAAAGTGGGGGAAAAATCACATTATGAAATAAATGTTTTTCTCCAAAACATATTGGGAACAATTATTTTCCCACTTTTATTAAATACTTTTTGCAATCTCCTTTTTCCAAGATAACAGCTCTGAGTCTTCTCCTATAATGCCTGATGAGTTTGGAGAACATCTGACAAGAGATCACAGACCATTTCACAGACCATTTCTCCATACAGAATCTCTCCAGATCCTTCAGATACCAAGATCCATGTTGGTGCTTCTTCTCTTCAGTTCAGCCCACTCATTTTCTATAGGGTTCAGGTCTGGGGACTGGGATGGCCATTGCAGATGCTTGGTTTTGTGCTCAGTGACCCGTTTTTTGTTTTGATTTTGATGATTGTTTTTGGATTACTGTCCTGTTGGAAGATCCAAACATGGCCCATTATAAGATTTCTAGCACAGGCTGTCAGGGTTAGATTTTTTATCTGTTGGTATTTGATCGAATCCATGATGCCATGTATCTGAACAAGATGTCCAGGACCTCTGGCAGAAAATTAGGCCCACAGCATTAAAGATACAGCAGAGTATTTCTGTGGCGAGGGGGGCGTGGTTCCGCGAAGTCTGTAACGGGAGCGAGAAAAAGGAGACGAGCTTAGACGAGTAAGTAGGTCAAGTGCAAATGACGAACACTTGTGTCTTGTTGCAGTAATTGCCGTGGAAAGACCGGATATAAGCCGCTGTGGAGTGAGAGACGAGAGAGAGGAGGACTGAGGACTCGTACGCCGCCAGTCAGTGGAAAAACTTGTCTGACATGGAAAGAGAGAGCTGATATATCGGAAAGAGTATTTGTGAAGTGTTTGTTTATTTTGTGCTGAAGTGAACTACGGCGCACCTTTTGTTTGTTCTTTTATTTAATAAAATTGTACGAGTCCCAGTCACGCCGATCCTGTCTTCTTCCTTCCAAACTGAACCTCATCACAATTTCATTTTACACATGGGGTACTTTTTTATCCCTGTGTGCACCAAACCCAATCTTAAGTGTTTGCTGGCAAAAAAGCTTCTTTTTTTTCTTTTTTTTCTGACCATAGAACCCGTCCCGTTTGAAGTTACAGTAGTGTCAGTTACTTTTCAAACGTACTATGGACAGATGAAAACATTTTTTACAAAAAAAATGTAAAAAATAGCTTTTTGCCAGCAAACACTTAAGATGGGTTTGGTGCTCACAGGGATAAAAAAAAGTACCCCATGTGTAAAATGAAATACTCTGCTGTATCTTTAATGCTGTAATCTTTAAAGGAACATTTGATCCCTCACTTAGTGTCAAGACAACTAAAATTATTAACAACATAATTCATGAGTGCATAAAACATGATTTATATACTTTTGATTACCAGATAAACATAGTGTGGCATCTTTTACTTAATTCTGATTGCATCTGAGGAGAGCAATTAAACACTGAAATGCTTTTATTCGCTCTAGCAGGGTTATTACTGGTAACTAGACTATTAAAAAAATATTTTCTTTTGTTAATTGAAACAAAGCTGACATGAAATAAAATATAAATATTAAAGGAAAAACTTAAATTAAACAGAAATTAGTACTGTTGACTTGGCAGCTAACTGACATGTTTAAGTTGAAGCACTAAGTGGAAATAAATAAAAACTAAAATAAAAATTTATGAAACTATAAAAGATCTCAAAATCGCAAACGTCTTGATCAGTCTATTGTACAGAAATGCAATGGAGCTTCAAAAAAATTGCATGCCAATCATTCTTTGGGGAGGAGTAGAATTTATTTTTTCTTTCCTTTACTGGAAAACATTTTTTGTAATTATTTTTGGATGACTTCCTCCATCATGTCCTTTATAAGGGCAGCCAGTGATCGGCAAGGATCATCAACATCATGAGTGTCTCTTCTCTGCTCTCAGCTCTGCTGATGCTGGCATCCACAGCCACTGCCTCTCACTTCTACGGAGGCTCAATGACCTTCAGCTCAAGAAAGAATCCTGATGGATCCTACATGGTGAGACCTTTATTTACAACCGCAAACAGGTGTTTTTCCCATTAGGTGCACTTTTATGTGCCAGGGGATTTTTGTATTTTTCCATTTTTTAAAAATAAATATATAACTGTCACAAAAATATCACAAGTTCAAATTCTTTCATAATACTAATAATAATTATTCAAATGCCTTTTATGTATAGATTTTATTATTTTATCATTGTCCTAGACTTCAAATCTTTACATCTTTAAATCTAATGGAAAAGCATTACCATTAAAATAATATTAGATTTTATGATAATATAATGATAACTTTATATTATGGTCAGTTTGGAAAATGTCACATAATAATTGAATTGTGTGCCATTTAAAATCAGGCTGTAATTTTGTCCAATTAAGCTAGATGTGTGAAAATAATATGTATTATGTGTATTTAGGATACATAAGTTAGTAGTTATGAAATTAGCCTAAAAAAGACAAGGTAATCTGCCATTTTATTCTAAAATGTGTATTATAATATTATTCTAGAAAAATTAAGGATGTTGAGAAGTTATTAAAAATGTATTCTTTCAGGTGGACATCCGCTTCAAGGAGGCCTTTCATGTCTGTGATCAATCTGATTACTGGGGTTGCAGGTCTGGAAACTGTGGCAGTAAAAGTAAATATGTGAGCGGTCGTGTAGACAGCAGCTCCAATGGTGGCAGCTGGTGTCAGACTGAGGGAGTCATGAAGAGAACCGTCCCAAACAACAGCCCGTTTCAGTTGCAGTAAGCACTTGTGAAGAGGAATAAGACTAATCTGATACACCATTATCTAATAGAGCCGAGGGTAATATTAAAATAATTTATTGCTAATGAAAAGTCTATGCTTGTGTCAACAGTCAAAGTAGTTGCTGCTGGATCTATAACACAGTCACAACTGTTGGAAACTGGCAACTTCTCACACAAATTGACCTTGGAGTGAGATCTGACACCTCTCAGCCCAACAGATCTCCAGTCGCCACCACACTTCCCATTGTCAGGTATAATCGATTTGTCTTCATCAAAAGAGTTTTCCGTCTGCAAGCTTTTTAATGGCCAATGCATTTTTTTTTTCATTTAAAGCTTAGGTGTGCTTTCGATTTTAGTCTTTTAGCTTTTAGGAATCTGATCTGAAAAGATCTCTCTCTGACCTACACTATTAGAATGTTCAGTGTTCAAAATCTAACCAACATATCACAATGATGTCATTGTTATGTATACTTTTATTTGTATATTTCCTATAATTTTATTTTATTATTCGATTTTATGATATACCCTATCCTTTTTTATTATGATCCATTAAAAGTCACCTTAGGAACAGTTGTAAATTAATTGCAAAAGGACAAAAATGTCAAACTCATTTCAAGACTGTTTTTGGATTGTTTCTAGAGTCCCTCAGAACTGCCCGAGGAACTACAATCTGTTGTCCTGCGATCCAGATCATGATCAGGTCAGGTGTAGATATGGAGTTTTCTCTGCAAATGAGTGTGGAATGTGCAACCAACATGCCGGATTCAGTTTGAACCAGGTGAGAATATGTAAGGAATAATGTACAATCATGTATGTTGATCATTATACTTTACTTAACTTTACTTGTTGATCATTATACTATACTTAACATTATATATTAAGAAGTGTTTTCTTTCATTCTTCCGCATGTTCTCGGCTGACTTGGTTGCTTCTTAATGTATCATTAACTGTTCATATCTTTCTTCTTTCCAGAACACATGTACTCTGTCATACGGCAACTCTTCAGTACGTGGTGTTTATGCATTTGAGTTGGTGATGGAAGACTATCCCACCCAGAACATCACTCTAAACTACACTACCATGGCCGCAGCGGTCAGAACCCCGTTTGTCAATGGATCCTCCAATCCACCACTGAGCAAAATACCTCTCCAGTTCGCTTTAGAAGGTACCGTTCAGTCCTGAAACCAGGCTTTTAATTGTGATGCTCTGCCACAACCTTCATGTTATGTTTTGTGTTTAGTGGAGGCTCCGGCACCATCTTGCACTGAGGGTGAATATCTACCTCGGTTCATCCACCCAACACCTCTTCACGGAGAACACCTTCAGGCTCGTGTCAATCAAGAGCTAGAGATCAGAGTAAAAGCTACAGCAACTTACTCAAGGTATGAAGGAGACGATAATATAAAACTCTCAAGTACAGAAGAATAAAATAATGCATATTGTGTTACCCTTTGGAGCTTGGAAGGGTTCAGTTTGAGCAGATGTTTTATACCATTAGCACTGTCCTCATCAGAGCTCATTTCCCAGTAATTCAGCATCTGGCTCACATTCGCGATCTCAAACATATTGTCAAAACCGTCTTTTTCAACATCTTCAAAATAAATATTTTGATCGCTGACAGCTTCTTCACAAGATCCACCATCAAGACAGTGACACTAATATTGGATTGTGTTCAGTGCTCTGCAGTAAATTACTGAGCCATTTCAAGTTTTGCTAATGATACATCCTATTCTTTTGTTTTCTGCCTGCGGTAACTATGAGTGAAATGTTACATCATTATTGTGTATCAGACATTGCAACTTGTTCAGTCATCAAAGATTAAATTATTGTTGTGCAAAAACAATATATACTTACACTGTTACACACCTCCAGTCGTTAGCGACCCCATACAATTTTTACAAAAAATGAATGGGAAAACTGCCATTCTTTATATATATTGTTTATAATTCATTGATTGAGGAAAACGAAGAAAGTTGATGTTACTTTAAAAAAATGAATGAGGAGGAGGGTAGGGAATGACGTCCCGTGTCACTAAAGACCCGAGCTGTGAATTTAAGTGTTAAGCTCAAACAGCAAAAAAACAAAAAAACATAATAGGACCCCTTAAATCTATGGACACTACTAATTTCCGTAAATGTGAATATTGTTGTAGACAGAAAATGGCCATGGAGTCAAAAAAGTTTAAACCACTGTAACTTCCAAAACAGGGTCATTTCAGTTAAATTTTTAAACTGATACATGTGCATCTAATTGGATTTTCTTTTCTTCCCTGATTGTCCAGCATCACTGATGTGGTCTTTAGTGGACCTCTGAACAGCACAAAGGAGACCACCACCACTGGAGAGTATGTGATCAACTGGACACCAACATCAGATAATTTTGGCCAGCACTTTCCAATTTGCTTCATTGCAGAGGGCCAACATGGGTATGATTACACAGTTAGATTACTTAAAACAAAATGTGCGATTCCACTTTATTTTAAGGTGTCCGTGTTACAGTGTAATTATGCATTTAAGTACTGTGTAATAATTAACAACATTACAGTACTTAATATAGGGTTAGGGTTAGGATTGGGGTTCGGTTTAGGGTTAGTTGCATGTAATTATGCATAATATAGTTAAAAATAGTATAGTACTGTAACTACATGTAACATGTGTAACAAGGACACTGTAAAGTAAAGTGTTACCAAATGTGCCATATGAAATGAAGCTAATTAATCACAATATTTTAGGTCTAGGAACTATCAGTCTGAGATGAGGTGTGTTATTGTCGTGGTCGAGGCTGCAGGTATTTATGCATTTATTGAAATTCTTCTTGAATTCTTCTTCTATTTGATTTGATGTTTGAATTATTTGTGTGTCCTTGAAGCAAAATGAAGTTTATCTACATTATCATGATTGTTCTTTATTTGTTCAAGGTCCAAGAGCACAAGTGACTTGCTCTAGAGACATAATGTCGGTGTCAGTAGAAAGAGCCACTATTTCAGGGATCCACGGAGATCACTTGCGGCTGAACAACAATGCTTCGTGTTTAGTTTCTTCCAATAGCACGCATGTGTTTACAACTTTCTCTCTTACCGGATGCGGTACTCAAATGGAAGTAAGGAGTTCAATGAGTTTCTATAGATATAAATAATAATAAAAAGTTTTCCACTACATCTAAACTACTTTTAAACGTGTTTCTTTGAAGGAGACTGAGGAACATCTCATCTTCAAGAACACAATTATTACTTTCGATGATCCAAGACATGTCATAACCAGGAAAAATGAGATTGGAATTGAAGTCATGTGCAAGTACCAGAAAAAGAGCAGCATCAGCACGAGGTTTGATGCTCACAGGCGAGCTGTCAACATCACTGAGAGAGGCTTCGGTTCATTCAGCTATCAGTTTGAGTTTTATCAGACTGGCAGTTTCAGAAACATGATAGCTCCCAACACTTACCCAGTGGAGTACAACGTGGGACAGGCGATCTACATGGAGATTGAACCTGTCAATTTAGTGCAAAACACTGAGGTCTTCCTTGAGTCCTGTGTAGCTACACCCTATGATAATCCCAATTATCCCATCTCTTATCCCATCATCACAAATGGGTAAGAATCTAAAAACACTCCAATAGTGTTATTATAGTCATAGACTCAGATGTTGAATGACAAAATAACCTTATAAAATGTATATACTACATGGTTGAGTATTCCAAATGGCAAAAAAAGAGCCATTATTTTAAGAATGTAATGTAAATATGTGTCCAAAATAAATGCTTTGACAGCAGTGTCATTCTCCGACAAATTAATCAAATCCAATTTGTCAATGTATTTCAGATGCGGGGTTGATGAAACAGTTCACATCTACACAAGTCACGAGTCCAATGTCAAGTTCAGTATGGAGGCCTTCAGGTTTATTGGGCAATATGACCAGGTAAGGATGGACAAAAAAACACTGAAGAACGAGAGACATGCCCTATTGCACTGTAATAATGAATGTATTTTTTGAATTTCCTCTCTAGGTGTTCATCAGCTGCTCCATTATCATATGTCAAGCCAACAATCCCTACACACGCTGTGCTCAGGGCTGCACCAACGGCACGGTCATTGCACCACCCTCGCATGTTCACAAAAGAGAAGCTGCCATCCAGACCGGAAGTCACTTCATCTCCCAGGGACCCTTGCGGCTGAAGAGGAGTGCATCACTCACTGGTACGTCCTAACTTTACCATGGTAGATTATGCAGATTGTGCAAAAGGTAAGGCATTTTAAATGCTAATGTCCCTTGTTTTTTTCCAGAGGCCATCAGTCCAAGCTTGAACCTGAACCTTGTTTTCGTCGCTGGATGTGTCGTAGCAGTAGTTGCCATGGTGTGTGGAATGATGGTCTACAAATCCAGGGGATCAAAGATCAACTACCAACTTTTGAAAACAGATGAGATTTGATCGGATCAGTTCGAACTACGATCAAATGTTGGCAACTAGTTAATCAACATATTTTGGTGGCATGTATTTCTGTGGTGTCTGCAAAATGTTTTTTTAGATGTTTGGTTTGGTAATATTATAACAAAAACATCTGTTCTGTCTGCGTGAATGTAACTTCTAGTCACGTGTGTGTTCTGTAAAAGAAAATGGAAACCCAGCATAAGCTTTCTGTAACTGTTAAGATATAAAGTGTGGATGAGGGATGGATTTTATACTGTAATACTTAACTGTATAATAAGTATCTCTTTTTGCTCCAAGTTTGTTAAAATGTTTCATGTCGTTTACATGTATTCTACTTTTCACAATTAAATCTCCATAACAATTACACAGCCTAAGTATTATAATTTAAAACATAAGCCTTAGTGTACCTGTCTCTTAAAAGTGTCGCATACAATTAAACTACATGACTAATAAGTGCTTACATGGCAAAAGGTTTTTACATGTTGCAAAGCTTTGGGCTTAACATTTTCTGAATATTTGAAATTAGAACTACGTCACACAACTTTCACATGCATTGTTAGTTTTCATATTGGGTTTTTTCCCTATACTGATACGAACCTAAGCAGTGCCTACCAGTCATGGTATTACAGTAATACTTGTGGCACATTGAAAAGCCTTCAAAGCCTGTACTCTTACTGCTAATTAAAATAAAGTTTAAAGAAAAATGTGGTTGATCAGAAAAAAAAGTACATATAATTATATATTCACACACACACACACACACACACACACACACACACACACACACACACACACACACACACACACACACACACACACACACACACACACACATATTATAATGAGCTCCAAGCCATTGATTGTTAGTTTTCTTATATTCGTTTTTTCCCTTTACTGATACGAACTTAAGCAGTGCCTAGTACAGTAATGTAGCACCTTGAAAAGCCTTCAAAATGTACTCTTACTGCTAATTAAAATAAAGTTTAAAGAGAAATGTGGTTTATCTGAAAAAGTACATATGATTATATATTCACACACACACACACACACACACACACACACACACACACACACACACACACACACACACACACACACACACACACACACACACACACACACACACACACACACACACACACACACACACACACACACTTACATTTAATCATTTAGCAGACGCTTTTATCCAAAGCGACTTACAAATTAGGACTAAATTAAGCGAGTCATCATGAAGAGGCAAAAACAACAACAACGCAAGAAGTGCTCAAAATACGAAGTTCAGGTATTATTCAGAGTAGCATAAGCCTGATAAGTGATGTTTCAAGGGAAAGGAAGTGTTTTTTTTGGGGGGGGGGGGGGGTTATAAGGTTAAGTGCTCACGGAAGAGATGGGTTTTCAGCTATCTTTTGAATGTTGTCAGGGATTCTGCATTCCGGATGAGGGTGGGGAGAGCGTTCCACCAGCATGGAACTGTGAATGAGAATGTTCTGGAAAGTGATTTTGTGGCTTTCTGTGATGGAACCACGAGACGTCGCTCGTTGACCGATCGTAGGTGTCTGGTAGGGATGTAGACTCGTAGGAGTGAGTGAAAGCCTGTGATAGATCTGTAAGCAAGCGTCAGTGCCTTGAACTTGATGCGAGCAGCGAGAGGTAGCCAGTGCAGAGAGATGAACAGAGGAGTGACGTGGGCCCTCTTGGGCTCGTTGAAGACAAGAAGAGCTGCAGCATTCTGGATAATCTGTAGGGGTTTGGTTGCACATGCTGGAAGTCCAGCCAGAAGAGCATTGCAGTAGTCAAGCCTAGAGATGACCAGGGCCTGGATGATAAGTTGTGTTGCATGCTCAGTTAGGAAGGGCCTGATCTTCCTGATGTTGTGCAGTGCAAACCTGCATGATCGAGTTGTTGTTCATTCATCCATGTGGAGATGTCCGCCAGACAGCTTGAGACCCGTGCAGCTACTGTGGGATCATCTGGTTGAAATGAGAGGAAGAGCTGCGTGTCATCAGCATAGCAGTGGTAAGAAAAACCGTGTGCCTGTATGATGTGTCCCAGTGATGTGGTGTAGATGGAGAAGAGGAGGGGACCAAGAACTGAACCCTGGTGAACCCCTGTGGTCAGCTGATGTGCTCTGGATACCTCGCCTCTCCATGTGACCTTGAAGGACCTACCTGTGAGATAGGACTCAAACCAGTGGAGTGAAGTTCCTGTGATGCCCAGTGATGAGAGGGTGGACATAAGGATCTGATGATTCACAGTGTCGAAGGCAGCAGACAGATCCAGGAGAATGAGGACTGAAGATTTGGAAGCAGCTTTTGCGATCCGTAGGGCTTCTGTGACTGACAGTAATGCAGTCTCAGTTGAATGTCCTTTCTTGAAGCCAGATTGGTTGACATCCAGCTGGTTGTTTTGAGACAAGAAGGATGTTACTTGGTTGAAAACAGCTCTTTCAAGTGTCTTCGCAATGAATGGTAGGAGAGAGATAGGTCTGTAATTCTCTATAAATGATGTGTTTAGTGTTGGTTTTTTGAGCAGTGGAGTAACCCGAGCCTGCTTGAATGCTGTAGGGAAAGTGCCAGTATGGAGGGATGAATTGATGATGTGTGTGAGTGATGGTAGAAGTGTGGGAGAGATGGCTTGTAGAAGGTGTGAGGGGATGGGGTCAAGAGGGCAGGTGGTAGGGTGACTGGAGAGGAGAAGTGTAGATACTTCTTCCTCGGTTAGCGAAGAAAAGGAGGACAGAGGGATATTGGCTGTGGAAGGGGTCGGTCTGGGTTCCTGTGTGTGTGGAGCTGAGAACTGACTGCTGATAGCTGTTGTTTTGTTGGTGAAGAAGTTTGCAAAATC
Source organism: Leuciscus leuciscus (assembly GCF_965113295.1). NCBI lineage: Eukaryota > Metazoa > Chordata > Actinopteri > Cypriniformes > Leuciscidae > Leuciscus > Leuciscus leuciscus. Next base: position 3,883,801 of record NC_138735.1, on the reverse strand, counting down.
GTCAGCAGTTAAGGAGGAGGCGGGTGGTGGTGGAGGTGGACAGAGGAGAGAGTTGAATGTCTTGAAGAGTGATCGTGTGTTGGATGAGCTGTTGATCTTGTTGTGGAAGTATGAAGATTTTGCAGCATGAACATCAACAGAAAAGGAAGAGAGGAGAGATTGATACATACTCAGGTCAGATGCGTCTTTTGATTTGTGCCATTTCCTCTCCGCTGCCCTGAGATAATGTCTAGAGAAGATGTTAGAGTGGAGCATAAGGTGTCCGTTGCGGTATTCACATCCAGAGATGAGAATTGTGAGGGAGGGGGAAGAGAGGATGACACGGCAGAGGAAAGATGGGAGGGGGAAAGTGAGCTCAGGTTTCGTCTGAAAGTGACTGGAGGTGGGGGTGGTGGTGCAGGGGTAGAGAGTAGTAGACTGAAAGTAATGAGGAAATGATCTGAAACATGGAGAGGTCTCACCAAAATGTTCTCTGTGGTGCAGTTGCGTGTGTAAACCAGGTCCAGTTGGTTGCCTGATTTGTGAGTACCTGTGGTGATGAGTCGCACACACACACACACACACACACACACACACACACACACACACACACACACACACACACACACACACACACACACACACACACACACACACACACACACAGTACTGCATCAAATGCAACTGCTGACTGATTCTTCAATAATCAGTTTATACAAAACTTCACTAATAGTTTTCAATGCATATTAATATTCAATAGCATAATAAACTCATATATAAACTGTTATGGCATAATTTAAGGTTTATTTTTTTATTTGATTTTTATTTGTCATCATTAACGAGTTGGTCCAGGCAACGTTTGTGCATAATGTAACATGCTGAGACAAACGAACTGATGATATTTTGTTCATTATGCTAAAAGTATGATCAATAAGCACATGAGCAGCATTCAGGTTTCTATTGATGCACGTCTGCCCGGCAGTCGAGTGTCCATTCTCTTTAAGGTCAAATCCCAGGTTGACCCACACTGAAAATGCCTGAACTGGTGCTGACTATAAACAGTCTGTCAGAAATGTCAGGGAATCATCACAGTATGATCTCATAATTGGGATATGACAGTGTTAGCAGGGCTTTGGTAGACAGCACTGCTGTGGCACATTTATGGCCATGTGTAAATGTACAAAAAAAGTACAAAAACATGTCACTGTATTTTTGTGTTGTCATGCACACAGGTCCCACGATGCACAGTCTCATGCAGCTTTTCCACAAGTCTGGTTGCACAGAACACAGCTACACAAATAGGAGAATAAGAGGCATTTAAACACACAAGTAACTTGACAAACTGATAGCTGGCAACAATCAAGGAAGGTCTAGGAAATAATGACATAACATCGACCTGAAACAAGAACCTCCAAATAAAAAGCCACCATGAACGGAAAAAGTACAAGCAAGACAAAAAACAAACTTAAACCATCCTCAGATCCCTTAATATTATGAGTCTATATATCAGTGGTTCCCAAACCTTTTCTGCCAGGCCCCCCTTTTGTTGAGAACATATTTTACAAAGCCTACGTGCATCCACATAAGGACACTCTCAGACAGGACATTGCTTGCAAAATCCTAGAATGATTTGAAACATTGTTATAAATACAGTACTACAACTTATCTTCAATGGCTTCTCTTTGTGTTAGTGATGTGAAGTCTATAAGTGGCGTCTTAACCTTCAACTTACAAGACCTGAGATTTAATCACACACATCACTCTAAACAGGCAGACAAGCCACATTAGCAAGACATACAAAGTCTTACTAATTTCTTCCTGAACATAAATATCAAATTACATGATGTTAATGGATAATGAAGATGAGGCTTTGATAATAATGGCATTATTTTGTTGAGTGGATCTGCCGCCATCTAGCGGGCATTAAGATCAAACCTCTCACTGTTTAAACGTTAAAGGGATAGTTCACCCAAAAATACACATTGTGTCACCCTTTACATTTACTTACTCTCATTCATACATTCATATTCTTCCAGGTCATAAGTGGCCACCTCAAATGTAACTTTCTTCCCCAGTAAAATCAATCTAATATAGCCTACTTTTGTGCAATAGTAATAAAAAAATAAAAAAATAATTACATTTTGAGGGAACTGATGTGTGGTACTAATAATATTTATGCAATAATTCTGATCAATTTTTTTCTACAATTTTTACAATAGATTTTATATATATATATATATATATATATATATATATATATATATATATATATATATATATATATATAATTTTAATTTTAATTAACTTCTTTATTGATTTGGGCTTTTCCTCATTGTGGCTGATTTGTATTTTCTTTTTTCCTTAAATGGTAGTTACGTCCCTTGTTAATTGTTAGTTAGTTTTTTTCTTTCCCTTTTATGGTGCTTTCGCTTTAAGACGATTGCTTTGACGGTGGTTTATTACCCATCGGTTGAGAAGCACTCACCTATCTGGTATATCACTAACTACGTTTAAATTTCTTGACAGGTATGTAGAACATGCAGTCCATGTTAATCAGTATAATTTACACACACACAAGGAAACAACTACAGAAAGCTGATATCCGTGTATTTTGGATTTCACGGAAACGAACACATGTGATCAGAAAGATCAGACACATTCTTCATGTGCTTGTTTTCAGCTGGCAGAACCAGTCAAACTGTAGTCCATGTAGTCATATGTGTTTACCGCATTACTCACAGTGTCATTTCATCAAACACTATGGCACATGCTGGGCTACTGCTGCTGATCAGCTTGACCATTTCTGTGGGTCAAGCCTTCAGATTCTATGGGGGATCGATGACCTTCATGCCTGGAAACAGATATCCAGGTGGAAAAGTGGAGGTAAGTCCAGGTTAATACATTCATAGCTCTTTAATCTGTTAACTGTCACCCCATTTTTTTAGCATAGATTTGAACTTAAAGGGTTGTTATTCATGAATGCTTTAGAATATAAGGTTGATTCTTTTAAAAGAAGACCCAGCAGACTATTGCAGAAGTTAAAGCAGCTTCGAAAAGAGTTTTCACAGTTTTCACTTCTGGGACACTGAAAGTTAACAGGCTATAGTAATGACATTTGTTTTCTATTTCTGTTATTTTACTTGAAATTAAACATAACTGAGAACTCACACTCATTTAGTTCCAAACTTGTATGATTCTCTCTACTGTGAAGCACAAAAGAAGTTGTTAAGTCAATGGGGTCCAGTCTTTGAAAGCATTCTTTAAATATCTTGCATGGCTTATTTGCAGTTGTTAAAAAAAGTTATCTGTTGTATGTGTTGTGTTCCTGGCAGATGCACTTTTACTACAGAGAGTCTGGTAAACTGCCCTGTGATCCTCAAGTCGCATGGGTCTGTGATAGTGGCGACTGTGGCATTCTCACATTCTCAGAGCCTAAGGTGACGGAGCAGGACCACTCGGGTCAGATCAACTGGTGCCAGTATGAGCGTCACATGACCACCAATGTCACTGGCGACGAGCCCTTCACTCTGAGGTAAGATCAATAGAATAATAGTAAAAAAGAGTAGACTTTGCATACTTTTACTAAGAGTACTTAAAGGACAATTCCGGTATTTAACACTTTGAGTCTATTTTGTAGTTTGTTTTGGATGAACTAGAGTGGTGGACAAAGAAATTTTGACAATGGTTCCTGTCTCGACTTTGTGACTATTTTAGAATTGCCCATGACCGCTTTAGTATGGGAGTCTATGGCCATGCACAAACATGCCCTTAAAACAACCCTTAACGTTCGTTTTCAAAACTGTGCAACTCCTGGAAGCAGGTACAGGTACAACTTTTACACAGTGGAAAACCAAAGAGAGCCGAGCCGAGTCGAGTCGAGTCGAGGCGAGCCGAGGCGAGCTGGTACTGTGTAGTGGAAAAGCGCCATAATAGACATGAACAAGATGACCTTTGAAACATGTCTCGTCCTTATGCTCTATATTGACTATGGTTTCAATAATAAACATACATTTGCATAAAGCATCTATATTTATCCATGCCCACGTTGATTAGAGTATTACAAACTTGAAAAGTATTAATTTAAGGTACATTTAGAACAAATAAAAAAATGTGCGATTAAATGCGATTAATCACGAGTTAACTCATGACAATCATGCGATTAATCACGATAAAAAAAAAAAATCGATTGACAGCCCTAATATTTTTATATTATATTTAAAACGAAAAGAGGCAGGTTTGTGTTTTATATTTTGTTTGTTTTTTTATAAATAGGCAAACGTTATGTGCAGTGAATATAATCAATACGCGTTGCCTGAACCACATTTGTGTGGCTATAATGTTTAAGATTTCTTTAAATGAAAACGAAAAGAGTTAGTATGGTGTTTTATAACATATTTCGTTGCCTAAATATACACAGAGATAACCGAAGTAGCAGAGCGAGCGAGTGACGCGCGCTGCGTCAGAAGGTGGGCGGGGTTAGGATTTCCCAAGATTTTCCAAGATGGCGCCGCCCATACCCCCCATAAACGGCTTCAAACCCGTTCTTCAGAAAGTCTATGGGTGACGTCACAGACGCTTTGTCCATATTTTTTACAGTCTATGGGAAAAACACAGACATTTCAGCTCTCAGGCCTACTTCAATGTGGTGATCTTAAACATTTTGGGTATCTAAAATCAACTTACAGTTAAGTATCGTTCATCAACAATTAACCAGTTGTGGAAAGAGTACTAAAAAAAAATTTTCTTAAGTTGAAGTACAGAAAAATAATATGACACAAGTAAGAAAAACCACTCAATTTACTACATTACAAAATACTTTAGTATTATTTTCTATTTTTACCCAAAATGTTAGCAGTATGGAGCATTAAACACTGTCATGTAATTTCTGTTTCTTTCATACTGACCAGCTGAGAGCGCCCTTGAGCAGAAAGTCCACAAGTGAGATTCATAGAAGTATTAAACTTATGACGTTCCGGGAAATCCCTAATAGGGATATCAGATATAATATAACATGCAGACAGATATGTTTTTACTGATGAAACATGAAGACAATAAACACGGCTGCGTTGCGATAATATATGTGTTCTTCAAGCCATCTCAGGTATTTTCATAATAATGATCTATAATGCAGCGCTAATCGACATAGCCTGTATCACAGTATTCATTTTATAAAATAAAAAAATGTCTCACTCTGTGTTAAGAAGCAACATGGGGCCACAGAAATGATTTCAAACACTGGATTTTGGAGCAAAACATCATATTAATCTCATAAATTTACGCATCTGATGCTATGCTAAGCATACATACTAGCTATCCCTGTTGCCAAGAGCAATTATTTTATTCCTAATTTTGAAAAGTAAGTCCACGTAAGATAATTTGAATGTTTTTTTGAGAAGGGCAACAGCAAAGTAAGGGTAAGTGTAAGGGTAAGTGAGAGGTCTGATCAAAGAAATGGGGGATTAAAACAGTATGAACAGAAAAGTGGCGGTACGGGTTAACATGTTAAATAAAATGCTCTTTTTATCGTTCTACCGAAAGTGTGCCGGGAGCCCACTGATTGACAGATAAATGATGTGCTCTTATTTCATTCAATTAATGATACAACTTATTGTGACTCAAATCAGGTCCGAGGACTGGTTTGTCATGATAGATCTAAAGGATTCGTACTTCCATATATCCATACTTCCTCAACACAGGAAGTTTCCTCAGGTTGCTTTCGGGTGCGAAGCTTTCGACCTGGCATTGTCACCGTACTCATTCACAAAGTGCATGGATGCAGTTCTGGCTCCGTTACGACTCCATAGCATTTTTGTACTCAGTTGTATCCACCATGGGCTAATCTTAGCTCAGTCACAGGAGTTGCCAGTTCAGCTTCCAGATGTCGTCCTTGCGCACATGAGGTGCTTGAGGTTAAGACTACACTCCAAGAAAAGTATGCTTTCTCCAACTTTTCTAGGACTAGTGTGGGACTCGATTACGATGCAGGCACAACTGTCCCCTGCTTAAATTGAGTCGATTCCTCTAGCCGTAGGCAGAATCAAGTTAGGCCAAGCCGTCACTGTAAAACAGTTTCAGAAACTGTTGGGTCTCATGGCAGATGCGTCCAACTTGATTCCTTTTGGCCTTCTGTACATGACCCAGACAGCAACATAGTGTTGGCACAGATCTGAGCCACATCTGGTACATGTGGATTCAACGCGTACCAGATGTGGGACGGATCTGGGCTGACACTATGTTGTTGTGTGGGGAGGCCATTGCAGTGGTGGCTCATGACCAAGTGGTTTTCCCTGAGGGAAAACTCTTAGCTCTTAGCTGGCCTCCGTTACACTCACCCCCCCCCCCCCCCAAACCTCACTCCCATCCAGGTCACGGCAACAATGTAACCCCTCAGGTCCTACTTGCCCCACTCAGTGCAGGCCTCGAACCTGGGTCTCCAGCATGGGAGGCGGGCACACTAACAAGAAGGCTAAAGACCGCAGCCGCTAGTATCAGTCGCTAGCACGCCTCTTGAGTCCAGCGGACTGAGGTTTACCTGCACAGCTTTTACTAGCTGGCCTCTGTTACATGAGAAAGACCCCTTTAACTGCAGATTTCTTTATTTTTGTTATAATTAATTATTTGTAATGAGATACAGAAGAGTCAAAGAAGATGAATGTCATTTATTATAAATACAATAAACTCCACCCATTAATTTCCATAGAATTAATATTGTATCAACCTCAAAGGATTCATAAACATTTTTATGTCTCTAAAGTTGCCTTCAATATGTTAATATATGCCTATGCAAAGTATGAATGCACATGTGCTACTCTATCTTTATCTAATGCATAGTAATCACATTATATATATATATATATAAAATGGAACATTTTATTATTAAAACTCTCTTTCAGTGACTCTGGTTGCTGCTGGGCAAATAATGTTCATGATGTCCGTGAATGGACACTTCATAGTCTTGTTGACACAAGACAACGTTCAGACACTCAGACTGCAAATAAGTCCCCTGTTTCTGCAACAATACCAAACATAAGGTTTGTGCTTTTAAAATACACTTTATCCATAGACTTGTCCTACAGCTTTCTGGAATACTTGATTCTGAGTGGTCTACTGCTAACCTGAAGATCAAATATGTTTGTGACCACCAAACTGTACAATATATTTCACCGTTGTCGCTTCAACAATCATGAAAATAGTTGCGACTTGATAATGGTCTTTCCTCAGGGTTCCTCAGAACTGTTTTCAGCATCTTCACCTGCTGGCCCATGACCCAGATGGAGATAATGTGAGATGCAAGTGCCCATTTTGCCATCAACACCCAAACATAAAGCTTGATGAGGTAACAATTTAGAATGATACACTCCCATGAAAAGTTCAGATACAGATTAAACAGGCAAATGCACCGTGGCAATTTAAATAAGCTGATTTCAGTACTGTGGATGACAGAAATGTTGAATATAAAAATATTACAATTTCATTAAATGCTGACAAGTATAGATTACAAACATCCATTTAATTAATGACTATTTTTGCCAGTATTTCTGTACGCTACATGTTAATAGACCTTAGCCAGGCTGGCGCCATATTTATCTTTTGACAGGAATAAAAACAAAGCTGTGAGGGATAGAATATAGTGGGCGAATTCCAATCGGAAGTGCCCTACTCACTCCGAAGGGAAGAGCCCTTGAAGTGGGAACTTTGGAGGGAGCAGGGCCTGCATGTCAAAATTGACCTTAGCCAGGGTAGCGCCATATTTAACTTTTTATCTTCACCCGCAGTGCAGCGTCCATCAGCCCATTAGCCGTTCTTACAACATGAACTTCTTATTATTGCTGTTAATAATTGTTGCAAATAAATGTACATTTTATATTGAAGTTTTTTAAATATGCGTTATATGTGTGTGTGTGTGTGTGTGTGTGTGTGTGTGTGTGTGTGTGAGTGTATTCCCTCTCTGCTCTCAACTTTACAATTGGCCGTCTCTTTTTTTGGCCCGGCATTTAGTCATATTTACCTAATGCATCTATTATTAAACACATTTCTACCCATGAAATTTTTATATGAAATGTGTGACAAAAATGTTTGTAAAATATCACAAACAAAACAAAACAAATCAACTTGAATTATTCTGCTTAAAAGTTAACTCGAACTCATGTACCCTTCACTAACGGACTTGAAGAAGGGCCCTTCATTAAGAGATTCAGAATTCTTTAATTTGGAACATCCCAACAAATAGCGTCCCCTCACACAAGAGCGGAAAAACACAGTTTAAAATCCGCCCAGTGTGTTCAATGGTTCATACTGTTGTTTATCAACATACCAATTGTTCAGCTGATGAAACGTCTTTCCGAAAAATACTTTCAGTTGTACTTTACTTTAAACAGTGCGTGCCATTGTAAAGACTACATCTATCCCTCACAGCCTCATTTATCTGTGTTAAATTCAATATGGCGTCAACCTGACTAAAGTCTATGCCAAATTTTGGCTAATCTTTTATCTGGTGTATCAGTTAATATGCTTTAACATCTTAACAGGAATGTAGAACATTTTGTCTATGAATAATCTTAATATTTAACATTTACCCACATCAGGAAATAACATAAAACTGATACTGTTCAGTATTTGTGTGATGCGTGATCAGCCGTGACTGACCATTAACAGACTTGCTGCTCAAGGCACTACAAATCATATTTCCAATGTCTTAGTTTAGTTTATTTTTCCATGTTCGTCACTTTTTGTTTTTTTTTACAGTTTTACAATTTAAATGTTACATTTCAATGCACAAACCGTGCTATTATTTTTTTGTCTAGGACTCATGCACTCTGAGCAGTAATGGTACATTGGACTTGGGACTGCATGTTTTTGAGTTCACAATGGAGGATTATCCTGTATCAAACATCACTTTGACAAAAGAGAATGGGATCTCCTCTGTCAGAAATCCTTATAATCAGACCGCCAACATTGACTCAACTCCACTCAGTCAAGTGCCTCTGCAGTTTGGAGTTGAAAGTGAGTGAGAATAATGTAGATCAGTGGTTCTCAACCTTTTTTAATCCCATCCCCCATTTTCCACTACACATTTCGAAAGCCAGAAAGTGACTCACTCCTGGTAAATTACACATCAAGATACCCGAAGTTTTAAAGGGGTGGTATAATGCCCTTTTCACAAGATGTAAAATAAGTATTTGATGTCCCCAAAGTGTGTATGTGAAGTTTTAGCTCAAAATACCCCACAAATATTTTATATAGCATGTTAAAATTGTCATTTTTTGAGGGTGAGCAAAAACACACTGTTTTTGTGTCTGTCCCTTTAAATGCAAATGAGCTGCAGCTCCTGGCAAAGAAAATATCTCCCTTTGCTTTGAACTTTGAGCGTTGTAACTTTGCAGGTGTTGTTTATGCTCAAACAGCAACATTACACACTAACTAAAGTTAAAAAATTGAAATCATAATCAACCACCCCTTTAAGAGCTGAATGTTTTTCAAGGTTCACACTCTTAAACAATGCATTTACACTTCCAGTTGTTTGTGATTAACTGGATAAGGATTAAGACTTTAAAAAAACAATGACCAATTTGTTTAAAAAAAAATTTCACTTAATTTCAACCTGATTAAAAAAAAATATATATATATGTTACATTACTTTTCCAGTTCTAGAAAACACACTGGGAACATTTTACTTAAAGCCTTATTCCATGGTTTCTCTGAATACTCGATTCTGATTGGCTTGAAGGTGTGCATTAAAACTGTTTAATGCACAGGTAGTTCCAGTCAGTTTAATCACTGTTCTATTATGAGATGGGCACTCAAGTTAGTGACTTGGATTTGAGTCGCATCCAAGTTGCATTTTATAAGACTTCAGACTTGACTCAACTCGACAAATTAAAAATAAAATAAAAAAACTTTAGGTTACTTACGTAACCCCGGTTCTCTGATAACATGAGTGAGGACTCTGATCTGATCAATATGTGGTGGTTCCTTAGGAACAGCACAAAATGTTTCAGTGCCAGAAACACTGTTAACAGTTCCAGGAAGTTTATGTGTGCGTTTTGTAGCGAGACGGGCCATTTCCCCTTCCCAATCCTGCACTCGCACACTGCACCCCAACCTGTGAATGACACATCCGTTGTAACCACCTTTCTCAGAGAAACTGCTCCCAGCAGAGTCCCTGACTCGAGAAAAGAGCGATCTCTCCACTGACAGAGAGCACGCATGCAGAGTGACGTCACTATCACTTTGTGGTTGATGTGGCGTTTTGGACACAAGCCCTGCGCCGCCGTCCAAGGCTGAAACTCCGTCATTCGCAACAGTCCCAGTGGAATGACTAAAACTGTCAAGGCCATCAGCCCCAGAAGACGTAAACACAGTCTGAATGAAACTCTGTTTCCATTCTGAAAAAGGGATAGACAGCCACGAATTGACTTGATGCGCTCCTCGGACAGAAACGCTTGATAGAGTTCAATCTGAGACCCAGGTAAATTATCTCTTGTGTGAGCACCAAGCAGCTTTTTGTCTCGTTTATCTTGAAGCCTAAGCTCTCCAAATGAGACACAAGCATTTTTGTCTCACTCTCTGCCTTCAGCCATGATGGCGCGCACAGCAGCAGATCGTCCAAATATGCTGACACTCTTAGACCCATTATTCTCAGCGGTGTGAGCCCTGCTTCCACACATTTGCTGAAAACCCTTGGAGCTAAAGTCAAACAGACTTATGCACAGGGAACATATTTATTATTTTCACAGCACACGTCTTTTAGAAAACAGCCCTCTGCCCTCTGTTGTAACCCCGTGGGTGGAGGGAGGGAACAATTCCCGTGTCCGACGCCTTCTCTTGGCAGGAGGGGGAGAAAATGACCGCTCTTAGACTTGACGCATTGACCGATCCCCCGAAAAGGGCTTTGGGCTCAACTGGAGCATCCAAGAAGTCTACTTGCTCTGTCTGACAACCCTGACAGTCCCAGCCAGAGAGCTCGCTCGGCGACCATTGCCAGGCCCATGCTGCGGCCACAGCTCTGGACCACACCTCTGGAAGTTCTCAGGTTGAGATCTGCAATAACACAAATCTCTTCCCAGAGGGCTGGGTTTGGTGTCCGAGCATCCATTTGCCTCCTCATCTCTTTCATAAGCTCCGCTTGATAAGCAGTGAGGAGAGAGGTGGCATTAAGAGCCCTCACTGCCAGTGCAGAAGAACGATAAATCTTCTGGAAAAGGGTGAACCTTTGCTTAACGCGCTGCCTGGCCGGGAGAGATTTGGCGTTGTCGTCATCCTCCTCTTTTTCCTCCTCCAACAGACGAGCGATGGCCTCGTTGTCATCACCGTCCTCCTCTGTTATATCCGTAAAGGATCCAAAGAGGGGAGGTAGTTGGTGGGAGACTTCGTCCATAAATTCGCCCCAGCTGCATGACACAGGGGGCTGTTTAGTCTCCTCCGCAGGCAGCAGAGAAAAGCAGGGATCTCCCTTGTTAGTGGCCACGACTTGCACTCTTCTCTCTAGCACCCTTGAGGGGAAGAGAGAACAGTGAGGACAGCACTCGGGGATCGCGAGGGCTGCCAGAGCGTGTCTCACCCCCAGGCATGCGATGCACAAAGGATGAGGATCCTTGCCTGATATCATTGAACCGCACACACACGGACCTGAAGATTCTGCTTTCGGTCTGCTGCTTGCAGAACTAGTAGTTGCCATAGTAAAAATAGTATCCAAGCTCACCTCAACGTGCGACTCAGAAAAAAGGAATATCCAAGAGAATTCGCCGTAACACGTTAATTATCTTAGTATACCACAATCAAATCAAATCACTGTTACAGTGAAAAAAGACCCGCTAACAAAACAGCTGTGTTCGGTGATGTACCTTGACGGCTCGGCTCAGAACAGTTAAACAACTATTTTGAAGACAGGTCCTGCTGAAGGAAAGCTTCCAAATTGATCTTCACAGGGAAGGGATCGAGAATGAAGTAGGGACCACCGGCAGTGGTTTATATTAGGGAGGCGGGACTCCCACATCACTGTCTTGATTGGTCTGTCAACTGACAGACGTGGTGTGATTGGTGCTTCCAGGATCTGTCACGCCCAGAGGCGTTTCCCATAGTGAGATACCGAACGAAATGTTTGAAAGAGAACTCAAGTCTTTTATCGTTAACTACTGATATCATAAAGAAAGAATTTGTGTTTTATTTGAACAGTTTTATAATATCTGCGTCACAAATATTTCCCTACGTGTCGTGGTATTTCGGACCCTTATCATAAGGCACAAACCGATTGGTGTGTGACATCAAAGTACAGCGAGAGCGATTCAACAGCATATGGAGCGTCTGTTCTCCAATCGCTGTGTAGCGCAACTTCAAGTCGAACAAGCCTGATTACGTATGTCCGAGTATTGCGCGTAAACTCTGAAATGTCATGAGCCACTGTGCCATATGTTTTCACAATTGGGTTTATTAACATGTCCAATCAACTACATGCAAAGAATCTGGGAAAACAATTAAACTCACCGGAACGACAACTTTATTAGACATCGCATTCAGAAAGGTTAGTCACATTAACTCACATAGCTAGCTATGCTGTGGTGTAGCTGTATATGCTCCTTTGGATTGCCAGCCTTTTAAAATATAAAAAAAAGAAATCTTGCCTTTAAACCTTGCACTATGTTTTCAATCTTTTTCGTAGAATATGCAGCTCTTAATGTGTGTCCATAAGAAAAAGATAGAAAGGGATGTCAATCCATTTATTGCTTAAAGCGCTTATTTAAACGAATCGCAATCAGTAAATGTACAGTTTTCTATTGACTTAAACATTCCGAGGATTGATATTTTCTGATAATGACTGTCGTCAATAACAATGCCGCTGTATAACAAACCGTGACTGGCACCATCTTGCGTCCACTTAGGGATTGTATTAGAAATGACTACGTCTTGTTGCCAGGACGATTTGCACATTGTAATGGATTATAAAGTAACAAGCTGGATTTACATTACCCTTACATCGTAGGACCTTTATTACAAACAAAACAGATAATAGAAATATCATATACTTTGTTTATATAATACAACTAGAATAAAAATAGGATTTTTTGATTATAAGAATAAAAAAAAATTTTTTTTTATTTGTAAGGCATGAAATGACCTTAAGACTCGACTCACACTCGTGACAAAAGACTCTAGACTTGACTCAGACTCCAGCTTAAATAGCCTACTTCAGACTTGGCTCGGACTCCAGCTTAAAGACTTGTGAACATCTCTGTTATGATCTCATGAATAATTGTAAACACAGATGTCATTTATTCACTGTTACGCCTTTAGAAAGTATAATGCGTTAAAACATGACAAACAACTAATTTCAGATGTAATCTGCAAATCTGCAAATATTACAATGCATTTTAACTTTGACTACGAAAATATAATGCATTATAACGTACATTATGAATACTTTTCTAATACATTATACATAAAGGCATCAAGTAGTGTTCCCATCACACTTTTAAAATTAGGCTAATATTAGATGTTGTTTTTTTGTCCATAGAATGATAGTCAAAAGGGTCTAGTATTGTTTCGAATTTCACTGTATGGACAGCTGAACATCCTTGAAAATCTTCTTTTGTGTTCTGCTGAAGAATATATTTTTAAAAAATGACATGAAGTGATATAAAATTATGTTTCTCTATTAACAGCATTTCAGTGCAAAAATCGGGTTCCAGAAGTAAGAACTCTATTCATTTTCTCCATCAGGAGATAGATTTTTTAACAAACTATTTAACAGCAGAATTTATGGTGGAAATACTACATTATCCATGATGCTGCACAGAAACTTTCACCAATCAGAGCACTGCGACAAGAGAAAAGCACCAAAAGAGCTCTTTGACCCCGCTCACTCCCATGAAGCACTGCAAATGGCATAATCAAGTTAATCTCCCTATGATCTTAAATATTTGTATACATGTAAATATTTTGTAATAAACTTAAAATATATTGTTTTTAAATAAATATATTAACATTTTAAATGAGAAGTTTTATATTTCTCCATTGTTTTTAAGTCGATTATGCTGTTTGCAGTGCATCATGGGATTGTAGTTCTTACCATCACTAAAGACATAAGTACACAGCCTTATACTTTTGTATTTTTGTCGGATTTTAAAATACTTTTTTGGCTTCAAATCAAAGTTTGTAAAGTTCATGTTCATGGCTGATAATGCTTTAATAATGACTTAATTAAATACCTATGGGAGATTTAAAAAAAAAAAAAAAAAAAAACTCTTTTAGTGGGCACTCCTGCATTCTATTAGAAACATGTGATAAAATACAAACTAATAGAACTATTAGTAATTAGTAATTTGTAATTTGTAATTTGTAATTTTAAAAATAGTAAATTAGTAATTTGCTGTCAAATACTAGTCCTGTATGAATAAGGCTTTACTTTAGCAGTAGTTTTCATAAATTGTTTTGCTCTAACTCACTGTAGTTCTGTGGATTTAAATCATTCTTCCCTGTTTCCACTGTTTTGTAGTCCTAACACCAGTCCACAGCTGTGTACCAGGGGTGAACAGGCCAAGTTTACTGACACCAACTCCCTTACATGGAGATGTACAACATGCAGCTGTGGGAAGTGTTCACATTATCACCCTCCGTGCCCAGAGCTCGGGCAACAGGTCTGAAATATGCATTGTCCAAACATTTTACAAAAAAAATTCTGCCACAACTTTCTTGAACAGGTCCAAATTTCACTCTACTAACATATGCAATTTTGTATAAATTCAGAAGATCTATCAGATGCAGGCCCGGTTCTACGGGGGTGCTATAGTGTGCTAAACACCCTTAAACAAAATCAAGAGCACCCTGAGCCACAGTTGATACTGAAATAATCTCATATTGGCGAAACAGATTTGGCAAACACTCCAGTGCTTATTTGTGTTTGTGCTCTGGAGAGCATTGAAGGTTTCTATTTACAATATGTTTTTGCAGCGCTGAGCTGTGAAGCCAATCACAGACATATCTGTTGAGCTCTTAAAGTGCCCTTATTATGGAGTTTTGAAAATTACCTTTCACGTAGTGTGTAACATAGCTCTAAGTGAATGAAAACATCTTGCAAAGTTTTAAATCTGAAAGTGCACCGTATATAAAGTTATTGTCTTTCAAAAGTAAGAGTCGACTTTGAGTCAATGAGATTAATCGTTTTTGAAACGAGTCATAAGCCGTTTTGTTGTGACGTCAAGACGAAACATTAGCATATTGCCCGCCCACTTATTGCCCGCCCAGACACCAGGGAAAACTTCAACCTCAAACCTGCAGCTGATTCCTGTGGATACTGGACAGCATCATGTCGAGAAGACGCTGTGCTCTACAATGTGAAGGTAAAGCCAGTTTTTTTTTCACTGCCCAAGGACGAGCATGTGAAGAATCAGTGGTTACAATTCATCTTTACCACGATACCACAGCAGTATAATCCTAAACTTTTGCTGTGTTCCCTTTATTTTACTGACGACTGCTTCTCAAATCTCTGAGTTCAATGCAGGATTTGCAAACCACTTGCTCTTGAAAGATGGTGTTCAAAATACTTTGAGTTTTATATTGTGTTAGATTCCTGCTAACTGGCTAACTCATTATCACTGTCTTACTTAAATACTGCTGCTTATCAGTTTTGGGCCACTATTACCAATAACTGTGTCTATTAACCCATTTACTGTAATCCCAAATTTTTCCCAGACACAAAAATATCCAAATCATGTGTCATTAGTATCCCTTTGAAACAATCAATCATAATTTTTAGAAATTTTCATGGAAAAGTGTGTGAAAAAGTGTGTTTTATGATCGGTCACAATTGTGACCGGTGGGATACTGTGTTGTATCAACCATTGTACAGATTGAATATAGGTCTATTTGACCTGTGCAGTGTGTTTGTGTGTGTGTGTGTGTGTGTGTTTCTGTGTCAAGTCAAGTCAAGTCAAGTTTATTTGTATAGCGCTTTTCACAATACAGATTGTATCAAAGCAGCTTCACAGTATTAAATTAAAATAATACAACAAAGTTTGTTTCAAGAGGAATTTATTGATTGATAAAATTTGATTAAAAATCCCCAAAATATCCCTGTGTGTTTCTCTGTGTGTGTCTGTGTGTGTGGAGATCAGACATCAGAGAAGACGTGATTGTGTGTGTGTGTGTGTGTGTGTGTGTGTGTGTGTGTGTGTGTGTTTCTGTGTGTGTGTGTGTGTGTTTCTGTGTGTGTGTGTGTGTGTGTGTGTGTGTGTGTGTGTGTGTGTGTGTGTCTGTAAAATTAGGTAGAAAGTAAGGTAGAACAGTTAGCCTACAGTATGTGTATTAGTATGTAGATACAATGGGTTATCCCACCGGTCACTATTGTTGCCGTTGCCGTTTGTGAGTTCTATGACCACATTGAACAAAGTGGAGTAATTGCAAATGCATATATCAATACTAGACCCCTTAAACATGATGTGTACCAAAAATCTATGTCCTATCTTTATGTTAACATACTTTTGTCATGATTCTGCCTTCTTGTCTCTGATTTTCCCTGGTCATGAGGCAGGATCATGACAGGCCCATGTTTCATGTGCAGCACATGGCCATTTGTTTGGCCATGTGCTTGCGTTGTCTCTCATGTTACCCCGCCCCCTTGTTACCCTTGTTTAGTCATTATTGTTTCACCTGTGTTCCTGATTAGTTTGTTGCTTTCACCTGTGATCTTCATTAGTTGCTCCCTATTTTATCCCCTTGTGTTTGCTGTCCTGGGCCGGTTCATTGTTAATCAATGTGAGATCTGTCCGTGAGTAAGTCTGTTGAAAGTCTTGTCTAAGTAGTAGTTTGATCCTGTTTCTGTTATAGTCTAGTTTGTCAGTTAGTCTAGTTTAGTCATCTCTTGTCTGTCTTGCCCTTGTTTTGCCCCCTCGTGGGTTTTGTTTTCTGTTTTGTGTCTAAATAAAACCTTGAAATGTCTGCAAATGGTCTGCGATTGGGTTCTCTCCTTCTACACCATGACAGAATGAACCGGCCAGAACCGAACCCAGCAGACAGAATGTCTTCCCCGTTTCCTTGTCAGTCGGAGCACCACCGAACAAGCTACTCAGCTGACTTGCCTGTTTCCCCTACTCTGCAGTCATCAGACCCCGAACGATGGTGGCAGTTGGTTATCGCCGATGCCCGGGAGGGCAAGCTTCCTTTCCCTCCTCAGGGTAAGCTGTCCCTGAGGAAGTACGCCCAGGTCGTTGAAGAGAGGAGGTTTTTATTGCCGGACGCCCTGGTCAATAGCTACCTCATCGCGGGTCTCAACGTCCCTCCTCCTCTCTCGGAACGAGGAGGACTGGTCAGCCGTCCGTTCCACAGTATGGTGGAGAGTCTGTCTTGGAGGGAGCTGCAGAGTACTACAAGGTCTTCTTCTCCCGCTTCACTTCCTGTGATCCCTGAGGGTCGTCTGCTAGCCGTTGCTACACTTGGGGACCAACCCAGTCCTGCTGCGACTCCTGAGACACCTTCCACGTCCATAAATCATGGTAAGCGTGGAAGGCACCCGTCGTGGGAGTCAGCATCGGAGTCTTCCTGCCCGGAGTCCTCCTCGCCTGCGCTGGGCTCCCCAGTTCCTGTAACGGTTCCTGCTTCACCTCCCTCTCCTGTCACCAGTCTGGCTACCGTCTCCGCTCCGCGACCCAGGAGAAAGAAGAGGAGGAAGGGAGCCTCCTGTCCTTCGTCTCTGGCTGTCCCAGAGCCCGCTACTGCGAGCGCTGTCCCAGAGCCCGCTACTGCGAGCGCTGTCCCAGAGCCCGCTACTGCGAGCGCGCTACTGCGAGCGCTGTCCCAGAGCCCGCTACTGCGAGCGCGCTACTGCGAGCGCTGTCCCAGAGCCCGCTACTGCGAGCGCGCTACTGCGAGCGCTGTCCCAGAGCCCGCTACTGCGAGCGCTGTCCCAGAGCCCGCTACTGCGAGCGCTGTCCCAGAGCCCGCTACTGCGAGCGCTGTCCCAGAGCCCGCTACTGCGAGCGCTGTCCCAGAGCCCGCTACTGCGAGCGCTGTCCCAGAGCCCGCTACTGCGAGCGCTGTCCCAGAGCCCGCTACTGCGAGCGCTGTCCCAGAGCCCGCTACTGCGAGCGCTGTCCCAGAGCCCGCTACTGCGAGCGCTGTCCCAGAGCCCGCTACTGCGAGCGCTGTCCCAGAGCCCGCTACTGCGAGCGCTGTCCCAGAGCCCGCTACTGCGAGCGCTGTCCCAGAGCCCGCTACTGCGAGCGCTGTCCCAGAGCCCGCTGTCGATTCTGCTGCTAAGGCGGTGATTGAGTCTGTATCAGCTCACCAGGAGATGCCAATCGTCATTGCTGCTAAGACCCTGTCAGATTATTTGTCACGTCTTGTCCAGATCCTAGAAGTCCCTGTCAAGCCTGTCTTGTCCCCAGACCCTGTGCCTAGAGCTGCAGAGAGGGCTGTTCCTGAGTCGACTGCTCGGATTACTGTTCCTGAGTCGGTTGCACGAATCGCTATTCCTGAGACGGCTGCACGGATCGCTGTTCCTGAGTCGGCTGTCCGGATTGTTGTTCCTGAGTCGGTTGCAGAGAACACGAATCCTGAATCAGAGATGAGAAGCGCATCTTCCGAGTCTGAGGTGAGGAGCGCTGGTTCTGATTCGTCTGCACAGTCCTATGACTCTGTTTCAGCTCCGCAGCCTGCTGCTGCATTGCCTCTCTCCACTGCCCAGCCACCTACTACACCCCCTGTCTTGAGTCCTGCTTCGTCTCCTATTGTTTCCCCCATCAAAATTTGTCCCATTTCGTTGCCCCCTGTTGTCCCTATCAAGTCGCCTGGTATTTCCCCGGTCAGCCCTGTCTGCACTCTGCCCCGAACTGTTTCCCCCAAGACTGTTCCTCGTGTGTCCCCATCCAAGTCTGTCCGGACCCCTCGCCATCAGCCATCGTCCTGTCCTCCCAAGACCCCTAGTCCACCTGCTCACCCTGGACTGCCCCTTAAGAACTGTGTGTTTCCTCCACCTCCTCTGCCTTGTTTGTTTTTGATTTTTCATCCCAACCCTGTTATAGTTTTTTCATGTTTGCCGTTGTTTGTCATGTTTTGTTGGTTTGTGTCCTTGTCTCCGTCTGTCATGTCACGTGTTTAGTGTTCCCTTAGGGAGCGTCTGGAAGCCGCTCCTTAAGGGAGGGGTTCTGTCATGATTCTGCCTTCTTGTCTCTGATTTTCCCTGGTCTTGAGGCAGGATCATGACAGGCCCATGTTTCATGTGCAGCACATGGCCATTTGTTTGGCCATGTGCTTGCGTTGTCTCTCATGTTACCCCGCCCCCTTGTTACCCTTGTTTAGTCATTATTGTTTCACCTGTGTTCCTGATTAGTTTGTTGCTTTCACCTGTGATCTTCATTAGTTGCTCCCTATTTTATCCCCTTGTGTTTGCTGTCCTGGGCCGGTTCATTGTTAATCAATGTGAGATCTGTCCGTGAGTAAGTCTGTTGAAAGTCTTGTCTAAGTAGTAGTTTGATCCTGTTTCTGTTATAGTCTAGTTTGTCAGTGTTAGTCTAGTTTAGTCATCTTTTGTCTGTCTTGCCCTTGTTTTGCCCCCTCGTGGGTTTTGTTTTCTGTTTTGTGTCTAAATAAACCCTTGAAATGTCTGCAAATGGTCTGCGATTGGGTTCTCTCCTTCTACACCATGACAACTTTGCCACCCTTTTCTTTGGGAGCTTTCTTGCTGCCATCCTCTTCTCTTGGCGCAAACAGGAAGTAAACAGCTCTGGTCATGTGACAATTTACAGTAAACATCAGTGGCGGATTTAGCAAATCGGGGGCCCAAGGCGAAGGTAGGTAGGCTATGGGCCCCTCCCCATCCAATCTTTAAAAGAGAACGAAAAAAATATGTACCGACTGAATGGTGGATAGGCAGGAAAAGCTAATCTACGGGGAAGTAAAGGTTAGAGAGGAGAAAAAAACGTCCCCTTTAACCCTGCATACACTTCTTTACTCCTAAACAGAAACATGTTACAATGTTTACATGTTACAATATCTGGTAAGCTATGTTTTTTTTTTGTTTTGTTTTTTGCTTGACAAATTTCACCATTTCGATTCAATTCTTGTGATTTGATTCAATATTGACTCATTTGGAAAAATATTAGGTAACGTTTCACAAGATAGGCGTTACTTTTTCTCAAGAAAAAAAAGCCCTATCAGCTGGTATAATTTAAGGTTAAAATAAGTAATATAGTACACATATTTAGCCAAATACTCTCTATAGCTCTTTTTTTTTCTAGCCAATTAAATGCCTTTCCTGAGGTAAATGTTATGTGACGATTGTTCTCCAGCTGTTTTACCTCTTTCCGCGGTTGAAAAACACTTATTGATCGATATTATGAATGAGGAATATACATTTCGGTAAGTTATACTGTATCTTTCAACATTGTTAATTCGTGTTTATTTACTATTAGCTAGAGATGATCAGTTCACGTGCGGCTATAGGAATCTGTCACGTCACATTAAAATGGCAAAACGGTATTTATTGTTTGAATTTCGTAATAGAATTGACAGAATCTGAGAGCTGATATTTTTTTTAAATATCATGATTCATAAGTAAACTGCTCAGTTTTGTATGTCGATCTGCGTGTCCTCTTTGCTTCACGATTTTTCTGTGCATTGGACGTTGTTGTTCCTGATCTGTATCCCCAACAGTAGCCGTAAAAAAGTTTGTCATCTTTGGCAGCGTTCCCAAATACTTATCAGCGTCTTTTCACTTTTTTCTTTTATTTTAGCCGCTTGGGTAACTTCGAAACTTTAAATTTTCGCGTTTAGACTCGTCTTGCTCTGTTTGTGTATTTCCCAGTCCTCCTGTTACTGCGTGTTGTTTAACTTTCGCGCCGCGCACCTTTACAGACTTTTTGCTTTCCTCCCGCGTCCTCCTTTTTTCAGCACCGCTTGGGTAGCTAGCTTCGCTTCATTTTTACTCTGTCTACTACTCTGTACACTCTGTCTGTCAATCACTTCTTTTTCTCCGTCAGTTTTTTGCCACAGCCTTGTCACTTTCGCAGATGCGCAGTAAGTGAGATAATGGAATAGTCCAATGTAGTGAGGTGGGGGGCCCCCTCCTGTCTGCGACACGACAATAATGATTTGATGCCATTTTTCGCAAACGGAGTTTTAGAAATATATAATAAAAAAAAAAATAAAAAATAATAATAATTAAGCATAAGTTAATAGGGCATTTTGGGGGCCCCTAGGTAGCTCGGGGCCCAAGGCAATTGCCGACCTTTGCCTAATGGTAAAGTCCGCCCCTGGTAAACATGCGACACTGCACATATTTCATTGAGACCCTTTATTATTTCAATATCTGCTGGAAATGTGTTGATAGATCATTCAGTAACATTTTTATAGCCCTAGAAATGAAAAAAAATTTTACGGTCACTATTGTGACCGGTGGGATTAAATGGTGCAGATTGTCGTTCTCACTACTTTGAGGAAAGATTAAGCATGGAGCAAGATTTGTTTTACCAACGTTTATAACATCAGTCATTCACGCTAGAACTTGGCTAATGTATGCACTGTTATTGATACAGTTTCCACATGTTAACCGCAATAAATTAGAAAAATTCTCGGTAAATAAATAAGTTCAAGTAAAATAATCGGTTTGTTGATGGACATGCACTTGTTAAATGCTGATGGTGAGGAATTACAGTTGCAACATCTCATAATGTACCTCAAACTGAGTAGCTTTTCACTGAGAAACGTCCTGCTCGAGTTGTCCTTGCGATGGAGGTTCGGGTTGAATAACTAGTTCTTCCAGTGTTTCATCGACTCGCACTCGGATTGATATGGTAAAATCAACGTCATTGTTCGTTACTGTGTTTAGTTTACGGTGTAGTAAGCCTCAGGACAGCTGGCATTGTTATAGCAATGGGCGTTTTTTGTTTTCAGGGCGCGCGGTACACGTAAGACCAGTCACAACAGACTGAGCTGTCTGGCCAATCAGAGCAGAGTAGTTCGTGGAAAGGAGGAATTTAGAGAGATTGATTCATCTGATGAGTCGTTTGAGTATAATTGAAAATGAGGTTATGTGCAAATGATGAGAACTTTTATTTTATTTATTTTTTTATTTTTATTTTTTACTTTGATGCATGTAAACCTGTTGTATGAGACTCCAAAACAACATTAGGAAACTTTAAAATAGCATAATAGGGGCACTTTAAACGCAATGGCCAATCAGAGGTTATGTTCAGTGTAGAGTTTTGCACACTTGCGAATTATATCATTATAACAAACAAAGTGTAGACGCAATGTAAATAAGATATTTACTGTGCAGTGTAGACAGCTTCTTTGATTATAACAGAAGTTTTCGCAAGAGTGAAGCAGCTGAAGTGAGTGACAGTTTTCTATTTCTATTTGAATACAGGTTTACTCTCGAAATTGCAATTATTAACTTAGTGATAACCACAGCAATGGATGGGACAAAGCTATGATATGTCAAAAATACAGCCATACCTTAGATTAGGGTCCAATTCTCACTATTAACTAACTATTAACAATGACGTTTGCCTCAATAAACTCCTAATGACTGCTTATTAATAGTTGGTAAGGTTAAGTTTAGGTATTGGGTAGGATTTAGGAATGTAAAATATGGTCACACAGAATAAGCCATTAATATGTGCTTTATAAGTACTAATAAACAGCCAAATATCCTACTAATATGGATGCAAATAAGCAACTAGTTAATAGTGAGAATTGGACCCTAAACTAAAGTGTTACCAAAAATACATAGGCCTAGATGTGCATTAAGTATTGTAAGTGTTGACTAATAGATTATTAAAAAAATTTACAAAAACAAAAAACAAAAAAACTTTTAAATATTTTTGAAATGTCGTTCCAACTATTTGTAAAAGTAATGACTTGTAAATCTCTCACACTACATTACTATTCGTGTTGTGGTGGTGCTTAGGAGTCGTTGCTTATACATTATATCTGTGCTTTACTAGAGCACCCTTCCTAACTTCAGAAGCACCCTCAGTGGTTTGATCCTGGAACCGGGCCTTATCAGATGTACAGTATATGAAGTTGTTGAAATGCTAAGCATCTCTAGATAAACCAACCAGCAGTTTTTGCATGTACCGGTTATTTTAGTAAATGTTATCTAATCTTTCAATCACTCTTGTGTAGTATCTTCGACTTCCAGGTCAGTGGTCCATGGAATATGTCAAAGAGCTTGAGGAATGCAAGTCATGGGGTTACAGAGGCAATGCTGACATGGACACCACAGGAATCTGACCTGCATCATCATGTACCCGTGTGTTTCACTGCAGAGACACTTCAGAGGTAAAATGAAGTCTGTTCTTAAGCTCACTGAGAATTCAGGATTAATATGATTTTTCCCTTCATCTGTCATTTGTCTTTCTCTCCATAATTAGTCAGTCAGAGATGAGGTGCATTGTGATCATTGTGGCAAAGTCAAGGGTTCTCTCAGGTAAAAAAAAATATTTCATAAATGTCTTAATGAACTATTCTGTTAACAGTTGTTTTTGTATTGTGAAATATCTAGTTAATTCATGAAACTCTAGATGGTGCAGGCTGATATGCCCTTTATCATGCAATCTGACACCATCTAGAGTTTCATGACTGAACTAGATATTTCACAATACAAAAACAAACTGTAAACTGCAAAAATTAACAACTGTTAACAGTTTTTATTTTTGCTTGCAATCATATTTACTACATGGCACAAGCTGATTGGCCTCTGCTGATCTTGCAACCAATGAGATTGCTTGCTCAACATTTGAATAGATCAATTAATAAATGTATCATATCCCTCAAGGTGAAGCAGAGGTCTTCTGTGAGGAAAACAGTATCAGCATTGCAATAAGCAAAGCCTCCATGAAGGGGATTGATCAAAACTGGCTCCAACTGAGAGACCCTACCTGCTCTCTTACTTCCAATGACACCCATATCCTGGGCATGGTGTCCCTCGACACCTGTGGTACCACGGTGGAGGTAGAAATGCTGCTGTCTACGTTCTCCAATTTAAATGGAATATTTGCTATGCTAAAATTCGAAACATCCAGTTTTTTAATCTATTAAGAACATCTCCTCTTGGTTATGTGAACGTTAGAGGGACATTCCATTCTTTCATTTTGAAAAAGTTGTGAGAACGTTCTATTGTAATTTCTGAAGAACATTATTCAGCAAGTTCAGAGAACATTCCCTTTTATCTGATCCTTCTAATGATTAAAGGACTATCTGAGAATAATGGCACAAAAAAAAGTTTTCTCCCAAGATTTAATTAATCAGTTATACTGTATATAATATTCCAATAATTATGTTCTAAGATCATTTTATATTCACATTCTAAAAACATTCATCAAAAACAAAAAACATCATCAACAACATTATTGGCACAATGTTTTCTCCTGACATTACAAAAATATGAATAGAATTTTAATAAGATCATATGGATGTTTTAACATTGTTTTAAGAACGTTTTCTCTCAACATTACAAGAACGTGTATTAAATATTAATAATGGTCCATAAACATTTTTTTAATAATATTTTGTCCTACCATTTAAAAAAACTTTGAAAAAACTTCAAAGTAATTTTAACTGTCAGCTGTATAATATTTATCTCTGTTTTTTTTGCCTGATCTTTTCACACACCTGCTTCCTCATGACCAATCAGGACTCCGGAGACTTCATGGTCTTCAGAAACGAGATCAATTCTTTTGAGAACCCCAATGAAGTAATCACCAGACGCAATCAAGTTAAAATCGGCTTCTCCTGCCAGTACCCCAAAGTAGCCAGTGTTTCCAACCACTACATCAACAAGAAGTCAGACTTCATCTTCACTGAATCCAGATTTGGCACTTTTAGTTACTCATTTGACATTTTTACTGACAATAACTTCAGCAGTCCAGTGGATCCCAGTCTGTATCCGCTGGAGATAAATTTGATGGATGTGCTCTATATGGGCATTGCAGCCCATTCTGCTCTCCCTGAGGTCCAGCTCTTTGTGGAGTCTTGCAGGGCCACTCCAGATGACAACCCATACAGTGCCCTCTCTTATGACATCATCAAAGAAGGGTGAGACTGCTAAAATCCTTACACTAGCGTGTGGTAAAACCTCTCTTCTATATCTGTTCCACATCAATTTTATTTTGTGGGGAAAAAAAGATGTTGTCTTAACCAGACATGAAAAGTGTCTTGGTTCCCTTTCAAGGGAACTTCGAGCTGCTAGACGCGGTGGGGAACGCCCTGCGTGATTGCGTCATGAAGCACGTGTATGATCAGTCCAATGGAAAGACGAGACGTCATAGGCGGGTGACGTCATCGACCAGGAAACTATAAAGCAGCCCCGCTGACACAGATCGCGTCAGCTTCTGTGCCTTCAGCAAACGATCTGTGTATTCTGTCCTTGTCATATTTATTGTTGTCTGTCAAGGTGCAATATATATATATATTATGTCAAAAGAGAGCAAGCAAGCGTTGTGTTGTTCCCTCCCCACGTTATATCACGGGTGGGGACACACACTTCAGCTTTGTGTTGCTTGTTTGGGAGTGGAGCATGCCAACAGTCAGTTCTCGAGGGGGCTGACTGTGAGCATTGCGAGAAGCTGTCCGTGAGGACGCTCCGCTCCCGCCGGCCGTTCTTCGAGGAGGACGGTTCGGTGCGCGTGCCCCGAGGCGCGGGTCCCGCTGCTGCCGAGGCACGGCGTCGACGCGCATCTTGGGGATCGCAAATGGTTCTAACAATCACCTGTTCGATCCAGTGCCTTATCTCGGGGAGAAGCACGCTCTGCGGTTTCTCCTCCCCGGGATGAGGCACTCATGCTGCGATTTCCAGTTCCGAGGAATTGGTATCGTTATAGTGTTTTTGTTTAAAAAATAAATAAAAGAAAAAATATCAAATAAAGGCAGATGTTTATGAGTTTTCAATAAATAAATAAGTCAGCTCATAACTCTGTTGAATAAAGAGGAGCTTATAAAAGGAGGTTTTATATAGTGCTGTTGCTAAGTTAAATATTACTGGCCAGCCGAACATATATGAGAGTGAAAATATAAGGAAAACTCTATATCTCAGCCTCCTCGTCGGGGAGTGCCGTTTTTTCCCTATCTCCACACTGAGGTGTCGAGATCGTGGAATAAACCGGTTTCTGTTTATGTGTTTTATCCCTAAACTTCTACTATAGTAATGTTATGGGTATTAAGTATCATGGTATGACAGTGCCTCGGGTTAAAGAGACGCTTGCGAGCTATCTCTCTCCCGTGTTGGCGTCATCATAACCCCGACGTTACCCACCAGTAGTGTTGCTTTCGTCAACGAAAATTATGACGAAATATTGTCGTCAACGAACCGTTATCACCTGACGAAAACGAGACGAGACGAGACGTAAATGCTGGTCATGTGACGATGACTAAAATACATGTATAATGCAATATCGTTGACGAATAAAAACGAGACTAAATGTGGTTTACGAAATAAAAACTATGCTAAAATGTCTCTTCATTTTCGTTGACCAAAACGAGACGAGACGAAATGTTATAACGTCACGACGAATGAGAGAGTTGTGCGTGAACCTATAGCTTATCGGCTTTAAATTCTGGTTTGCGATCTGGTCACCCGATTATCAGCGAATTTAACAATATTACTCCATTAGCCTACTTATTCTATTAAAATGTCTCATTGATATTTGACACATTCATAATCATTACTTTTGCCGGTTCTTTGTGACAGCTGTAGGCTATGTTATTGGCAGCGTCACCCGCGGTTACATGAACGCGTCACCGCATCAGCACCAGAACATGGAGATTTTATTTTAGAGAATAATCGCACAACCTATTCGATATTCTATAATTAAATAAACTAATCGAATATCCAAAAATCGTGACTCATCCCTGCATGGAATCTCTTGTTTCTTTTCCCAAATCTTCACTCACGTCTCACCCATTTTCTAAAAG
Source organism: Leuciscus leuciscus (assembly GCF_965113295.1). Lineage (NCBI taxonomy): Eukaryota > Metazoa > Chordata > Actinopteri > Cypriniformes > Leuciscidae > Leuciscus > Leuciscus leuciscus. The sequence goes on along the minus strand of NC_138735.1, from coordinate 3,856,918 downwards.
GATTATAAACGTTTCTTCATTGGTTCGCTTTTAATTAGGCCTATTATATTCGTATTCTTTACTGTGGTAAAGTAGAAAAACGCTGTAGGACAGATAGCCTACATTTGTACTTGCATGTCAAATAATTTTTTACACAGTTTGTGCTTGTTAGGCCTATATTAGACATAGTCATTAGACATTATAGTCAAGTTTAGTTGTAAAACGCGTTTCACACGCGCGGGTGATTTTTAGTTTCACTTTCTCTGGCAGCGCAATCTCAAACATAGAACGAAATAAATATATAATTTCTAAATATTTCGCCCTTGTGGAGGATAAAATTCGCTCTTCAGACCAATTTACATCAAGTAGAAAACACGAAGATATCATAAAGAGATCGATGGTCTCTTTCCTGCTCGTGTCCCACATCCCTCTCAAAGTGCAGAGTGGTAGGCTATATCACGCGTCTTTGTGTGGAAATATAAAACGAGTTTTATTTTTTTAAATAACCCCCCAACCACCGCCGGTAGTTGGTCCATTACCGCGGTGGTAAAAAAAAAAAAAAAAAAACAACTGCCACCGTCACAGCCAAAGCTAAATATACTAAATATAATAAGATAACCTTGTTTGCAATTATATATTGACTAGGGTAAATAGAATTGCATTACTAAAAAGAGACTAAAATACAATTTCCATTGACTAAAACTAGACTAAAATGTCATCAGTTTTCGTTGACTAAAACTAGACTAAAATGTCATCAGTTTTCGTCGACTAAAACTTGACTAGACTAAAAAGAGTATGAACGTGACTAAAACTAATAAAAACTAAAATGACAGCTTGACACAAAGACTAGACTAAAACTAAAATTAAAACAGGCTGCCAAAAACAACACTACCCACCAGCCACTATAAATAATAGATAAATACTATTAGGCAGCACTGGTAGGTAAAGTATATAAGCATGGATGAATGTGAGGATGTAACAGCACTGACGCTATTCGAGAATTGCGTCGCGCAACAGATAAACTATACCGGGGAGGGACGGTTTCGAGAAATCGTTTCTCCTCGGCGTCCTCTGGGTGGCGACTCTCTGAGGAGGGTCGCAGCGCTGCCAGTTTGGTTGTTTCCTGCTGGTGGCCACAGAGTGATATATTTATATATATATATATATATATAGTTTTTCTGAATAAAGAAAAATTAAGATAAAATATGTCTTTTCTTCTGGACGCTCCGCTTTCAAAAAAAAAAAAAACGAAGAAATAAACTCTTCAGCGGCGTTCCAAAGGTTTCTTCCTCACCGATCTAACGTTCCTGAGACTGCTGGGCGGGAGCAGTCTCAGCATACTTAAGCTCCTCGCAGCATAGAGTGCGGCAAAACAAGGATTCGCCATTCGGGCTCATCCACAATCGATGGGGACCTGGGTGGCTGTCACAGTCTAGCCAGTTAGAGATATGCAAGATCTGAGGACTGTTTTATCTCTAAAATAGCTAAGAATGGAAGAAGCCCTGACGCCGAGGCTGCAGGCTTCTGAGGGTGGTCCCCTCCGGGGTAGGGACGGTTTTGAGAAATCGTTGCTCCTCGGCGCCCTCTGGGGTGCGACTCTCTGAGGAGGGTCGCAACGCTGGCTGTTCGGTTTTCCTGCCGGTTCGCCGTTTCAGGACACCGAGGTGTCAGCGTCCCCAAACGATCCTCTGAGGAGGGACGTAGAGCAGTCAGTTCAGCAGCAGTCAGGAGCAGCAGTCAGGGCCAATCCCTGTCGGTTCGCTGTTTCAGGGCGCTGAGGTGCCTGCTTTTTCCAACGATCCTCCGAGGAGGGTCGTAGGAACAACGCTAGTTAGAGGTAGGCAAGATCTGAGGACTGTCGTTATCTCTAATAAAACTTAGACAAGAAGTCCTGACGCTGAGGCTATCAGGCTTCTGAAGGTTCCTCCGGGGCAGGGACGGTTTTGAGAAATCGTTTCTCCTCGGCACCCTCTGGGGTGCGACTCTCTGAGGAGGGTCGCAGCGCTGCCAGTTCGGTTGTTCCCTGCCGGTTCTCCGTTCAGGGCACCGAGGTGTCAGCGTCCCCATACGATCCTCCGAGGAGGGGCGTAGAATGGTCAGTTCGGTTGTTCCCTGCCGGTTCGCCGCTTCAGGGCACCAAAGTGACTGTTCAACCAAATCCAGAGGCCAGTCTCGAGAGACTGGTTCCCCTAGTAGAATTTCTGGCAGCGTGGAAACTACTGCCACATATTTCTCAGTGGGTCCTGCACACTACAGAAAAGGGTTTCAGAATTCAGTTCGGTTCTCATCCGCCCAGATTTCTAGAGGTCCTCCCCACAGTGGTGGACCCCGTGCAGGCTCTGGTTATGGAGCAGGAAGTACTGACACTTCTGCAAAAGGAGCTATAGAAGGGGTTTCTCCTCCCAGCAGACAGTCAGGGTTTTACAGCCGTTACTTGTTCCGAAAGAGGATGAGGGGTTGTGTCCTATTCTAGACCTGCGTCAATTAAACAGCAGGTTTCAGAATCTCAAGTTCAAAGTATGCTTACGCTAAAATGATTGTGTCACAGATTCAGTCCGAGGACTGGTTTGTCACAATTGACTTGAAGGACGCTTACTTATCTATCCGCCCTCATCACAGGAGGTTCCTGAGGTTTGCTTTCGGGGGCGAAGCATACCAGTATCGGGTTCTTCCATTCTGCCTTTTTTATCACCCCGCACCTTTACAATATGCGTGGATGCAGCTCTGGCTCCTCTGAGACTCCAGGGCATTCGCGTATTATACTTTATCGACGATTGGTTGATCCTAGCTCAATCTGAGCAGATGGCAGTTCGGCATCGAGATGTCGTTCTGTCTCATTTAACCCTTGTGTGGTGTTCAGAACCCTAAAACCCCCGGGATCTTCCCGGTCAAAAATGACCGGACTATAAAAAATAGCTTATAAATCTCTCATTATACTATATTTTCACCCAATATTGGATTCAGTCTTTTTGTCAACTTGTTCTCTTTCAATTGGGACTGGTTTTATATTTCTATTTGCATCTAATTTATCGTAGGCCTCATTTATTTGACAGTAGGGATCTCATTTTTTGAGTAAAAAAAACATTATTTTTGAATCATTTTGGAAATATTAAATAAAATCTGAAGAAAATTGGCACTGTTTATCACACTAGTCTACTTTAATTTTTCACCAGGAAATTTGTTTTGAAAAACTTTTATTTTGTACAAAATGGCACATTGTCACACTTGTGGTCTTCCCGGTCAAAAATGACCGGCCTACAAAAAATTGCTTATAAATCACTCGTTATACAATATTATCACCCAATTTTGGATTCAATCTTTTTGTCAACTTGTTTTCTTTCAATTAGGACTGGTTTTATATTTCTATTTGCATCTGATTAATCGTAGGCCTCATTTATTTGACAGTAGGCATCTCATTTTTTGAGTAAAAAAAACATTATTTTTGAATAATTTTGGAAATATGAAATAAAGTCTGAAGAAAATTGGCACTGTTGATCACACTAGTCTACTTTAATATTTCACCAGGAATTTTGTTTTGAAAATTTTTTATTTTGTACAAAATGGCACAGAGTTACACTTGTGGTGTTCCACTGGGCCATTGAGGGCCATTGTTTCAATGGGCCATTGAAAGTGAATGGGAGAGACTGAAAAGTTTTCAGGGGCATGTTCATTCTTTATGTACACATGTGCATGTGATGGATTATGGTGAGTTTGGGCTCTTTTTAATCTTAACAATCTCATGTAAATAATGATGTGCCATTTACCACAATTTATGCATGCTTCATTGAGTTATGAGTTAAAACGCGACATAAGTGCTAGGCTACATCTATAGTCAAGGCTCTGTGAGCGCATGTGGGGGTTCGTGTGTTACAACTCCATTAGGAATATCTTTAGATCTGAGTGATGGATTATGTTGAGTTTGGGCTCTTTTTAATTGTGATAGTCTACTGAAAATAATGATGTACATTTTTCTACGATCTGTGCATGCTTCGTGAAGTTATGAGCAAAAACCAAACATGAGAGCTTCATGAGTATATACTTGGCTAGGTGTGTCTGTGGTATTTTTTGTGTTAGAACGCCATGAGGAATATCTTTAGATCTCATTGATGGAATATATTGAGTTTGGGCTCTTTTTAATCGTGAGCTCCTGCTGTAAATAACGATGTGTCATTTTTCATGATCGATGTAGGTTTCATGAAGATACAAGTAAAAAGGCCAAGTCTAAGCTACCTTGCTTGACTATGTGAGTCTGTGTGTCTGTGTGTCTGTGGTATTTTTTGTGTTCGAACTCCATGAGGAATATCTTTAGTTCTGAGTGATGGATTATGTTGAGTTTGGACTCATTTTAATTGTAAGCATCTGCTGTAAATAATGACGTGTTATTTTCCACAATCGGAGCATGTTTCATGACGTTACGAGCAGAAATGTGTCTAAAATTCCATCATCCATATATGGTTTAAAAATGGGTCTCTTGAAGGGCTTCTTTTATAAAAACCTCACTCAAGTTTAGTAAAAAGCCTGAAACAATTATGCTTGCTGTATTCTACTCATTGAGACCTTTCAAATGACATATGACAGAGGACTATCTGAGCTGTATGATGTATTTGACATATTGCTGAATGTAGTACAAAAAAGTAGTTTATAAATTATGAATTTGTTTTTTTTCTATTTATCAGCAAATAACTCAGCACTACTTAGGAGTTTATCAAATTGGCTACATTCATTGTAAATTTCAGACTCTAAGATTTCAAATGACACCTATTTTAAGTTGATCAAGGTAATAGTTTTGAAAAAAAAATTATGATTATTTATTTCGCAGCTAGGTGGCGCCTGCGGGGGGCACAGGCTGTTAACACTCTGTTTAAGGGCGCTTTCACACTGGCAGTTTAGTGCGGACCGGGGCACGGTTCGCATGAAAAATCGCTAATGTGAACGCTGTCATCGGACCCGGGTGCGCACTAGAGTACCGAACCCGAGACTACCTGGAGGAGGTGGTCTGAGCTCGGTTGCTCCCGAACCGTGGTGCGGTTCGCGTTAATGTGCAAGCAACACGGACTCGGGTGCGTGCTTGTTCAGGAAGTATAGTGTCCCGCGCATGCGTATCACTGTTGCATCAGGGAAAAATCTTCTGCGAGCAGCAGAAACACGGCGTCCCCTGGATATGTGCTGAATTACACCATGTAATGAACATAAACGTAGTTGTCTCTCACTATGTTGTGCATAATAGCACCAAAAAAACAGACAAATTACAGCTATGCTCAGTCGAGTTGTATTCTCCATGCGTTTTCCGTGTGCGTTTGCGATGACGTAAGATCACTGCAAACGCACCTGGGTTCGAGACAACTAATTGAGTGTGAAACCAGACCAACGCTGCGGGGGGCGCCGGGAACTAGCGCACTCGGGTTCGGACCGCAGCAAACGAACCCAGTGGAAAAACGCCCTTAGAGTAATAACTCAGCTCTCGTTAGGAGTTGAACAAAGTGATTAGATGCATTAAAAATCTGAGATTCTAAGCTTTAAAATGATACATATTTTCTGTTGTTCCATTCATTGTTTGCATTGGTCTCTCCCATTCACTTTCAATGGCCCATTGAAACAATGGCCCACAATGGCCCTTAATGGCCCAGTGGAACACCACAAGTGTAACTCTGTGCCATATTGTACAAAATAAAAGTTTTTCAAAACAAAATTCCTGGTGAAAAATTTAAGTACACTAGTGTGATCAACAGTACCAATTTTCTTCAGATTTGATTTTTCCAAAATTATTCAAAAATAATGTTTTTTTTTACTCAAAAATTGAGATGCCTACTGTCAAATAAATGAGGCCTACAATTAATCAAATGCAAATAGAAATATAAAACCAGTCCTAATTGAAAGAGAACAAGTGGACAAAAAGATTGAATCCAATATTGGGTGATAATATTGCATAAAGAGTGATTTATAAGCAATTTTTTGTAGGCCGGTCATTTTTGACCGGGAAGACCACAAGTGTGACAATGTGTCATTTTGTACAAAATAAAAGTTTTTCAAAACAAAATTCCTGGTGAAATGTTCAAGTAGACTAGTGTGATCAACAGTGCCAATTTTCTTCAGATTTTATTTAAAATGTCCAAAATTATTAAAAAATAATGTTTTTTTTACTCAAAAAATGAGATGCCTACTGTCAAATAAATGAGGCCTACGATTAATCAGATGCAAATAGAAATATAAAACCAGTCCTAATTGAAAGAGAACAAGTTGACAAAAAGATTGAATCCAATATTGGGTGATAATATTGCATAACAAGTGATTTATAAGCAATTTTTTGTAGGCCGGTCATTTTTGACCGGGAAGACCACAAGTGTAACAAGGTGACAAAATCCCCCCTAAAAAAGTAAGAAAATTGTTAAAAAAACATTTGAGAAGTAGTTATACCATCTGTGAATAAAGTCACTATGTTTCAGTCCAAAGCGATAACATTAACCCTCTGAGGTCGAGAAACGCGCCGACGCATTTTGCTGGATTTTTTTCACATAGCAGCAACATAAACTTAAATTACTCCGTCATTTATGGTTATACAGAAAAAAGAAATATAAAAAAATAATCTGTGATATTTCTACTTTTGTATGTGTCCACTTACAATCAAATCAAAACATTGTGCTTTTGTAAAATAAAGAAAATAAACAGGGTGTGCGTTCTGCCTCTCCGTCGCGGTGAACTTTTTTTTTCTTGAGCACGTCTATAAACTGAAACAAAACTCAGCGAATCCTTCTCACACATTTATGAGCCATATACCTTTATACCAGTGTTGTTTTTGGCAGACCTTTTAGTTTTAGTCTTAGTCTTAGTCTTTTGGACGAAAATGCTTTTTAGTTTTAGTCACATTTTAGTCACTTATAAACTTGATAGTTTTAGTCAAGTTTTAGTCGACGAAAACGCAAAAAGGTTTTAGTCAAGTTTTAGTCAATTTTTGTAAAAAACAAAACAAAAACAAAGTAGTCTTTAACAAATTAATTTAGGTTAAAAAGTATTGGAAATGGGCTTAGGTTTGACAGGTTGTACTGTAGCAAGTGTTGCAATTCATAAAACAACAGTTAACCTTAAAACCTTTGCATAATAAACTAGACTTTCTCATTGATGGAGATGCAGTGCTGCCAAGCTGTACTTCATTGTCGCATTGGGCAGAAACCTTTTATCCCCATATTTCAAGATATATTTTTTCCATGAATTGATGCTCTTCTAAAATTTCAGCACATTGGCTATTTTCACCAGTAATCACAGTAATAAAGGAATGGTTTACAGTTTAAACAGCAAAAAACTTTGAGCTACTACAACATTACACACAGATAAAGTGGTAACAGTGGAATCACTGTTTTACTCAAAAAAAGCATAAAAACATTCTTACTTTGGCAATTGTGGCTTTTTTATATAATTAGTTAAATAATAATTTATGTTATAATCTAAGTTATATAATAATTATATATTACTTTGTACCAATTAGCCCACTAAACTAATGCTCGGACACACTCGGTCTCTCTCGCGTACACTCGGTCTCTCGCGCGCACTTTCGGTCTCTCTCGCGCGCAGACACACTCGGTCTCTCTCGCGCGCAGACACACTCGGTCTCTCTCGCGCGCAGACACACTCGGTCTCTCTCGCGCGCAGACACACTCGGTCTCTCGCGCGCACTTTCGGTCTCTCTCGCGCGCAGACACACTCGGTCTCTCGCGCGCACTTTCGGTCTCTCTCGCGCACTGTCGCTCGCTCGCGCAGTTCGTTTCGCTTTTGTCCAGTCCGGCGCCTCATATCGAAGATGTGTGGTGACTCGTGACTAGCCGCAGCCGCAGGTGTGTTGTTGTTGTGTGGAATCTGATGCGCGGCATGGCGGCAGCCGGGTGGTGGGCGTACCCAAAACAAGGATAGGAAGCTGCAGCATTGCTGATACTTTTTTTTTTTTTTTTAGCTCAAAACAGACAGATTTCATGCAAATTAGGCAGAAATGACATGCATTGTGAACGTCAGATTTTCGTTCCGTCTCGTCTCGTCAACGAAAACTCGAAAACGTCTCGTCATGTTTTAGTCACCTTAGAGCCATTTTTAGCTAGTCATCGTCGCGTTATCGTCATAAAAAAAAGGTGCGTCAACGAAATCATTTCGTTATCGTCATCGTTGACGAAAACAACATTGCTTTATACACATTTAAGTGTGTACTTTTAAATGATCGGATTCAAACTGAAAACAAATATTCTCTGTTTAAGTAATTTGTATAAAACCAACAGGATGTCCAGTATCTCAAACGCTTGCTAATTACTTTTTAATTCGACACGCCCACTCGCGCAAAAGAGATTCACATGCAAATCTCCACATGGGACGCGAACGCCCTCGTTACCTCAAACACAAAACACCAAAACACTTCACAAGTCTGCTTTGGAAGACACGTCTGAGCTTACATTGGATTTACCCCCAGAAGAAGAAGAACGCGATTTGAAGACAAGAAAGATGTAAGGTAAGAAATTCTTACTTATTAGTTTATGGTATTGTTGCATAAACTTCACATTGCAGTTGAACTGTTGCTAGATATATGGTGAATATTATACTATTTAGACCCGTGTTTCCTGTTAAATACTGTTTGTGGATATCTGCTCAAACATAGATATGTATAACCATAATGTTTAATATTTTGGAGCGCGATGGCGTTTGAATGTATCATATTTTGGAGCGCAATTGCGTTTGAAAGGAAAAATGCACCAAACATTAGGCTTTATGTTTTTACTATTATCTCATTTCATATCATCATAACGAATGGAAACATTTGAAGTAACATATGATAATCAATATATTTTTCTCTAGCGTAGTTGTTCTTGAAATCTTTTGGAAGATTTAATTTATTGTTATTATTATTTTATGCAGCACTGCGTAGCCTATGCCTACAAGGCACAACAAACCTGGTGTTCATTATATATTGTTGGAAACGTGTGTGTGTGTGTGTGTGTGTATTCTGTGAATTTTAAAAATAAATTTTAACCAGAAAATTCTAAAATCTATTCCCAAAATCGTGCAGCCCTATAGTTTCTCTTGATATCAGTATGTTCACAGTTTTTTCTTTTTTTTTTTCTTTCAGGGACCAGATACCTGCTGACTTCAACATTCACATGAGTCTCTGTACATGAACATGGTAAAGTGAAAATCAAACACCTTGGAAATGAAAGGTATGTACAATGTTTTTAGGAATGGCACAAAGGTCTCTGTCTTTGGATCATTGTTTTCAATGTGCTCTTTTGTCATTTGTATTTTTGGATTGTGTTGTGTTGTAAATAAATCCAAACAATCTAAAAGCCATTCTTTTTTAAATCTCCTCATTCTTTGTGCAAGGTTGCTCTGAATGACAGGGCCTGATCGCTCCTAATAGGGCAGTTAGGGGAGTGTCTTTGTCTTTCTCAGGTGTGAAAAGCTTACATATTCATGAGATGATCACGCCTCTTCGCATATGGCTTTGTCACACAAAACACGTCTTAGAAATTTTAAATCAATATATTGTCTTATCTGAATGAGCAGTCAGGGTGATTTTCACATAGTTTTGGAGCAAATATTCTAGGCTATGTCATACAATTTTCAAAAGTCTTGTGAAGAAATAATCAGTATGGGTTTCATGGCCTTATTTCAGTGAGAATTTTGTGTATTTTCACAAACCACGCATAAATGTCATTATCTCAAAACTACAAACTTTTACATACATGCTGCTGATATATTATTGTAGCAGAGTTTGTGCTGAATACAGTGTAATTAGACTTTAGCCATGAAAATGTCACTAGTAACAGAAAAGAACACAAATGTCAGAGCATGTCAGACCACCTCCAGGGCCCAGAAAACAGCTCAGACCTCAGAGGGTTAACTAGTATTTTTGGGTAAAAGAAAATTCTCTCCGGGTCAAAATGACCCGAACACCATACAAGGGTTAAAGATGTTGGGGTTGTGGCTCAACGCCAAGAAGAGTGTGCTCCTTCCAGCTCAGAGGACCACTTTTCTGGGTGTTTTATGGGATTCGACAATAATGCAAGCACGTCTGTCTCCTGCACGCTGCAATTCTCACAGCCGTAAAGGGGGTAAAACTAGGCCAGTCACTCACTGTGAAACAGTTTCAGAGACTGTTGGGGCTCATGGCAGCTGCGTCCAACGTAATCACTTTTGGCCTTTTGTACATGAGACCTTTGCAGTGGTGGCTCAGGATCAAGGGGTTTTCTCCGAGGGAAAATCCATTTCGCACGATCGAGGTCACGCAGTGATGCCTTCGTGCCTTGGTCATGTGGAAGAAACCTTGGTTCCTCGCCCAGGGCCCAGTGCTGGGGGCTTCTTGTCGACGCGTAACGCTTTCAACGGATGCTTCCCTCACGGGATGGGGGGCGGTCATGAGTGGCCGCTCGGCGAAAGGTCTTTTGCAGGACCATCAACGTTCTTGGCACATAAATCGGCTAGAAATGATGGCGGTATTTCGAGCTCTCAAATACTTCCTGCCAGACCTGAGAGGTCACCATGTGCTTGTCCTTCCGGACAACACACTGATGGTCTCGTATATCAGAGCAGATATCCTGTTGAGGCAGGGGCTGAGGCCCGGGGAATGGAGACTTCACCCCAAGGTGGTGGAGCTCCTTTGGGGAGAACTTCGGTCAAAACTTAAGTCTACCTTTTGCATCGTTTATACAACGCATTGCCCTATGTGGTTCTCCCTGACACATCCAGCTCTGCTTGAACTGGATGCAACGTATTAGGTGTGGTTGAGGCTACACCTGTATGCATTTCCCGATATCTTTGCTCCCGGGAGTTACTATCATCCGGAGTTATGGATACTATGGGCTCGGCCTCTGAGGGGGCCCAGCTCATAGATTCAGGTCTCTCGACTGAGGTCGTGGAGATCATACTCCAGTCTAGAGCTCCCTCCACGAGAAGACTGAATATCTGAATCTTGCTATCTGCCCTATGGTACAGTACTTGATTTCTGCAATGAATGTTTCTTTGCTGGGTTATCTCTGAGGAGAGATTCTTATTTCGTCTTCTCCGTGGTACATGAGGCTGAGGCCTGAACATACTTGGATTTGCACCTGGTATGGTGATAGTCTTTCTTCACCCCTTGCCGGGTTGTATTCCTAGGTCCCTACTAAATTTGCGGGTCATTTGTGCTGCAGGCCTTCTGTCCTCCACCTCCAGATCAGGAAAAACTTAATCTCTTATGCCCTGTCTGGGCTTTGGATGCTTATGTCCACAGAGCTGCCCTGTGGCGTATATATATAAGAGCAGTTATTTGTCTGCTTCGGGTTACCTAAGATAGGTTGCCCTGCATCTAAACAGATAATGAGCAAGTAAGTAGTTGAGGCTATCTCACTTGCTTATGAAGCGGCCGGACAGCCTTCACCTTTGGCTGTCCCGGCCCATTCTACCAGGAGTATGGCTGCCTCTAAGGCTTTATTATCAGGAGTTTCACTCTATGACATCTGTAATGCGGCAGGCAGGTCCTCACCGCATACATTTGTTAGATTTTATGACTTGGACCTAGGCTCCACTCCAGGGTCTAGGGTGCTTGTTTCCTAGTATGCGCATGGTCTTCATACAGAACAGGCATTTGTCATATGGCGTCGTGGGTATAGGGTTCCCACAGCGTCTCGACGCAGCTCGAAGTTCCCTTGAAAGGGAACGTCTCAGGTTTACGTATGTAACCCTGGTTCCCTGAGAGGGAACGAGACGCTGCGTCGCCTTGCCATACTCCCTGCATGCCTGTGATCGACTTGCTTCGGCTTTTCAGAAGCTAACGCGATCTGTGTCAGCGGGGCTGCCTTATAGTTTCCTGGTCGATGACGTCACCCGCCTATGATGTCTCGTCTTTCCATTGGACTGATTATACACGTGCTTCACGACGCAATCACGCAGGGCGTTCCCCACCGCGTCTCGACGCAGCGTCTCGTTCCCTCTCGGGGAACCAGGGTTACATACGTAACCTGAGACGTTTTCCATATCTCTGGTGTTTCGCTGTATAGCTCTGCCCACAGTGAAACCTCATTTATCCAAAATCAACATAGTTATATATCAATCGTCAAATATTCTTTGTAATGATTGGCTGTGATTGTTGCAATGGAGAGACAAATTGATGGAAAGTTTGTATCATGCCTGGTTAGGGGACTGCTGATTTGTTTTTGTAGTTTCGGTTCCCTTGGTTTCTGTTTATGTCCCTGTTTGTTTCTATTGTTACTTTAACTATAATTTATCAGCTGTTTCTTATTTATGTCATTGTTATCCAAGTATTTAAGCTAATCCCTTCTTCTGCTCATCCTTACCGAGTACATTACAAAATACCAAACCCTCAAAACGAGTATAGTTAAGTGACGGACTCACCACCATTACGTCTCATTCTCATTGAGTGGAGGACGTTGGTGGAGTACTTGGGGTGGGTCCTACAGCACAGCAGGTCTGCAAGATGTGAAGCCTGTCAGCGCTGCAAATTCCACACATCATGAGCCCAAGCCTCACACCTGGGTTGTACCGGAGTTAACTGCATTGACCAGTCCATCCTGGAGCCACTGCCTCATAGACCTGTGGTCCACGGATCCAGTTCCCTCCAGAGTCCCTACCCTCAAACCCTTTCTGCCGGTCTTATCCGGTTGTATAGATGCTACGTTTCGATCTGGAAACCTTCCTTTTCCAATGTTCCCACCAAACTGCCTGGTCTCATCTCCTTTGCTGGTTATGTCCAGTCCCCTGGATCCGTCGGCTTCACCGGTGTCATCCTGATCCTCGGCTCTGCCCCCACCATTAACTTCGTGCAGCTCTTTGGCTCTGTCTCCCGATCAAGGCTTCCCGATCACTAGCTCGGCATGAGGTTGAGTCCCCGGATTCACCTTGGACCTCCAGGCCCATTACTCCACCTTGACCTGTCAGCCCGTCGGCTCCGTGATAGTCAAGTTTCTCAGATCACTTAATCTGCATGAAGTTGAAAATCTACTATTTGAGAATTTCATTCAAGATTTCTCCATATATTACACAATACATATTCATGATAAAGATTTCATGCAATCTTTTTGTGTATGATTTATTAAACATTCAGAATTAATATAGTGTTTTGCTACCCTAACTGCTCTGTATAATTCTTAAGAGGTCATGTGATCACTGTGTTCTTACAGGTGTATTTTGGATGGCACAGTTGAGGTTTATCAGAGTGATGCAAGAACGTATGACTTTGGGATCCAAGCTTTCAAGTTCACAGGAGGCTACAATGAGGTATTACAGAATCACATAGTTATGTTGTAAATCCTGTTGAGTATGAAAATTAACTACAGTGCACTTAAATTCTGTTGACAGGTGTACATTACCTGCTCAGTAATTCTGTGTGCGGAAGGAAGTTCAAACTCTAGATGCGCCCAAGGCTGCCTCAGAGAACCCCCACGCAAACGCAGACGAGATGTGAGCAAAGAAACCGATAGGCATCACATAACGCAGGGTCCCTTCCGTGTGGCGAGACATACTCAGCATTCTGCAGCAGGTATATTGGTAAAGTCTTAAATAATGAGTTCAAATTATTCTGCATCATGGTCTTTAATATAATCAATTCTTACTTTCTTTAGAATCAGAAAATGGTGGTTCTCTTCATATCAGTGCAGGCACCGCGGTCTTCTCAGGACTCTTTATAGTCTCCATTGTGGTGCTGGTGGGATTGTGGGTGTACAACAGCAAAAAGACAAGAGCAACTGACCGCATGTATCTAATGTCCAACTTCTGAAGAACATAATAAATGAATTTCTAATTTTCTGTTTTTGAATCCTCTCTGTTCATGTTAATTGAAAATATAATTTAAATGTGGTAAAATCTGCAATAATTTGTCAGACATTGTATGCCTCTAACATGTGCACATACATGAAAGGGTTTGTGTCAGAAATTATTCATATTTTGATACTGTGTGTTTCAGATTCTGTCCAAAGGTAAAGACTTGTACAGGTGCTTTATAGAAGTAAATGTCTAGTTTAAAACAATAAATAGCAAATCAGCTGCATACTTGCCTTTGCCTAGTACTTTACTCTTTTTAACCCATTTTCTTCTTCTTTTAAGGATTTTTTAGGGATCATCCAGTAACTTGATGTATAAGTAATCATAGTGCCTATTAGGTGTAAAAGGACATATGTAAATTTAGGACTGTTACAAACAGCTGTTACCTTGATGGAAATTATACTGTATCAGAAGTATAGAAAGCAAAAGTGTTTTTAAGGCTTATGAAGAATAAAGTCAATTTGACTCCGTTTCTTTTGTCTATTTTATAATCCATGTTAATTATGAGGACATTTACTTCTACTGTATCTGTAATATTTTACTAAATGTAACTTCAAACCTCTGATTCAGTTGCTTTCTTTCTATAAAATGTCTGATTGACTATTCTCAACATGATATTTGATTAAAAAGCTAACATAAAGCTTGCATTTTCCTCTGGATTCAAAGAAAGTAATAATTATATTTACAACAACTGCATGGAGTCAGATACATATATACTTTGGCTCAGTTGTGTCCCAGTTATTGGTCTAAATAAGCTCAAACAAGTTCGGACACCAATATTTTTGGTGACCCCGACGTGATCTTACATCTTTCTAATTCTGCTAGTTTTACTCACACAGTTCTCACAGATAATAATATGCCTAATATACAGACATATTTACTTTTATGCCATCCTTCCCTGCTAATAATGCTGACTGTTATAAGATTGGTCTCTTTTCGCTTATACAATATAAACACCACAGGGTGTGGCACTCTCCTAAACCTAGTGTGTCTAATACAATCAAGATGTCCTATGTCAGTGGTTCCCAATCCTGGTCCTGGGGACCCACACCTCTGCACAGTTTGTATGTCTCCTTTATCTGACACACCCAATTCAGTTCAGAGCTCTTTCCTAACGAGATGATGATCTGAATCAGGTGTGTTAAATGAGGGAGACATGCAAACTGTGCAGAGCTGTGGGTCCCCAGGACCAGGATTGGGAACCACTGTCCTATGTGGTGCGCAATGTGTGTCGCGCAACTTGCTTACCTGCTCCACACACCGTGATGACTGAACAAGGGTGAACAGTATGAAAAAACAAAAACACTTCACAACCACAATATGACAATTGGTCGATAAACCACACGATAAACACACAGAATCAGCGATGTCGACAAAAAGCCAAAGAAAGTCAGAAGCCAAAGTGAACAAAAGCTGGGGAGGTGGAAGAGATCCGGGTATTTGAGGAAGGCGGCGTAATGTGATTGGTTTGGTGAACCGAGACATCATCATCCTTCAGGAAGACTGACAGGCTGTAGATTGATCCAATGAACTTCTGAAACACACACACACACACATCCAACAACAAAACTACCCACATATACCCCTATAGCAACACTCTTAAAACGTACAACGTACGTAACAGCTTTCATTAGGCATGAAGGCTCTTTATTGGTTTCATTCTCTCTTTAAGGTTTGCATGAAACACTAGCAGTACTTGCTAAGACCTAAATCCCTAATGAAGGCACACCAGGCACTGCAATAAGAAATGTATTATTCTCATGAAATGATGCTGCTTCAGTGCTGTGCGTCACTTACTGCTGATTAAATTAACAGGACACTTCAACTAACCTCTTTTTATTTTATTTTTATTTGATAGACTCGATTTAGTCTTTAATGCAAAATAATAATAACAAATAAATAAAACATTTTATTTAGAAATTTGGTATTTCATTATTTTGATTAGGGTTACTCATACTGACCCTGTCAAGCTGAATAGTTGAACTAAACGACATTTGAATAGCACTATAACATCATAAATAAAATAAAAAAAGATAATCTTTCATGCCATTGTGTGTGCAAAGAATCTATTATTATATGCAAACTGTTTAGAATAGCACAGCAACACAATCATAAGACATTTCAGCTGCTCATGACAGCTGAAAAAAGAAAGGCAGGCTAAAAAGGCAAGAATGCTGAAAGTAAGGGTGCGATTGATCTGGCACTGATCGTTATCAGCCGATAGGAGTTAAAGCAACAACAAAAAAATTGTTTGAAAAATTTTCCTCGGCCAAACCGAGCAGTTTTTTCTTCTTGTAATTAGGAATAGTGAGTACATGCTTTGCATGAATCATTACAAATGAAATACTCAAAAAACATTTGCATTTAACCCCCTGAGGTCGGCTGTATCGCCGGCGATACCAGCTCGCTTTTTTTTTATTAGTGTAAAAGAAACTCATAAATACTCTGTTGACTTTGATTTTCCATAGGAGTTTCATACATCAATCGATTCTGTTAAATGTGTATTATTTTTGTGTATACTCACAATAAAAACAAAGTGTTGTGCTTTTTGCCAAATAAAGAAAAATAAACACGAAGCGAGTTCTGCCTTCTCTCTGCCAGTGAAGTCCATTCTGAAACGCGTCCGAAAATTAACAATAACTCAGCGAATACTCAGTCAAACAGACATACAGACAGACAGGCATGAAGCTTGAATTCTCTTCTTTTAAATGAAGTCATTTATATAAAAAAACAATTATTCTCATCTTGTGAAATCTGTATTAAAAGAGAGCGATTCCAGTCGAGCTCATCTCATCTCATTACGTTATAATCGGCCCCGCCCACGGAGAGCGCGCGCTATTCAAACGCAAATGGCTGAGGCAATCCTGTGAACGCCCACATCAGCTCGAGAAAACACACACGTTTATTTAGATCATTGTTTACACCGTCTTGCAGCGCTGTGAGGAATAATACTAATCGAAAATGTCCCTCAGAAGTGCGGGTATATCGAGGAGCGAGCTGAGGAATACAAGTAAGTTTTTTCCTTCTCACGTGAATTTCTTCACGTGGGTTTCTGTTTATGAATGAATAAACGGCACAGATGCGCGCTGTTTACCACAGCTGGCAAAGACAGTTTAAATTTAAATCGCGTGTGTGAATGAATGATGATGTTTTAGCAAACTGTATTGCTATACTGAGATAAGTAAACATCGACTGAATGTTGAAATAAAATGTAGGCTATTTGTATAAGCAACGTATTAAACTGCAAATTAACAATATGCCCTAATATTTCATGAAAACAACGTTACAGTCAGACGAAATATGAAAGACAACATTTTGTTTAGTAGATTTGGGTACAGTTTTTACTGTAGAATATACTGCCACATCAAATAAGCTTTTGTTTAGCCATTTCTATATATAAAATACGATTTTTGTCAAAAATAAAGTCATCAACTAAGATGTTAGCTGTTCCAATGTTGGTTATATTCAAACTAATGAATACATAGATAAAATGTAGGGCCTATAATCATTTTTTTTTTACAAAGAAAGAGTACACTTGAAATATTGTTGAAATTGTAATTATTGTTGTAATTGTAACCATTTTAATAAAATAGCAAAACATATTTACAAGATAGATGTAAGCAAAATCTTAAATGGTCAATATAAGTCTTCTTCTAAATATATCTTTTGTCCTTTCATTGTGGCTCAGTCAGTGTCACACCTGAGTGAATGGCTCATCATTATGCAGAGTGGGTGTATTCTAAGGTGTAAACCACTCCTCGTTCACGCCCCCTCGCATATTGGCTTTCCAAGCAAAACCTGTTTTACATCAATTTAAATCAATGTATGGTTTTATGTGAACGATAAAGCAAGACTATTTTCACATAATTTTGAAGAAAAAACTATAGGCGACGACATCCATAAGTCAAAAGTCTTATTGCCACATATTTAGTATGTGTTTTGTGGTCTTATTTCAAAATTTTTAATTTTTAGTTTTTTCGATAACCACGCATAAACATTATTCTCTCAAAAATGAAAACATGTACATACATGTGGCTCACATATTATTGTAGTCCTGTTTGTGCTATATAGAGTGAATTTACACCTTTGCCATTAATATGTTTATAAGCAACTGAAAAAAGCACAAATGTCAGGGCATGTCAGAACACCCCCAGGGCCCAAAAAAACGCTCAGACTCCAGAGGCCATTTTGAACTGCGTTTCTATTATTTACACACTTTATGAAATTTCAATGTTTTCAATCTAATGCTTTTACAAGACTTGACTCTTTGTGATGTAGTCATACAAATAATTCACCATTTGCATAACTTCAACAAAAGTTTTTATTTCTCAAATAATTTAAGCCAACAGAACTTTTGCCGAAAAGTGAGCTAACATTTGCAACTGTACTAGAGGCAGCAGGCTGATTTTTTTTTTTTTTTTACATTGCAAAATTTTTTTTTATGTTTTTATTTCATTGCCATTTTATTAATTAAGAAACTCTTTAGTCTTTCATATACATCTCAGAAAAGATTGTGTTTAATTGTGAGTGTGAGGTGGGGGCAGCACGATTGTGTTTTGCCTAGAGTGACAGTTGAGCTGATCGGTGGTTTCTAAAAGGGCCAATCAGAAGGGTATTTGCTTAAACACTTGGTTATATCTAAAAGGTAGGGTAGGTGATTTGTTCCAGAAATTTTTTTTGTTATGCTAGTTAAAAGTCTCTTCATTCCCTGATAGCAATCACTAAGTTAAGTGGTCTAAATGTATTTATATGTAAATATATCATCTGTTGAAGGCGTAGGACCATAAAATGTTCATCCAATCATTGCAGTCCTTCCAAATGCCTGTCAATATGTAAGTCCATACCTCCGCGAACCCGCTCACACAGACATCACACGTCATCAGCACATTAGACAGGCGTCAGTCACTGAGCACCACAACCAAAACAGCAGAGCCACCTTTTACAGTTCCTTCTGAACCAAAACAACGAGCTTATGCTGTGTTCACGCCATAACTACTGTACTGTACATAAACTACTGTTTGTAATTTGAATTGATGTGTTTCAGTGGCAACACTATCAATGGCGAAATTAATCTGCAGCAGTCAGGTGATACAGGTCAGTGTTCTTTAAGTTGTTTATGTTCAGTATTATTGTAATGTTATGTGCTTTGAAATATGAGGTAGTTTAACGCCGTCCCTCATGATTTTTTTTGTTCATGTGTTTTGAAGAAGGTGTGGCTTTATAGACTCTCTGAAGGGCGGGTGGGATCTTATGCTTTCAAAGCTAGCTCACTAATGCTAGCCTCTCAGAATATTGCCTACCCAACCTTTAAGTGAACATAAACAGTTAGGAAATACGGTATGTCGCATGTGTATTAGTATATTGGATCCGTGGATTAGGTCTTAAAGTGACAGCAGTCTATTATTCCTGCTGCCGTATGTGTCATTAATGTTAATAAAACAAGAAAAGACAGAGAAAATCACTCATTGTTCATGTATGTTTTTAAGTATACTTTATGTAGTAAGTATACTAATATCAATGTACTAGAAGTATACTTGTAACTGTACTATTTCAATACTACTTTGGAATAATTTGGCCCACTTTTTAGTGTATAATAGTATAATGTTACAAGTGTAACAGTTGTACATTTTGAGTACACAACTAATTTACAACCAAGTTTTTTGTGAAAGTGAACTTATATGTATACTGATAGTTTACTACTCAAATACTTGTAGCATATTTTTTGTTTATGAAAGTACACTTTGTAGTATACTCTCAGTTAACAACTAGTTTAAGAGTTTTTTACTGCAAGTATACTTGTAAGTTTTCTTTAAGTGAACATAACATCATACTTATAGTTTACTATTTAAATATTATTTTTGCACTTTAAGTAAACTACTATGTTCCTGTGTGGTTATTATGTTTTTATTAGAGGTGGGCATAGATTAATTTTTTTAATCTAGATTAATCTAGATTAATTTTGAAATTAATCTAGATTAAAATGGCTCATTTGAATCTGCCGAAGGCATTCAGAATATGTGTGCTACCCAAATAATGACTATAAAAGTAAGTCTTTGAGAACGGGTTTCTCAAGCCAGGTGGCGCATTAGACCAGGGGCTCATCTCCTGTTTCCAAAATGCATCACAAACTGCTTGAGAAAGCTGTTCTACTCATAGACTATAAAAGGTTACTACTGTACTGTTACCGTCCGTAGGCAACATTAGGTAGGCCTATGTTATTATCAACTACTATAGGCTATCAATTAGGGATGGGCGATATGGCCTAAAATCTATATTGTGATATACATTGCAGCCTCTTGCGATAACGATATACAGTATATTATAATAAAACCATTTCAGAACAGATTACACAGACCCATGCTAAACAACTGCTAAATGTATTTTTTTTTAAAGGGTGTATGTAGTTTTGAGAACATATATTGTGCAAAACTGTAAGTATACAACATAATTTTGCAGATAAATAAAATGTAAGTACACTAGCTGCAGAGACTTAAGTAGGTCTAATGTTTATTATGGCTTGGAGCTTATGAAACCCCAAATTTAAAATTAGAATATTGTCTAACTGATGTCTTTTCAGTTAAAAAGAAACACAACAACGATTCTTAAAATCGAGATTATGTGCTACACCACGAAGATATATTGGAATGGGAATAATACGCGCGCGCTGGTATTCAGTGATATCATGTTTCGTTTTGAATTTGAGGTGGTAGAACGGATTAGTCGTGTGTTAACTTACCGAACTGTTACCCCACACACTCTGTATATAGTTTGCTGCTGCTCGTCTGACGGCTTAAACCCGAACCAAGTCCAAATAATGGATGTTGCACCGATCTTTTTCACCAGCTTTCACTTTCAGCCGTGTTTACTTAAGATGACGCCGAATATGCGTTGCAGCCGGGTTTACCTCGCGGCCGCGGGTAGTGTAGTATAGAGCCATCTCCCAACCCAACTTGGAGAATAGATTAACAGCGATATTTTTTTTATCGCGCGATAAGAGTCTCGCGTTAACGCAGCACGTTAACGCCGATAACGGCCCACCACTAGTTTTTATACTTGAAATATACCTTTAACTGTACTTTAACTCTTTCCATTTTAAAAACATTTTATTCTACCTTCGGACATCCTTTTTATTTTTTTTATTTTTTTTTATTTTTTTTATGGGCAACTTTATTAATGATAAAAAAAGCAACATTTTAAACAAAACGCTGAGAAAATCACATTTTTGTCAAAGACTACGTACGGATAGGATACAGAACGATGATCAAGCACAGATAGAGTAGATCGAGTCCATCAACACCCCCAAAGCTTTCCTGGGTCAACATTTCATTCGGTAACATCAGGCAGTTTTGATTTATATGCTGTTTAATGTTTGGTGATCGCGTTATTTTACATTTGCATAAGCAATCTTCTATTACTTGTTTCTGCTTCTTCTTCACCTGTGTTTTGATCCGGAGATTTTGTACTCTTAACCCTCTGGGGTCTAAGGTGTTTTTGGGGTCCTTGAGATGTTTTGACATGCCCTGACATTTGTGCTTTTTTCAGTTGCTTATAAACATATTAATGGCAAAGGTGTAATTAAACTCTATTTAGCACAAAAAGGGCTATCATAATATGTGAGCAACATGTATGTACATGTTTGTATTTTTGAGAGAATAATGTTTATGCATGGTTATTGAAAAAACTAAAAACTAAAGTTTCTGAAATAAGGCCACAAAACACATACTAAATATGTGTCAATAAGACTTTTGACTAATGGATGTCGTCGCCTAGAGTTTTTTCTTCAAAATGATGTGAAAATCATCCTACCTAATCATTCACATAAAACAATATATTGATTAAAATTTTGCAAGACACTTTATGTTTTGGAAAGGCCATATGCGAGTGGGCGTCAACGATCATGCAGATTTAGTGGTTCACACCTGAGGAGACAATGGGGCCCGCATACTTAATGAGCCATTCATTCAGGTGTGTCACTGCCACAAGAAAGAATGCAAGAGCAATATGTATATATATATAGCATCTCATTTTATTTTTCCGTGTCTAGTAATTGTGCAATTAATTCTCATACTGTATTTTCAGTTTTGGAATATGTATCCTCTCCCCAAATTTGTCACTAATAAAACACAATAAAAATTATTTAAAGAAAAGTTTACATCTACCTTGTAAATATATTTTTTATTAAAAAGGTTACAATTACAACAATTAAAGTGCAATCTTTCTTTGTAAAAACTAAAGTATACATTTTATATCATACATATTTCAAAGTTAAGGATTCATTACTTTGAATATAGCCTAGGCTACATTGGGAAAAACACTAAAAACATATTATTTCATTACTTTATTTTTGACAAAACATACTTTATTTAACATATGAGCAAAAATTGGCAAACAAAAGCTTATTTGAGGTGGCAAATATTTTACACACAGAAACGCGATTCACTTGAGAATGAAAAAAACATACTACAGTATTCTCAGGATCCGTTGCTCCTCGAAATACCAGCACTTCTGAGGTACATTTTCCATTATTCCTCACAGCGCCGCGAGACAGTGTAAACAAGTACAATGATCTGAATAAACTTGATGTGTTTTCTCGAGCTGATATGTGGGCGTTCACAGTTTGTATGGGATCGCCTCAGTCATTTGCGTTTGAATAGCGCGTGCTCTCCGTGGGCGGAGTCACATTAAAAATAATTAGCTGAGAAGAGAACGACTGACATCTCTCTCTTTTCATACAGATTACATAAACTGAGAATATTTGTTTTTTATAAAGATTACTTCATTTAAAAGAAGAGAATTCAAGCTTCATGCCTGTGTGTCTGTATGCCTGTTTGACTGAGTATTCGCTGAGTTACAGTTCATTTTCGGACGCGTTTCAGAATTGACTTCACTGACAGAGAGGAGGCAGAACTCGCATCATGTTTTTTTTTCTTTATTTGGCGAAAAGCACAACACTTTGTTTTTATTATGAGTATACACAAAAAAAATACACACTTAACAAGATCGATTGATGTATAACACAAGCATATAAGCTAAAAATAATAAAAATAAAAATAAAAATATATTTTTTTGCACTGATGAGGAAAAAAACGAGCTTATCGCGCCGGCGCGATAGCCGACCTCAGGGGGTTAAAGAAGATGCATAATAGCGCCCCCTACATACAACAGTGAGAACATAGATTGAGTCAATGGCGGAGATAAAGTAAAGTAGATTTGAAGTAAATTCCTACACTACCAGTGGACTAGCCTACACAAAAATTCAGATACTCAGAATTAGGAAAATCTGTTCTCTTTATAAATCAATATTTCAAAAAACAAAAAAAATTAAGTTTATGACCATATGTAAAATTATGTTAAAATAAATAATTTATTAGGCTATTCAATCAAAAAGAGTAAACACAACTACAAGCCAAGTATACTTTGATTACTTAATTATACTTTTAAGTATATCTTGATCAAAAGATTGAGTACAAGTATAGGCCAAAAATACTTAAAAGTTTAGTTTAGTTTAAAAGAAGTACACTAATAGCGTACTTGAATAGACTTCTTTTTCGTAAGGGTACTAAAGATATATTATCTAAACACATTATATAAAAAAAATTTGGAGACTCATGTACTGACAGAGAACAATTTGCAACACTAATGAGAACAGGAAATCTTCCTGGTGTATGAATTGATGCCGCAACAATTCTGCAGTAGCTGATGGACAGGAAACGGTCACATTCTTTAAACTTTAATTAATTCCTTATTGCATACCTTTCACACTTGTCATGATGGCTGAGGAGACAACAATAACTGACATGTGGCATGTCACAAATTAATTAAATTTGGATGGCATTAGCATGTTGCTAAGATAGAGACGCAAAATTCAAATAAGCTCAGTAAAAGAAAGTACACAAGTGAAAGGGTATGCCAGGCAAAACCCGATGGGTCTCTCGCTCCTCAGCATGTCGTGTGCCGTCGAACTGCCGGGCTGCAGCGCGGGTTGTCACGGCAACCCAGCACTCGCTCAGTGCTCTAGGTGCGCGGTCTCCTTGTCTATTCTCCGTTGTAGTGCCCTCCCTGGTGGCCACCAGGAGAGGTCTACTTCTGTAGAATAGCTTGGGTGATCTGAGAGCTGAGGGCTTCTCCTTCGGGGAACCAACCCCCTAGGGCCCCTGCCTCTCTAGCGCATCACAAGCTGTGCAGCTTCTAGATGGGATTGCTGGTCCTTCAAAAATGGAGGAACCTGGTGTTTCATTCAGGGCTCCAGCTGAGGGCAGCTGTCGATTGCTGCATCGGAGAGAGGGCAGGGCTCGCAAAATCGCCTGCCCGACGTCTATATTGTTTTCCATTCGGGCTACCAAAATGTATAACCGGCCTGCCCGACGGGCTATCTGAAATACTGTTCGCTTCAGTCTTGTTATAATCAGATTCAGCGCGTCCTTCATCTTCAATCCGCAGTGGCTCCGAGCAGAGCGCACGTCAGAAACAGAGGACAGGGTGTGTGTGTGTGTGTGTGTGTGTGTGTGTGTGTGTGTGTGTGTGTGTGTGTGTGTTCATCTGAGTCTCATTGGTCTGTCAATGTCAGAATATTTGAGATGACCAATCAAATCAAAGTAGGCGGGCTTTATATACACAGAAGCTTCTGAGCGCGAATTTGAGCAGAGCGACTCGCTTCAGTTTACGGTCGAGTGCGAGATAAGATGTAAGTATCTAAACTAAACATTTCATATTTGACCGTTTTTTAGGTCATAAATGTGAAACGAATGAAAAAAATTATCAGACAAACGAATATACTTTTGTCGAATTTCGCCATTTTGAACTGAAAATAGGCCTATGTAACATGACTAATAATTAGTTTGCTGTCATTGTGAGGGGACATTAACAGAGCATTAACAAAGCCGTTTTCATGTTGGGCACAAGATTAATAATGAATGTGTACATGTTGAGAATTAATATACAATTTGTAGCCTTCAGTAACTTAAAAAAGTTCAGCTTTAGGAGGGGAAGAGACAGGCCAAGATGAGGAGACTGAGAGAAAAAGAAAGAGTGATGGATAAGAAGTGAGAGCAGGTATTGACAAATAATCTACTGCCCACTGACATTGTTTTAAGCTATTTCTTATCCTTTTTTGGCCTTAAAATGTCTTGAAATGGACATATCAGAGAAATAAAAAAATTGAACCCCCTAATAACCTTAAATGCAGGACCTCTTTGATTATAAAGCCCTGTCTACGGCCCTGTATTAGGAATATGATCAATAATGAATGTATACATACTGTGAATGAATTTAATAAACTTAGGCTACCTAGCTTTCCTAGTAGCTTTCAGTAAATTAATGCGTCTGAGAAAATGATTCATAAATCAACCGATCAGATGACCCTATGTTTACTTCACTGACAGACAAAAATGAAGAGCCTATATCAGTCAAAGCTCAGCTTTAGGAGGGGACGACAAAGAGAATAGGAGTGTGATGCTGATAAGTAGAGAAAAATAATCAGCTGCCCACTTACATGGTTTTAAAGCTATTGTTATCCATTTTTTTTGGCCTTCAAAACATCTTAAAATGCACATATGTAGATCAGAGAAATCAAAATGTTCTCGAACCCCCCTGACTGAGTATGAGTGAGTATTAGACCCTAAACTAAAGTGTTACTTTTTTTTATTTTTTTTTATACCCTCATTGGGGGCTGAGCCACAGACATGACTGATTCATGTTCCATACTTGTCACACACATTTCAGTTCAGTTAGAACCAGATGCATATTTGTTGATATTTTGTGTTTTGAAAAAGTTTTTGATTCATTGTTTTGACTCCTAACCAATTTTCTACATTGAAAATTGTCTTTTTATCTGGGCTAGTAAAATTCATTTTGGGCTACCAAAATCTGAAGAGTGCCTGCCCGAAGGGCTACCAGCGATTTTGAATTTTTGCGAGCCCTGGAGGGGCTGTTTTGTTCTGGAAATGAGGATGATGCTGAGTCCCCACAATAATAGTGTGTGTGCTTATGCTGAATCAGATTCAGAACTGACAGCCATGCTTTCCCGGGTCTTTCTCGGATGTGCATTGAAAACTTAGCAGTATGGAGCTATATTGGTGCCAAAATATGGAATGCCAAGAGTGCCAAATTCTGCATAAAAGTTTTCACCTCTCTCACTACCCTCGATGGTGGGGTGGCTGTGCCTCTGGTGAGCCACCTCTGCCCTGCATGCAAGGCCAAGGCACTCTTATTGCACAAGGGTAGTTCTGAGCCGGGGTTGAGCTGCGCTTGTCGACTGACCGTGTTCAAGTCACAGCGCAGGCACTCAGCCAGACGATGTCCACCTTGGTGGTCCAGAAGCGCCCCTGGCTGTCCTTGCAGAGGTGCGTGAGGTCGTCAAAGTATTTGAATTTGAATTTATTTTTTATTTAATCAGGGACAATGCACAAAAAACATTAGTCTAAAAAAGAAGGGATGTCATGTGCCAGGTTATAGCAAAAAATGATAATTTCCACCAGCAGTCCCTGGACAGGTTGATATCATACTTACAAAAGTTCATAAAATATAGAATAATACATGGAAGCATTACTTCACTCACATCATAAAAACACTCTCCACTTAAGGAATCTATCACTCACTCACTCACTCACTCACTCACTCACTCACTCACTCACAGTTTACATCATTCATATCACGGTCATTCAGTGCGTACAGGTTTGCTTTGATAATAACCACTGTTTGGTCAGGCGTGTAAAAGTACTATAGTTTGTGCATGAAATAATTTCATTTGGAAGAGTGTTCCAAAGGCTCACTGCTTTATAAGAGAAGGATTGTTGACCATATGTGTTTCTACGTCTTGGAACGCTGCACTCTCCTCTGACTGTCGACCGTGTGGCTCTAGAAATTTTCTCAGAATTTAGTGTTACAAATTTTCTCAAAGGGGGAGCAGCGATGTTATGGATAATTTTAAATAGAGCAGAAATTTGATTATATTTAATGAGGTTTTCAAAACTCAATATGTTATATTTACTTTGTACTTTACAATGATGGTACTGGCGAGGCTTTTTATCATGAATTTTTATGGCCCTTTTATATAATGATTCAAGTCATTTTAACGATGTTTTACACGCCTTTGACCAACTAGACATGCAATACAGAAGATGTGGAACAATCATAGTATTGAGGTATATATTTGAGGCTTCCGTAGTTAATGAATTTCTGATATGTTTATAGTTCATCAAATTAAATTTCAATTTATTACCAAGTTTTTTTATGTGACTTTTAAAACCAAGGTTCGAATCAAGTATTAGACCTAACTATTTTGTTTCATTTACATTTGTAATTTTTTGTCCATTCACTTCAATTTCTTGAGTTAGTTGTAATTTACGTTTATTTGAAAAAAACATTGAGACCGTTTTGTCAACGTTTAAGGTCAGACAGGACGTCTGCAACCACTCTGCAATTTTTTGCATCTCGTTTGATAATTTGTCAGCAACCTCCAGCTCGTTTTCCCCAGAAGTAAAGATCACCGTATCATCAGCGTACATGATTACGTCAACGTCCGAACACACTCTAGGGAGGTCATTTATATAGATGCTGAAAAGCAAGGGTCCCAAAATAGACCCTTGCGGCACTCCCATCGAGGTGGCTCTAAACGCAGATTGAATGTTATTCACTTGTACACACTGATGTCGGACGCTCAAATAAGATCTTATCCAGTTTTGGGTGTGCTCAGAGAGACTATATTGATTTAATTTACTGTAGAGTATCTGGTGATTGACAGTATCAAAAGCTTTACGCAGATCAAGGAAGACTGCTCCCACCACCCTTCCCTGATCCACATATGCCCTGATAGTTTCCAGGAAATAGCAACAGGCAGAGTCTGTTGAGTATTTCCGTCTGAAACCAAATTGCATTGGATTTAAGAGAGCTTGTGAATCAAAGTAGGTGGTAAGTTGCTCCGCCACCGTCTTCTCGAGCACTTTTGACGCAGCTGGGAGGATGCTTATTGGACGATAATTGTTCATGTCATGTTTGTTTCCAGACTTAAATATAGGGGTTACAATCGCAGGTTTTAGGGCTGCTGGAAAAATACCCTCACTAATCGATTGATTGATCATTGTTGTCAACGGATCAGAGAAGATCAGAGAAGATGTCCTTATATTGTTTCAGAAAAGAAGTATCAAGTCCATAAATATCTTTTGCTTTGCTGCTGTTTAGTACAGTAATTATTTTTTCAACTTTAGTTTTAGTTATTGAGCTAAGATTAAAATCAGATTTGTCACTGATTATGAGAGGGGAATGAGCAATTAGAAAATTCTGAGCCAGTTTTTGGACAATGTTTAAAAAATATTCATAAAAATTTGTTGCATCTCAATAATTTTTCCATTAATATTGAGACAAATATTCTCGCATTTTGACTTTTCTTTTCCAATCAATTTATCAATAGGTTTCCATATCATTCTACTATTACCTTGTGCATTTCTAATGATTTCAAGAAAAAAACTGGCCTTGGCCTTTCTAAGCTCAGCTGTAACTTTATTTCTTTGACTTGTAAAGGCAAATCGATCCGTTGTTAGTCCTGATTTTATAAATGTTTTTAACGCCACATCTCGCTTTTTCATCATATCCCAAATAATTTTGTTGAACCATGGCAGATGTTGCTTTCTTTGCTTATTTTTTGTATATTTGGTTAAGATGTCATTTACAGCCAACATAAGATCATGACAGCCCTGTTCACAAGATTTTTTCTCCAGGATATCTGCCCACTTTGTTTGTTTTAAATCTTTTTCAACCAGTTGTAAATCTTTCTTTGGAATGAATGTGATACACATTTTACTATTCATTGGTTTTTCGTTTTTGCACCTTGTTTTTATACATTTTCTAGCTACTAGGGTTAAATTGTGATCAGACATGCCTGTGATTATAAGTTTTAATTATTCTCTCGGGTTTATTTGTCAATATTAAATCTATTAAGGTTTGAGAAGATCTTGTTATACGAGTTGGTTTACTTAATAGTTGTGTCATTTGAAAAGGTTGTGTTATTTTTTTAAGTTTGTTTCTACATGATTTCTCAAACCAATTTAAATTAAAGTCACCTAAAAGAATGACTTCTTTTCCATCACATTGTTTAAGTAAGTTACCAAGAGAAATAAAGAAATCATTAGTAGCTTTAGGAGGTCGATAAATTGCTAATACACAGAAAGTCATTTGAGGAGATAAAGTAATAGTAGTCCCCACACACTCCAAGTTAAAATCACTGATGTCCAGTTGTTTACTTTGGATGTGATCTTTTACGTAAATCAGCACACCGCCGCCTTTACCCTTGTTTCTGTCGCGCCTATACAAGGTGTATCCCGACACTTTCACTATAGAAGAGGGAGTAGTAGGAGTTAACCAAGTTTCCGTTAAGCAAAGATAATCAAGATTTGAGTTTTGTTAACAAATGTTCAATCTGCTCAGTCTTTGAAACAATGCTGCGGATGTTTAAGTGTCCTCCGAAAATGCCCTTCGGCTTTATTTTCGGGTTCCAAAGCACGCTCGCGTGATTCACAGTCTGAAACAGTTTCATTTGCTGCTGTTTAAGTAAGGCGACAGTATTTGCAGTTACTGCTGGCTTAGCGTGGATCACTGATGTTAATATTTTCTCAGGAATGAACTTAGGAGCAGAGTTTGTCAGGGGGTTACCTCGTTTTCCCACGCTGGAGCCTTGGATATGGGTCAGCGGCGCTTCCATCCCATGAATGGGAACAGCTGATTGTAGAGCGTCCACACGATTTTGATAATCCACAGGCCCGGGGTTTAGATGAATATCCCCACATAGAAGCAGAACCGTGCAGAGAAAGACAGAATATCCTCGAGTCCGACTTGCTGGTACCGTCCCTCTGGGGCAGCGCCGCTCGCGCAGCGCGCTACGAGTACATGCTCGCCCGTCATTTAAAACGTTTGAGTATAAGGTGTATTGGCACCATGAAGCAAGTGGCATTGGCACGACTATGTTTGCGAGCGCCGTGGCCTTCAGCAAAGTATGGCGTTCGCGTTCACGAGTTCCCCACAGTTGTGTCAGTAGGAGAAACAACACATACAGAGTTACCCAGAGATGTAATGAGTTCTCTGTTTTAGTGTGTTTGATGCGTGAGTTCCAAAATGCAGAAATTCCATTTGAAAAAAAATAATCTGGCGGTCTCCCAGTTTGTTTTAGGAAAGGTGCAGCAGCACCTGTCGAGCGACTGCTTTCCTCCGCCTCCGCCATGTTTTTTCCCCCGGACCACTGGTGCACAACCGGAGTTAACTGCATTGACCAGTCCATCCTGGAGCCAATGTCTCATTGACCTGTGGTCCACGGATCCAGTTCCCTCCAGAGTCCCTACCCTCAAACCATTTCTGCCGGTCTTATCCGGTTGTATAGATGCTACGTTTCGATCTGGAAACCTTCCTTTTCCAATGTTCCCACCAAACTGCCTGGTCTCATCTCCTTTGCTGGTTATGTCCAGTCCCCTGGATCCATCGGCTTCACCGGTGTCATCCTGATCCTCGGCTCTGCCCCCACCATTAACTTCGTGCAGCTCTTTGGCTCTGTCTCCCGATCAAGGCTTCCCGATCACTAGCTCGGCATGAGGTTGAGTCCCCGGATTCACCTTGGAACTCCAGGCCCATTACTCCACCTTGACCTGTCAGCCCGTCGGCTCCGTGATAGTCAAGTTTCTCAGATCACTTAATCTGCATGAAGTTGAAAATCTACTATTTGAGAATTTCATTCAAGATTTCTCCATATATTACACAATACATATTCATGATAAAGATTTCATGCAATCTTTTTGTGTATGATTTATTAAATATTCAGAATTAATATATTGTTTTGCTACCCTAACTGCTCTGTATAATTCTTCAGAGGTCATGTGATCACTGTATTCTTACAGGTGTATTTTGGATGGCACAGTTGAGGTTTATCATAGTGATGCAAGAACGTATGACTTTGGGATCCAAGATTTCAAGTTCACAGGAGGTATTACAGAATCACATAGTTATGTTGTAAATCCTGTTGAGTATGAAAATTAACTACAATGCACTTAAATTCTGTTGACAGGTGTACATTACCTGCTCAGTAATTCTGTGTGCGGAAGGAAGTTCAAACTCTAGATGCGCCCAAGGCTGCCTCAGAGAACCCGCACGCAAACGCAGACGAGATGTGAGCAAAGAAACCGATAGGCATCACATAACGCAGGGTCCCTTCCGTGTGGCGAGACATACTCAGCATTCTGCAGCAGGTATATTGGTAAAGTCTTAAATAATGAGTTCAAATTATTCTGCATCATGGTCTTTAATATAATCAATTCTTACTTTCTTTAGAATCAGAAAATGGTGGTTCTCTTCATATCAGTGCAGGCACCGCGGTCTTCTCAGGACTCTTTATAGTCTCCATTGTGGTGCTGGTGGGATTGTGGGTGTACAACAGCAAAAAGACAAGAGCAACTGACCGCATGTATCTAATGTCCAACTTCTGAAGAACATAATAAATGAATTTCTAATTTTCTGTTTATGAATCCTCTCTGTTCATGTTAATTGAAAATATAATTTAAATGTGGTAAAATCTGCAATAATTTGTCAGACATTGTATGCCTCTAACATGTGCACATACATGAAAGGGTTTGTGTGTCAGAAATTATTCATATTTTGATACTGTGCGTTTCAGATTCTGTCCAAAGGTAAAGACTTGTACAGGTGCTTTATAGAAGTAAATGTCTAGTTTAAAACAATAAATAGCAAATCAGCTGCATACTTGCCTTTGCCTAGTACTTTACTCTTTTTAACCCATTTTCTTCTTCTTTTAAGGATTTTTTAGGGCTCATCCAGTAACTTGATGTATAAGTAATCATAGTGCCTATTAGGTGTAAAAGGACATATGTAAATTTAGGACTGTTACAAACAGCTGTTACCTTGATGGAAATTATACGGTATCAGAAGTATAGAAAGCAAAAGTGATTTTAAGGCATATGAAGAATAAAGTCAATTTGACTCCGTTTCTTTTGTCTATTTTATAATCCATGTTAATTATGAGGACATTTACTTCTACTGTATCTGTAATATTTTACTAAATGTAACTTCAAACCTCTGATTCAGTTGCTTTCTTTCTATAAAATGTCTGATTTACTATTCTCAACATGATATTTGATTAAAAAGCTAACATAAAGCTTACATTTTCCTCTGGATTCAAAGAAAGTAATGTTACAAAAATAATTATATTAACCCTCTACTGCATGAATTTTGATGACACATGATAAAAATTATTTCACATCATTTCCTGGCTCATTTGGGAACATTTTATTGATTTATTGAAAAATGTCCCTCCCCCAACCCCCCCACCCCAAAATATTTTTTTGTTGCCTGAGGGCAACGTTATGCAACAATGGTAAAGAATCATAGAGAAAATGATCATTATACAATTCTCAGAGAGCAATACAAAAATAAAAAAAAATATTAAAAAATGTCAAGAAATCATTTAAGTAAAAAGGGAAAAACACTTAAATAACTCTGACTGGCAATCCAATGGACGAGTCTGGGTTTGGCAGGAAAACGGTACTTGCCTGACTGCATTGTGCCAAGTGTAAAGTTTTGTAGAGGGGGGATTATGGTGTGGGGTTGTTTGGTGGAGGGGGGATTATGGTGTGGGGTTGTTTGGTGGAGGGGGGATTATGGTGTGGGGTTGTTTTTCAGGGGTTGGGCTTTGCCCCTTAGGTCAAGTGAAAGGAACTCCTAATGCTTTAGCATACCAAGACAATTTGGACAATTTCATGCTCCCAACTTTGTGGGAACAGTTTGTAGATGGCCCCTTTCTGTTCTAACATGACTGTGGATGCTGCACATTAGTGTCACTTTGGTGACTTTGGGTGTTCCTGTGCACCCAGGAACCCTACATCTTCCCTACTTGTAACACATTATTTGCCATTGTGAGGTATTGTCCAAGACATCCTTGAAAAGTACCCCTTATCGCATAACGTTGCCCTGAGGCAACAAAAAGAAAAACTGAATTTGTGAACATGCAAAATAAAAAGAAATTCACAAAACCTGCCAAAAGGCTTCTCTACACCTTCATACACACACACATATTTTTTATGTACAGTTCATGTCATTTTAAATATGATTACTAAAGCAAATAATCTTGCTTTCATCTCACACCATGTTCTCCTGTGACCATGTGTCAGAAAAGGACGTCCCGCCTTCAAATGGTGCTTGATAGTGACTCCCAAACCTTATTGGACTGTTCTTTGATACTTTTTCAAACATTCTAATTGGTTGCAATCATTTAACCTGTTAAGCTGCAACGCCACTTTTGAAAAATCCCCAGAAATGACATACCCAAACTGAAACAGATACAGTTCATGAACCCTTTGCACTAAAAGCACAAGTATGATCTCATTTGAAAGCTGACACCTGGTAGTTTATTGTAAATGTAGAATTAATTATTGTCATAATGAAAAAAACATTTTTTAAATAGCTTCAAAGTTTTGTAAAGTTATTAGAAATTTATTTTTATTTAACATATTCATGAAAATAAAATTGAAGTGGGCCCTGGAGCAATCTAGAAATGCACTGCAGCTAAAGCCATATGTGTGACCATGTTATATTTAAAATCTGAAAATGATAAGTCTAAAACTCTGTATTTGGTTAAATGTTTTTCAAGATCATGTCAAATTACTTTATTTTGATTAGACTCTAAAAATGCTACTGATGTTTAGTCATCATCTAAGTCATCTATTCAGTCTATTGTCTCTATTGTTTTGTGGTGCAAACGAGCCCCATTCAGTCTCAGTCTCCCCAGTACACATTCACACACCTCTCCAGCCTGGTTATGGCTCTAAATATGCATATCTTTTGTCTGCATTATAGTTACTAACGACTGGCTATTCACAGGCTATTCATAGGGTTTCAATCCCTAATTTATTTTATCAAAGTTCTCACTTATATTTGAAACTGTATCAAATGCACTAAAACATTTCAGAAAAGCATTACTATTTAGAAAAAAAACCCATAAAAGAATAACTTCTAGGTGACAGGTGCACCTGAGCTAGCTAGCATGTTAGCTTAGCACACCATCAATACACGACCATTTATGAGATTAAAACTATGTTTGTGCTTCAAACTTATTTTATAACGCAAGTCGATTGTTTTAAATAATCTTCTGTGATCTAATTTGGCTTCAGATAAAAAAAAAAATCTGAAAGAAAATATATTATTTATAGTAAGCACGATGATAAAGTCTATATCGATTAGCATTACATTATAAATATAATCTATTATTATAAAAATACCTGGCATTGCTTGAAGAACACTCAAATATCAAATATCATTTGCAATCATGTTTATTGTCTTCAAAACGTCTGTATCTGCATATTACAGCGATCTCTGTGTTAGCTTTGTGTGTAGCTGCTATCAGTGACGTCCTTGAAGGTCACATGATTATGTCTCTTCTTCATGTTCCATATATGGAGTATTTTTGTGCATATAGCGCCCTCAGGCTATTGGTATGAATTGAAAACACAGCACATCTCAGTAAGAAGCGCTCATAATGATTACATCGACGCATTTGGGTATAAATTCAATAAATATTATTCCTGTCTATAGAAATATGATGTGAATCTATGAGAATATATCAATATTTCTCCAAGTCTGCACATTTTTGAGCTAAAAGCCCTGAGGGACGTTGTTTTGTGAATCGCTGTCATGACAACAGCACGGAGTTTTTTTTTCTGAATGGACCAGCTGACGGTCATAATTCATATTAAAGGTATCAAGGCATTTTTCCATTTCATAACTCCTGACACAAAATAAGACATAACTGTCACTATAAGTTTCTCAGAATACAATAGTTGTCAAATACTGAAACTTGAGTCTTATATCTTTTTAATGATGTATAGTTTGTCAAGGTTAAACATTTAATCTGATAGTAACTTTGAACTAAATAAATAAAAAAACGCTTCAGTGCGCCGACGCACTGGTGAGGGTTAACAGGTTAAAGAAAAATTTACTGAACACAGGGCTTAAGAAAACTTTCCGTTGCCTGGGGGCAACGCTATGCAGTAGAGGGTTAACAACAACTGCATGGAGTCAGATACATATATACTTTGGCTCAGTTGTGTCCCAGTTATTGGTCTAAATAAGCTCAAACAAGTTCGGACACCAATATTTTTGGTGACCCCGACGTGATCTTACATCTTTCTAATTCTGCTAGTTTTACTCACATAGTTCTCACAGATAATAATATGCCTAATATAGACATATTTACTTTTATGCCATCCTTCCCTGCTAATAATTCTGACTGGTCTCTTTTCGCTTATACAATATAAACACCACAGGGTGTGGCACTCTCCTAAACCTAGTGTGTCTAATACAATCAAGATGTCCTATGTGGTGCGCAATGTGTGTCGCGCAACTTGCTTACCTGCTCCCTCCTTCCCAGCCTCAAACACACCGTGATGACTGAACAAGGGTGAACAGTATGAAAAAACAAAAACACTTTACAACCACAAGCCAAACAAAGTCAGAAGCCAAAGTGAGCAAAAGCTGGGGAGGTGGAAGAGATCCGGGTATTTGAGGAAGGTGGCGTAATGTGATTGGTCTGGTGAACCGGAACGTCATCATCCTTCAGGAAAACTGACAGGCTGTAGATTGATCCAATGAACATCTGAAACACACACACACACACACACACACACACACACACACACACACACACACACACACACACACACACACACACACACACATCCAACAACAAAACTACCCACATATACCCCTATAGCAACACTCTTAAAACGTACAACGTACGTAACAGCTTTCATTAGGCATGAAGGCTCTTTATTGGTTTCATTCTCTCTTTAAGGTTTGCATGAAACACTAGCAGTACTTGCTAAGACCTAAATCCCTAATGAAGGCACACCAGGCACTGCAATAAGAAATGTATTATTCTCATGAAATGATGCTGCTTCAGTGCTGTGCGTCACTTACTGCTGATTAAATTAACAGGACACTTCAACTAACCTCTTTTTATTTCATTTTTATTTGATGGACTCGATTTAGTCTTTAATGCAAAATAATAATAATAAATAAATAAAACATTTTATTTAGAAATTTGGTATTTCATTATTTTGATTAGGGTTACTCATACTGACCCTGTCAAGCTGAATAGTTGAACTAAAGGACATTTGAATAGCACTATAACATCATAAATAAATAAAAAAAGATAATCTTTCATGCCTAAGATTGTGTGTGCAAAGAATCTATTATTATATGCAAACAAAGGTCATAATTTAGCAAACTGTTTAGAATAGCACAGCAACACAATCATAAGACATTCATTTCAGCTGCTCATGACAGCTGAAAAAAGAAAGGCAGGCTAAAAAGGCAAGAATGCTGAAAGTAAGGGTGCGATTGATCTGGCACTGATCGTTATCAGCCGATAGGAGTTAAAGCAACAAACAAAAAATCTTTGAAAAATTTTCCTCGGCCAAACCGAGCAGTTTTTTCTTCTTGTAATTAGGAATAGTGAGTACATGCTTTTCCTTCACAAATGAAATACTCAAAAAACATTTGCATTTAAAGAAAGGCCATTTTGAACTGCGTTTCTATTATTTACACACTTTATGAAATTTCAATGTTTTCAATCTAATGCTTTTACAAGACTTGACTCTTTGTGATGTAGTCATACAAATAATTCACCATTTGCATAACTTCAACAAAAGTTTTTATTTCTCAAATAATTTAAGCCAACAGAGCTTTTGCCGAAAAGTGAGCTAACATTTGCAACTGTAGGCAGCAGGCTGATTTTTTTTTTTTTTACATGGCAAAATTAAAAAAATAATAAATTAAAAAAGACAGAAAACGTACTCGGTTACTAACGTAACCTCGGTTCTCTCTAGAAGAGGGAACGAGTACTTGCGTAAGATATCTTACGCTAGGGGAAAACCTCTTTTCCTCGAGATATTGAAGCCAAAAATTATCCTTAATTTTGCAATAATGTAAAACGCATTGCAGCAGCATGCAGACATGGGCGAGACAGCTCGCGCGCCCATTGGCTGCTCTGCGGCAACTGCACCAGCCTATCGATAGAGGCTCCTCATGACGTCAGAACCAATGAGGGCGCTTCGCGCCCATTACGTCATGTCCCGCCGAAATCAGGTGGGGCCAGGGCTATAAATACGGCCCAGAGAGGCTGGTTTGGTCAGTTTTTTCATCGCTGAAGCGAATCAGAACATGACGCATGCACGGCAAGATACGCAAGTACTCGTTCCCTCTTCTAGAGAGAACCGAGGTTACGTTAGTAACCGAGTACGTTCTCTTACGAGAGGTCTCTCGTACTTGCGTAAGATATCTTACGCTAGGGGAACACAATGTAAAACGCCGTGCGTGCTTGAGACATAACACTAAAGTCCCAAGGGCAGGTGCCCGGGGCTCATACAGTGCCTAATCACAAGGGACTCACAGAGAATCCGGGAAGAGGGGCTAGAATAGCATCATTCCTGTAATATGGAGCTCTGATAAGAGCATGTTATATCAAGTGTTCCACACAGCCAGGGCGAACTCGGCCTGGACTGGTAAATATGGGGGACTTACGCACTGCCCACAGGAGTATACAGACGATCCGTGATCAACGCTCTAGCAGTTTCAGCATCCCGAGCCGATAGCATCGGGCGGGGAATACTGAAAAATTAAACCGAGAGCAACCTAGCTTGCAAAGCGGGAACCTCGAGGTTATAAAACCTTATAAATGTAGACGGGGAGGCCCAGCCTGCCGCCATACAGATATCTTGCAAGGCAATCCCACTGGACCAAGCCCACGACGAGGCCATGCCTCTTGTGGAGTGCGCTTTGACACCTATCGGGCATTGCAGGCCCCTGGATGTGTAAGCTAGCGCTATAGCATCAACTATCCATCTGGATAGACTCTGTTTTGACGCAGCTAGTCCCTTAGAACGTCCGCTGAACAAAACAAAGAGCTGCTCTGTCTGTCTGTCTGAAAACAGATGAGCGAGACACATAGGCCCTTAACGCCCTGACCGGGCAAAGGAAGCCTGCGTCCCCTTCCTCTTCAGATACCGGCAGGGCCGACAGGGAGATCGCCTGTGCCCTAAACGGTGTATTGAGGGATTTAGGAACATATCCGTGCTTTGGTTTGAGTATGTCTCTCGAGTCATTCGGCCCAAACTCCATACACGTCGCGCTCACTGAGAGCGCTTGCAAATCCCCTATGCGCTTCACTGAAGCGAGAGCCAGAAGAAACACTGTTTTGAAAGACAAGAGTTTCAGGTCTATTGACTGTATTGGCTCGAATGGGGCACCTTTCATGGCTTCCAGAACCGTGGAAAGGTCCCAAACGGGAACTGAGGGTGGTCTGAGAGGGTTCAGCCTCTTAGCTCCTCTAAGGAAGCGAATGACCAGATCGTTCCTTCCTAATGACTGGCCAAGCGGTGGTTCAGCGAACGCTGCTATGGCCGCCACATAAACTTTGAGCGTGAATGGGGTTCTGCCCTTATCCAGAAGCTCTTGTAAAAAGGAGAGAACCTCTGGCACCCCACAGCGTGAGGGTGAAGTGCCACTCGCTGTACACCAGCAAGTGAACACAGACCATTTGAGGAATAGAGCCGCCTCATAGATGGAGCTCTAGCCTGCGTGATCGTGTTTAACACTCCCGCTGGGAGGTTAACGGGTACCCGTTGATGGCCCACGCATGTAGGGACCAAAGCTCCGGGCGAGGATGCCAGATCGAGCCGTTCGCCTGCGAGAGGAGATCCCTCCTCACCGGTATCGGCCACGGGGCGGTACTCGTCAGCTGCATCAGGACTGGAAACCAGACTTGGTTTGTCCAAAATGGGGCGACGAGTAGCACTGGGCATCCGCTCTCCCTGATTCGCTCTAACACCTGGGGTGGGAGCGTGACAGGGGGAAACGCATAGAGCGGGCAGTGGGGCCAGACGTGAGCCAGCGCATCCCTGCTCTTGGAGAAGAATTCCTGACAATGAGCGTTCTCTTGAGACGCAAATAGGTCTATTTCCGCTCTGCCAAATGTCCGCCATAGCATTTTGACTGTCTGTGGATGTAAAGACCATTCTCCTGTCGGCAGATTGTTTCTGGACAGTCTGTCTGGTCCCACATTCAGATGGCCGGGCACATGCGCTGCCCTGAGCGAGCGCAGACTGTGCTGAGCCCAGACCAGGAGGCGTTCCGTCAGCCTGTGAAGGATTCTGTATCTGATACCTCCTTGGTGATTTATATAAGCCACCACTGACATGTTGTCCGAACGGACCAAGACGTGGTGTCTTTTTATCTGGGGACAAAAGCGCCTCAGCGCGTTGTCGACTGCCATCATTTCCAGGCAGCTTATATGCAGAAGCTTTTCCCGTTCCGACCACTGGCCGAATAACGGTCTGCCCTCGAGCAGCGCTCCCCATCCCGAGGTTGAGGCGTCCGTAGACACCACCTTCACACTCGAGGAAGTCCCCAGGCTTACACCTGACTGGTACCAGTCGGTCACTGTCCAAGGTTTCAGAGCTGCGACGCATTTCTGATCGACCTTGAGGCGCGCGAGACCGGAGGTCCAAGCTCTGCGCGGCGCGCGCTTTCAACCAATACTGCAGCGGGCGCATGCGAAGCAGACCCAGCTGAAGCACTGAGGATGCTGAAGCCATGCGACCCAGCATCCTTTGAAACTTTTTGAGCGGGGCTAAAGCGCCGTGGCGAAAAATCTCTGTCATGCGCTGAATACTTAGTCTGCGCTGCGGCGACAGCTGTGCTGTCATAGACAGCGAGTCCAGATCTGTGCCCAGAAAAGATATTTTCTGACTGGGAGACAGTGAACTCTTTGCCCAATTGACTGTGAGACCTAAATTCTCGAGGTGATCGAGTAATATGGTCCTGTGTTCTATGAGCTCCGACTGTGATCGAGCTAGAACCAGCCAATCGTCCAAATAATTCAGCACTCGTATGCCTCGGAGCCTGAGGGGTGCGAGCGCTGCATCCATGCACATCGTGAATACGCGAGGTGCCAGGGATAGGCCGAATGGCAGGACTGTGTACTGATATGCCTGGCCCTCGAAGGCGAATCTCAAAATTCGCCTGTGACGTGACGCTATTTGTATTTGAAAATAAGCGTCTTTCAGATCTATCGACATGAACCAGTCCCCTTGGCAAATTTGCGAGAGGATTTTCTTGGTCGTGAGCCTTCTGAACCGTCGTTTCAGAAGTGCTTTGTTTAGTCGTCTTAGATCTAAAATGGGTCTGAGACCCCCGTCTTTTTTTTTTTCTTTTTTTTGGGGTACCAGAAAATATCTGCTGTACATGCCCCCTTTGCTCTGAGCTTGTGATAGGGGTTCTATAGCCCCTTTGCTCAGTAACTTCGCTATTTCGGCCCGAAGTAGGTGTGCTACTTCCTTTTTCACCGTAGTATCGATTCGCGCCGCTTTGCGTTGCGGGCGTCGACCGAACTGTAGCGAATAGCCTCTTTCTATAATGTCTAGCACCCACTTCGAAACCCCGGGTAGCCTTGCCCATGCGTTTGCACGAATGGCTAGGGGTTGAATGCGAAGCGCGCTCTGGTCGCTCAGCGACAGAGGGGCTTCAGAGTGCTGCAACATAAGCGTCGCGTTTATGACATTTGAGGCAGGGGGCGCGCTGATAACAGCGGGCAGATTGCCCGCGCTCGACTCCTCTGCGGTGGTCAACCGAGAGGGGGAGGGCTGGGCGAGTCCCGTAAGACCTGTCATGTCTATGTGTGAATGTGGGCGTGGGAGAGCGGGCACATTTACAACACTGAGAGTATTGTCTGCCTGAGCAGAGCAAAAATGCATGTTGGTTTCGTTTTACAGAAACCTTGAGACATGCAGAACGTAGTGTTTGTGGGCACTGGGCAGTGGGCACATTTACCACATTTAATGCGCAATCGATCTGGGTCGATTTCATGTGCGCGAGCCCTGTGCGACGGGCTGTGTTTCTGTGTAGGAATGAGCACTGGGCAGTGGACATTTTGTCTACACTCATAACACCATCGGCCGTGGCCGGAACACCAGAAAATACACTCTATGGGATTTATCTGGGTAGCCGTAAAGCGGCGTTTGTGTGCAGGCAAGTGGGCTGTGTCGCCGACTTGTTTACTGCAGAATACACTGGAACAGTCGCATTTACTGGAACTGAACGAGCGAGAAGTTGCCATAGAAACAGAGAGCGTCAACATGCTGGCGCTTGTTTGCAGGTGTGCGTGTATTACAGTAGGCTCGTCCACTGCAATATTGACATTTCCAGAGAAATGTGTGAGAATGGAGGTAGTGACGCACGGAAACCATAGAAACGGTGCTTGGGTGCAGGCGAGCGGGTTGTACAACGCGCTCGTTGGCTGCAAAAATACACATCTGCAGTCGCCTTTTCAGGGAACTGACAGAGCGAGCATTGACGGCAAAAAAATATTTTTTTTTTTTTTTGCCGTTAGACCCAGGCTCGAACACGGATCTCCCGCGTGAAAACCTGAGAATCTGCCACTGGGCCACAGGGGAAGACACAAAGGCTTTTATATAGCGCGAGTATTATCAGAGAAACCTGTGTTTCTGTGTAGGAATGAGCACTGGGGAAGCAGTGGGCATTTTGTCTACACTCATAACACCATTGGCCGTGGCCGGAACACCAGAAAATACACTCTATGGGATTTATCTGGGTAGCCGTAAAGCGGCGTTTGTGTGCAGGCAAGCGGGCTGTCGCCGACTTGTTTACTGCAGAATACACTGGAACAGTCGCATTTTCTGGAACTGAACGAGCGAGAAGTTGCCATAGAAACAGAGAGCGTCAACATGCTGGCGTTCGTTTGCAGGCGTGCGTGCATTACAACAGGCTCGCTCACTGCAGTATGACATTTCCAGTCGCCTGAACTTCAGAGGGGAATGAGAAATAGAATTCGGCCCGGCCGCAGCGGGACATTAACACTCTTTTCTCCTTTCGCCAGTGACGCACGGGAACCATAGAAACGGTGTTTGGGTGCAGGCGAGCGGGTTGTACAACGCGCTCGTTGGCTGCAAAATGCACATCTGCAGTCGCCTTTCAGGGAACTGACAGAGCGAAGCATTGGAGGCATAATTAATCTGCCGTTAGACCGAGATTCGAACCCCGGTCTCTCGTGTGAAAAACCAAAAATTCCGCCACTGAGCCACAGCGGGGAACACAAAGGCTTTTAGATGCACGAGCATATAATAGCGTCAACACGTTTTCTTCGGCGTTTGCTTGCCGGCGCTGCAATATTTATATTTCCAGTCGCCTGATCAGGGAACTGAGAAATGTGTGAGAATATTGAGGTCAGTCCAGCTCGGACTAAAACACTATTTTCTCCTTTCGCTGGTGATTGACGCGTGAATGGGGCGCAGAGGCAGGGTAGCTTTCTTGTACGTAAAGAAAATCTAACCCCGACCGTCCGCTTCCCGCCTCCCCTGTGAACGGCGCATTTTGCGCGACTCGAACAGAGGGAGAGAGAAAGCTAGCCCCGTGACCGTCCGCTCCTGACATCCCCTGTGAACGGCGCGGTTTGCGCGGCTCGAACAGAGGGAGAGCAGGTATCATCCTCCAAGCAGGCAAGGCAAGCGGGCGCACCGGCGAGCTTTGCGGGTTGGGGGGGAAAGGGGCGTCTTGAAAAAGACGCCCGGCTCTTTTAGTGCAATGAGAGTGTGTGTCGCGGCGGCGAACACACACACATACACAAAACACAGTGGCAGAGAAAAGGATATGTACGCCGGAAAGCGTCAGCAGGAACGGCGACTGAAGGCGGCGAGTTGTCGACCGGCAGCTTCAGATGCAGATAAATCCCGCTGGGTGCTTGACTCAGACGGCGCGGCTTCCTCTCAGGATCCAGCGATGCGTGAGCCCGCTGAAGAGATAAAAAACTGACCAAACCAGCCTCTCTGGGCCGTATTTATAGCCCTGGCCCCACCTGATTTCGGCGGGACATGACGTAATGGGCGCGAAGCGCCCTCATTGGTTCTGACGTCATGAGGAGCCTCTATCGATAGGCTGGTGCAGTTGCCGCAGAGCAGCCAATGGGCGCGCGAGCTGTCTCGCCCATGTCTGCATGCTGCTGCAATGCGTTTTACATTATTGCAAAATTAAGGATAATTTTTGGCTTCAATATCTCGAGGAAAAGAGGTTTTCCCCTAGCGTAAGATATCTTACGCAAGTACGAGAGACCTCTCGTAAGAGAACATGCTTTTGCATGTTTTTATTTCATTGCAATTTTATTAATTAAGAAAATCTTTAGTCTTTCATATACATTTAAGAAAAGATTGTGTTTAATTGTGAGTGTGAGGTGGGGGCAGCACAATTGTGTTTTGCCTAGAGTGACAGTTGAGCTGATCGGTGGTTTCTAAAAGGGCCAATCAGAAGGGTATTCACTTAAACACTTGGTTATATCTAAAAGGTAGGGTAGGTGATTTGTTCCAGAAACATTTTTTGTTATGCTAGTTAAAAGTCTCTTCATTCCCTGATAGCAATTACTAAGTTAAGTGGTCTAAATGTATTTATATTTAAATATATCATCTGTTGAAGGCGTAGGACCATAAAATCAAATCATTGCAGTCGGTCCAAATGCCTGTCAATATGTATCCATACTTCCGCGAACCCGCTCGCACAGACATCACACGTCATCAGCGCATTTGATGCTATGCAGAGTTAGACAGGCGTCGGTCACCGTGCACCACAACCAAAACAGCAGCCACCTTTTACAGTT
The DNA here is from genome assembly GCF_965113295.1 of Leuciscus leuciscus. Lineage (NCBI taxonomy): Eukaryota > Metazoa > Chordata > Actinopteri > Cypriniformes > Leuciscidae > Leuciscus > Leuciscus leuciscus. The sequence goes on along the minus strand of NC_138735.1, from coordinate 3,813,447 downwards.
CCTTCTGAACCAAAACAACGAGCTTATGCTGTGTTCACGCCATAACTACTGTACTGTACATAAACTACTGTTTGTAATTTGAATTGATGTGTTTCAGTGGCAACACTATCAATGGCGAAATTAATCTGCAGCAGTCAGGTGATACAGGTCAGTGTTCTTTAAGTTGTTTATGTTCAGTATTATTGTAATGTTATGTGCTTTGAAATATGAGGTAGTTTAACACCGTCCCTCATAATTTTTTTTGTTCATGTGTTTTGAAGAAGGTGTGGCTTTATAGACGCTCTGAAGGGCGGGTGGGATCTTATGCTTTCAAAGCTAGCTCACTATTGCTAGCCTCTCCGAATATTGCCTACCCAACCTTTAAGTGAACATAAACAGTTAGGAAATACGGTATGTCGCATGTGTATTAGTATATTGGATCCGTGGATTCGGTCTTAAAGTGACAGCAGTCTATTATTCCTGCTGCCGTATGTGTCATTAATGTTAATAAAACAAGAAAGAAAGAGAAAATCACTCATTGTCATTGCTCTTTAGTGCATTTAGTAGGATTAATCTATATTTAATTTATACAGTGAAGACTATGGAGTGTTGTTTTTACATATGATTAATTTCTGTTTATAAAGACTGTTCTGTTTTTTATGTGTTTACAGCAAAGCCTTATTTGTTGAGCTCTAAATTGTTCCTGATCACCCCTAAGAAAGGGTATGGAATGTGTTGCACGTTGCATATGTGTTGCACAAAATACTGATCAGAGCACCCTTAGCTTAAAGAATGAAGTAAAACGGTTTTATCTGGATTTTCCAGGAACAACTTCATAATGTCACACAAGACAAAACACACACAAAGGACGTTTTAATTATCTTGACATCCACCAGTTTGGTGGAACTTCCTTGTGAAAAATACATTGTCAATCATACATCACTTTCTTTTGTTCTCTTGTCATGACACGACACATGATATACAGTATATTGTACTATTAAGTCCTTACACACTATACCTCAAGTTAATTTAAGTTATTAAGTATACTAAAGTAAAGTTCATGTATGTTTTTAAGTATACTTTATGTAGTAAGTATACTTATATCAATGTACTAGAAGTATACTTGTAACTGTACTGTTTCAATACTACTTGGGAATAATTTGGCCCACTTTTTAGTGTATAATAGTATAATTTTAAGTAAACTTTAAGTGTAACAGTTGTAAACTTTGTCTTTGAGTACACAACTAGTTTACAACCAAGTTTTTTGTTTGTACTGCAAATACTACAAGTGAACTTAAATGTATACTGATAGTTTACTACCCAAATACTTGTAGCATATTTTTTGTTTATGAAAGTACACTTTGTAGTATACTCTCAGTTAACAACTAGTTTAAGAGTTTTTTTACTGCAAGTATACTTGTAAGTGAACATAACATCATACTTATAGTTTACTATTTAAATATTATTTTTGCACTTTAAGTATACTACTATGTTCCTGTTTGGTTATTATGTTTTTATACTTGAAATATACCTTTAACTGTACTTTAACTCTTTCCATTTTAAAAACATTTTATTCTACCTTCAGACATTTGCGTTTTTTACCCATTTTTTTATGGGCAACTTTAATAATGATAAAAAAGCAACATTTTAAACAAAACGCTGAGAAAATCACATTTTTGTCAAAGACTACGTACGGATGGGAAACAGAACGATGATCAAGCACAGATGGAGTAGATCGAGTCCATCAACACCCCCAAAGCTTCACAGTTGTTAAGCTTTCCTGGGTCAACATTTCATTCGGTAACATCAGGCAGTTTTGATTTATATGCTGTTTAATGTTTGGTGATCGCGTTATTTTACATTTGCATGAGCAATCTTCCATCACTTGTTTCTGCTTCTTCTTCACCTGTGTTTTGATCCGGATATTTTGTACTCTTAAAGAAGATGCATAATAGCGCCCCCTACATATAACAGTGAGAACATAGATAGCCGGAAAATTTAGTCAATGGCGGAGATAAAGTAAAGTAGATTTGAAGTAAATTCCTACACTACCAGTGGACTAGCCTACACAAAAATTCAGATACTTAGAATTAGGAACATCTGTTTTCTTTATAAATCAATATTTCAAAAAACTAAAAAAGTAAGTTTATGACCATATGTAAAATTATGTTAAAATAAATCATTTATTAGGCTATTCAATCAAAAGAGTAAACACAACTACAAGCCAAGTATACTCTGATTACTTAATTATACTTTTAAGTATATCTTGATCAAAAGATTGAGTACAATTATAGGCCAAAAATACTTAAAAGTTTAGTTTAGTTTAAAAGAAGTATACTAAAAGCGTACTTGAATAGACTTCTTTTTCGTAAGGGTACTAAAGATATATTATCTAAACACATTATCTTACATTTTTTTGGAGACTCATGTACTGACAGAGAACAATTTGCAACACTAATGAGAACAGGAAATCTTCCTGGTGTATGAATTGATGCCGCAACAATTCTGCAGTAGCTGATGGACAGGAAACTGTCACATTCTTTAAACTTTAATTAATTCCTTATTGCATACCTTTCACACTTGTCATGATGGCTGAGGAGACAAGAATAACTGACATGTGGCATGTCACAAATTAATTAAATTTGGATGGCATTAGCATGTTGCTAAGATAGAGACGCAAAATTAAAATAAGCTCAGTAAAAGAAAGTTCACAAGTGAAAGGGTATGCCAGGCAAAACTCTCGATCCTCAGCATGTTGTGTGCCGTCGAGCTGCCGGGCTGCAGCGCGGGTTGTCACGGGAACCCAGCACTCGCTCAGTGCTCTAGGTGCGCGGTCTCCTTGTCTATTCTCCGTTGTAGTGCCCTCCCTGGTGGCCAGCAGGAGAGGTCTACTTCTGTAGAATAGCTTGGGTGATCTGAGAGCTGAGGGCTTCTCCTTCGGGGAACCAACCCCCTAGGGCCCCTCCCTCTCTAGCGCATCACAAGCTGTGCAGCTTCTGGATGGGATTGCTGGTCCTTCAAAAATGGAGGAACCTTGTGTTTCATTCAGAGCTCCAGCTGAGGGCAGCTGTCAATTGCTGCATCGGAGAGAGGGGCTGTTTCGTTCTGGAAATGAGGATGATGCTGAGTTCCCACTATAATAGTGTGTGTGCTTATGCTGAATCAGATTCAGAACCGACAGCCATGCTTTCCCGGGTCTTTCTCGGATGTGCATTGAAAACTTAGCAGTATGGAATTATATTGGTGCCAAAATATGGAATGCCAAGAGTGCCAAATTCTGCATAAAAGTTTTCACCTCTCTCACTACCCTCGATGGTGGGGTGGCTGTGCCTCTGGCAAGCCTCTCTGCCCTGCATGCGAGGCCAAGGCACTCTTATTGCACAAGGGTAGTTCTGAGCCGGGGTTGAGCTGCGCTTGTCGACTGACCGTGTTCAAGTCACAGTGCAGGCCCTCAGCCAGACGATGTCCACCTTGGTGGTCCAGAAGCGCCCCTGGCTGTCCTTGCAGAGGTGCGAGAGGTCGTCAAAGTACGCTTTATCGATGCTCCCATCTCACAAGGTGGCCTTTTTGGCGACACTGTTGAGATCTGGCCAAGCAGTTCTCCGTAGTCAGCAGCAGACTGAAGCGATTCCCCCGACGTACCACCAGAGTGCCTTGTGTGCCGCCCCTCAGTCTACTCATCGTCAAGGGTGTCATCCCCTGCAAAAAAAAAAAAAAAAAACTCTGGCACAGCCTGCTCTACTGTGTCCTCTGCAGGATGATGACACCGCCCGTCTCAGCCGCTGTTTAAGTGGTCGGTGAAACAATCACCCCTGAGATGGGTGACCCGGAGATGGGTGGAGCTGCTCTCTCCCGGTGGAGGGCCGGGGAACAAATCTTTTGAGTCAAAATTCTGTTACACCCCTGGAGTCACAGTGGCACCTAAATTCTCTCTCAAAAAATTCTCTCCCCAGCCGCGCCCCTATGTTCCACTTCACTGCCCCACTCCGGGTATGCCTACGGTCCCTTTGGTCCCGCTTGTACGGTCTCTGCGAGCCTGGTTAGCACTCCCCAGTCCATCTCGCTGGCTCATTCGGACCATCAGGCTTGGCTATAAGATTCAGTTCGCTCTGCGTCCCCCCAAATTTCGGGCCATCCACTCCATTACAGTGAGAGCCGCCGATGCCCATGTCTTGTGCGCGGAGATCACAGTCCTACTGGCGAAGGACGTGATAGAGTCGGTCCCTCCAGGCGATTTGAGGTCAGGGTACTACGGTCCCTACTTCATTGTACCCAAGAAAGGAGGTGGGTTACGACCGATCTTGGACCTACAAGTTTTGAATCGCAAGCTTTACAAGCTTCCATTCAAAAAGCTCACGCATAAAACGCATTTTCGAATGCGTCAGTCCCCGAGATTGGTTTGCAGCGAACGACCTGAAGGATTCGATTTTCCCTCAACACAGGCCGTTTTTGCACTTTGCGTTCGAGGGTTGAGCATATCAGGACATGGTCCTGCCCTTCGGGCTGTCCCTGTCTCCCATGAGAGAACAGGGCATTCGCATCCTCAACTATCTCGACGACTGGCTCATACTAGCACACTCTCGAGATCAGTTATGCGAACACAAGGACCTCGTGCTCAGGCACCTCAGCCAGCTGGGCCTTCAGGTCAACTGGGAAAAGAGCAAAATCGCCCCCGTACAGAGGATCTCTTTTCTCTGTATGGAGCTGGATTCGGTCGCACAGACAGCGCGCCTCACAGAGGAGCGCTCAGTCGGTGCTGAACTGCCTGAACACGTTCAAAGGCAGGACGGCAGTCCCAATGAAATTCTTTCAGAGGCTCCTGGGGCATATGGCAGCGGCAGCAGCGGTAACCCCGCCCGGGGGTACCTTTTTGCTGCTCAAAAGTTTTTTTTTATTTTTTTATAAAATGTATTTGTTGGACAGAAACTTCCCTTAATAAGCCTTTATCTGACTGGATAAAGTCAGACAGTTGACAGTTCAACAATCTCTATTAAGTTTTTGCAAAAATGTTATTTATTTGAATGCCTTTTGTAAGACGTGGCACCATTTCATTCTTTTCATTTTCAGAAAGATCTTTCTTCCTCCCCACATTGCTTAAAAACTGAGACTTGTTTCATAATGTGGATCTTTAATCAGGTTTTTACCTTTACCTTGGAAGACCTGGCAAACTAGTTAACAAACCTGTCTGCGATTGATACCAGTTACCTAAAAAGATGTGGACAAAAAAAAAAAAAAAAAAAAAAAAACACACCTTCTTTGAAAAACTAAAATCTGAATGTTAATTTGAGTCAAATTCGACTGATGTGTCACTTGCATAATAATTTGCAATACATTGTAAATATTTTTAAATATAAATATTTATACTTTTAGGATTGAAATAATGGAAAAAGAGAAAAAGGAAACATATGTTCCCTCACTTAGTGTCATGACAACTAATCCTGATTGCATCTGAGGAGAGCAATTAAACATTGAAATGCTTTTATTCGCTGTAGCAGGGTTATTACTGGTAACTAAAAGTATTAAAACAATTATTTTTATTTATTTTTTTGTTAATTGAAATAAAGCTGAAATGAAATAAAATATAAATATTAGAGGAAAAACTTAAACTAAACAAAAATTAGTAATGTTGACTTGGCAGCTAACTGAAATGTTTAAGTTGAAGCAAAAAGTGGAAATAAATAAAAACTAAAATAAAAATTAATGAAACTATAAAATATCTCAAAATCGCAAACCTTTTGATCAGTCTATTGTACAGAAATGCAATGGAGCTACAAAACAACTGCATGCCATTCTTTGGGGAGGAGTAGAATTTAGTTTTTATTTCCTTTACTGGTAATTATCTTTGGATGACTTCCTCCATCAGGTCCTTTATAAGGGCAGTGCAGTGATCAGCAAGGATCATCAACATCATGAGTGTCTCTTCTCTGCTCTCAGCTCTGCTGATGCTGGCTTCCACAGCCACTGCCTCTCACTTCTACGGAGGCTCAATGACCTTCAGCTCAAGACAGAATCCTGATGGATCCTACATGGTGAGACCTTTATTTACAACCGCAAACAGGTGTTTTTCCCATTAGGTGCACTTTTATGTGCCAGGGGATTTTTGTATTTTTCCATTTTTTTTAAATAAATATATAACTGTCACAAAAATATCACAAGTTCAAATTCTTTCATAATACTAATAATAATTCTTCAAATGCCTTTTATGTATAGATTTTAATATTTTATCATTGTCCTAGACTTCAAATCTTAAAATATGAAAAGCATTACCATTAAAATAATATTAGATTTTATGATAATATAATGATAACTTTATATTATGTTCGGTTTGGAAAATGTCACATAATAATTTAATTGTGTGCCATTTAAAATCAGGCTGTAATTTTGTCCAATTAAGCTAGACGTGTGAAAATATTATGTATTATGTGTATTTAGGATACATAAGTTAGTAGTTATGAAATTAGCCTAAGCAAGACAAGGTAATCTGCCATTTTATTCTAAAATGTTTATTATAATATTTTTCTAGAAAAATTAAGGATGTTGAGAAGTTATTAAAAATGTATTCTTGCAGGTGGACATCCGCTTCAAGGAGGCCTTTCATGGCTGTGATCCATATGATTACTGGAGTTGCAGGTCTGGAAACTGTGGCAGTACAAGTTATGTGAGCGGTCGTGTAGACAGCAGCTCCAATGGTGGCAGCTGGTGTCAGACTGAGGGAGTCATGAAGAGAACCGTCCCAAACAACAGCCCGTTTCAGTTGCAGTAAGCACTTATGCAGAGGAATAAGACTAATCTGATACACCATTATCTAATAGAGCCGAGGGTAATATAAAAATAATTGATTACTAATGAAAAGTCTATGCTTGTGTCAACAGCCAAAGTAGTTGCTGCTGGATCTATAACACAGTCACAACTGGTGGAAACTGGCAACTTCTCACACACATTGACCTTGGAGTGAGATCTGACACCTCTCAGCCCAACAGATCTCCAGTCGCCACCACACTTCCCATTGTCAGGTATAATCGATTTGTCTTCATCAAAAGAGTTTCCGTCTGCAAGCTTTTTAATGGCCAATGCAGTACTGCTGAAACTTCTCATTTTCAGTCTTCTTCTTGAGGAAATCTACAACCTTCATTCAGACTTTTTTTTTTTTTTTTTTGCATTTAAAGCTTAGGTGTGCTATCGATCTAATTAGTTTAATTAATTAGTCTAATTGGAGTATTTTAGCTTTTAGGAATCATTAAAAAAATCTGATCTGAAAAGATCTCTCTCTGACCTACACTATTAGAATGTTCAGTGTTCAAAATCTAACCAACATATCACAATGATGTCATTGTAATGTATGTTTTTATTTGTATATTTATATTGTATATTTCATTAAAAGTCACGTTAGGAACAGTTGTAAATTAATTGCAAAATGACAAAAATGTAAAAAATGTCAAACTCATTTCAAGATGACTGTTTTTGGATTGTTTCTAGAGTCCCTCAGAACTGCCCGAGGAACTACAATCTGTTGTCCTGCGATCAAGATAATGATCAGGTCAGGTGTAGATATGGAGTTTTGTCTGCAAATGAGTGTGGAATGTGCAACCAACCTGCCGGATTCACTCTGAACGAGGTGAGAATATGTAAGGAATAATGTACAATCATGTATGTTGATCATTATACAAAAGTAAGAAGTGTTTTCTTTCATTCTTCCGCATGTTCTCGGCTGACTTGATTGCTACTTAATGTATCATTAACTGTTCATATCTTTCTTCTTTCCAGAACACATGTACTCTGTCATACGGCAACTCTTCAGTACGTGGAGTTTATGCATTTGAGTTGGTGATGGAAGACTATCCCACCCAGAGCATCTCTCTAAACTACACTGCCATGGCCGCAGCGGTCAGAACCCCGTTTGTCAGTGGATCCTCCAATCCACCACTGAGCAAAATACCTCTCCAGTTCGCTTTAGAAGGTACCGTTCAGTCCTGAAACCAGGCTTTTAATTGTGATGCTCTGCCACAACCTTCATGTTATGTTTTGTGTTTAGTGGAGGCTCCGGCACCATCTTGCACTGAGGGTGAATATCTACCTCGGTTCATCCACCCAACACCTCTTCACGGAGAACACCTTCAGGCTCGTGTCAATCAAGAGCTAGAGATCAGAGTAAAAGCTACAGCATCCTACTCAAGGTATGAAGGAGACGATAATATAAAACTCTCAAGTACAGAAGAATAAAATAATGCATATTGTGTTACCCTTTGGAGCTTGGAAGGGTTCAGTTTGAGCAGATGTTTTATACCATTAGCACTGTCCTCATCAGAGCTCCTATCCCAGTACATTCAGCATCTGGCTCATATTCGCGATATTGTCAAAACTGTCTTTTTCAACATCTTCAAAAATCAATATTTTGATCGCTGACAGCTTCTTCACCAGATCCACCATCAAGTGACAGTGACACTAATTTTGGATTGTGTTCAGTGCTCTGCAGTAAATTGCAGTAACTATGAGTGAAATTTTACATCATTATTGTGTATCAGACATTGCAACTTTGTGGAATAAAGGTGAATTGCACTTGTTCAGTCATCAAAGATTAAATTATTGTTGTGCAGAAAAAATATACTTACACTGTTCCAGACAAGACAGAGGTAATACTTATCGGTTCAAAAAACCGCCCACAAAACCTCGCACAATACAACTTTAACATCATAGGATGTCCTGTTACTTTATCCTCTACAGTAAAAGACCTGGGTGTTATACTCGATTGCAACCTGTCTTTTGAAAATCATATTTCTTATGTTACAAAAACAGCCTTTTTCCACCTTAGAAACATTGCTAAGCTACGTAATATGCTATCAGTTTCTGATGCAGAAAAGTTAGTTCATGCATTCATGACCTCGAGACTGGATTACTGTAATGCTTTATTAGCTGGTTGTCCTGCATCCTCAATAAACAAGCTACAGTTAGTCCAAAATGCCGCCGCTAGAGTTCTTACGAGATCAAGAAAATATGATCATATAACACCGATTTTATCATCACTGCATTGGTTACCTATAAAGTTCCGTATTAATTACAAGGTATTGCTACTGACTTATAAAGCCCTAAACGGCTTAGCTCCAGTCTATTTAACGGATCTTCTATCGCCCTATAATCCATCGCGCTCTTTGAGATCACTAAATTCAAGGCTTTTGGTCATACCTAGGATATCCAGAACCACCAAAGGAGGGAGAGCATTTTCACATTTGGCTCCAAAACTCTGGAATAGTCTTCCTGATACTGTTCGTTGCTCAGACTCGCTCTCCCAGTTTAAAACTAGATTAAAGTCGCATCTCTTCAGCCAGGCATTCATATAATCCTACAGTTCAAACTACAATCCGGCCTCTATCCAATGCCAGAGGAGAACTGGCCCCCGACTGAGCCTGGGTTCTCCCAAGGTTTTTTTTTCTCCATTAAGGCACCTGATGGAGTTTTAGGACACCATTAGGTCACTTGATGGAGTTTTTCGGTTCCTTGCCACTGTTGCCTTTGGCTTGCTCAGTTGGGGATATTTTGGGGATATTTAATTTAATTTTATCAATCAATAAATTCCTCTTGAAACAAACTTTGTTGTATTATTTTAATTTAATACTGTGAAGCTGCTTTGATGCAATCTGTATTGTGAAAAGCGCTATACAAATAAACTTGACTTGACTTGACTTGACTGTTACACACCTCCAGTCGTTAGCGACCCTATACAATTTTGACAAAAAATGAATGGGAAAACTGCCATTCTTCATATATATATATATATATATATATATATATATATATATATATTGTTTATAATTCATTGATTGAGGAAAACGAAGAAAGTTGATGTTAACTTTAAAAAAATGAATGAGGAGGAGGGTAGGGAATGACGTCCTGTGTCACTAAAGACCTGGGTAGGGTTGCACCAGCCGTTCGTAAGTTCTTTCTTAAATTGGAACGTAAAGTCCACACTAGAGGCTTAGTAACTACTAGCTAGTTTGTAACTAACTCTGAACTTTATTCCGTTGCACCATTTGTTCGTAAGGCAGAACGTAGCTAGTAGGTCGTAAGCTCTCCGTAAAGTAATGCGTAGTCGCATAATATGACGTTTAGCCTTGATGATCCAATAGCAGCCTTCAAATACGTGAGCAGATGTTGTGTTGAAATGCTGTGAATTTTAGTTTATCCTTCATTCTTTTGCCTCACGTTACTAACGGTAAAAATAAGTTTCCATTAAATACGATCCTTGATCATGAATAGCATAAGTGTTTTTATAGGTAAATAACATTCAGAAACTGTATTTGAAATGAGATGAATAATGATCAATAAATAAATATTGATACAAAAAACATAAGAAATTACGTTTATTGATTATGAATGATATTTGACATGCACAACATGGACCGATGCACACAGCGGCGCGCTGTTTAGGACGGGTTCGTGTTAAAGAGCCGCTAACAAAGTAATCTTTTCACATAATGTTCTCTCTCTTAAAATGTAAGCGAATGTAAATGTCAGCATAATCATATATGTCTAAAGAATTGAAGTCTGTCAGGTAAAAGAAGAGCTTATTGTTGCAGTTCAGTCTGTCTGATATTTTATTCCATCCGTTACTCCTGATCGGAGGCTGCTGTAAATATTTAGTTTATACGTAGAGTTACGCTTCACCTAAGTTTAATAGTGCAACTCAAAAATATTTAGAAGTGTGTAAGTCGTAACTTAGTGTCCATTTACGTCAAAACTAGGCTAAGTTATAACTTACGCACAGATGGTGCAACCGGCCCCTGACGTATGCATTTAAGTGTTAAGCTCAAACAGCAAAAAAAAAACAAACAAAAAAACATAATAGGACCCCTTAAATCTATGAACACTACTAATTTCCGTAATGCGAATATTGTTGTAGACAGAAAAAGGCCATGGAGTCAAAAAGGTTTAGAACCACTGTAACTTCCAAAACAGGGTCATTTCAGTTACATGTTTAAACTGATACATGTGCATCTAATTGGATTTTCTTTTCTTCCCTGATTGTCCAGCATCACTGATGTGGTCTTTAGTGGACCTCTGAACAGCACAAAGGAGACCACCACCACTGGAGAGTATTTGATCAACTGGACACCAACATCAGATAATTATGGCCAGCACTTTCCAATTTGCTTCATTGCAGAGGGCCAATATGGGTATGATTACACAGTTAGATTACTTAAAACAAAATGTGCGATTCCACTTTATTTTAAGGTGTCCGTGTTACAGTGTAATTATGCATTTAAGTACTGTGTAATAATAATTAACAACATGTACTTACTATAGGGTTAGGGTTAGGATTGGGGGTCGGTTTAGTTAATATTAATATAGTACTGTAACTACATGTAGCATGTAACAAGGACACTGTAAAGTAAAGTGTTACCAAATGTGCCATATGAAATGAAGCTAATTAATCACAATATTTTAGGTCTAGGAACTATCAGTCTGAGATGAGGTGTGTTATTGTCGTGGTCGAGGCTGCAGGTATTTACGCATTTATTGAAATTCTTCTTGAATTCTTCTTCTATTTGATTTGATGTTTGAATTATTTGTGTCCTTGAAGCAAAATGAAGTTTATCTACATTATCATGATTGTTCTTTATTTGTTCAAGGTCCAAAAGCACAAGTGACTTGCTCTAGAGATACAATGTCGGTGTCAGTAGAAAGAGCCACTATTTCAGGGATCCACGGAGATCACTTGCGGCTGAACAACAATGCTTCGTGTTTAGTTTCTTCCAATAGCACACATGTGTTTACAACTTTCTCTCTTACCGGATGCGGTACTCAAATGGAAGTAAGGAGTTCAATGAGTTTCTATAGATATAAATAATAATAAAAAGTTTTCCACTACATCTAAACTACTTTTATACGTGTTTCTTTGAAGGAGACTGAGGAACATCTCATCTTCAAGAACACAATTGTTACTTTCGATGATCCAAGACATGTCATAACCAGGAAAAATGAGATTGGAATTGAAGTCATGTGCAAGTACCAGAAAAAGAGCAGCATCAGCACGAGGTTTGATGCTCACAGGCGAGCTGTCAACATCACTGAGAGAGGCTTCGGCTCATTCAGCTATCAGTTTGAGTTTTATCAGACTGGCAGTTTCAGAAACTTGATAGATCCCAACACTTACCCATTGGAGTACAACGTGGGACAGGCGATCTACATGGAGATTGAACCTGTCAATTTAGTGCAAAACACTGAGGTCTTCCTTGAGTCCTGTGTAGCAACACCCTATGATAATCCCAATTATCCCATCTCTTATCCCATCATCACAAATGGGTAAGAATCTAAAAACACTCCAATAGTGTTGTTATAGTAATAGACTTTGATGTTGAAGGACAAAATAACCTTATAAAATGTATATACTACATGGTTGAGTATCCTAAATGGCAAAAAATAACCATTATTTTTAAGAATGTAATGTAAATATGTGTCCAAAATGAATGCTTTGATTGTGCATTCTTTGTGCAGCAGTGCCATTCTCCAACAAATTAATCAAATCCAATTTGTCAATGTATTTCAGATGCGGGGTTGATGAAACAGTTCACATCTACACAAGTCACGAGTCAAGTGTCAAGTTCAGTATGGAGGCCTTCAAGTTTATTGGGCAATATGACCAGGTAAGGATGGACAAAAAAACACTGAAGAACGACAGACATGTGCATCTGTATTGCACTGTAATAATAAATTTATTTTTTGAATTTCCTCTCTAGGTGTTCATCAGCTGCTCCATTATCATATGTCAAGCCAACAATCCCTACACACGCTGTGCTCAGGGCTGCACCAATGGCACGGTCATTGCACCACCCTCGCACGTTCACAAAAGAGAAGCTGCCATCCAGACCGGAAGTCACTTCATCACCCAGGGACCCTTGCGGCTGAAGAGGAGCGCATCACTCACTGGTACGTCCTAACTTTACCATGGTAGATTATGTAGTTGTGGATCAAAAGGAAAGGTGTTAAATGCTAATGTTCCTTATTCATTTCCAGAGGCCATCAGTCCAAGCTTGAACCTGAACCTTGTTTTCGTCGCTGGATGTGTCGTAGCAGTAGTTGCCATGGTGTGTGGAATGATGTTCTACAAATCCAGGGGATCAAAGATCAACTATCAACTTTTGAAAGCAGATGAGATTTGATCGGATCAGTTCGAACTATGATCAAAAGTTGGCAACTAGTTAATCAACATATTTTGGTGGCATGTATTTCTGTGGTGTCTGCAAAATGTTTTTTTTTTTTATATGTTTGGTTTGGTAATATAATAACAAAAGCATCTGTTCTGTCTGCATGAATATAACTTCTAGTCACGTGTGTGTTCTGTAGCTCTTTTTGCTCCAAGTTTGTTAAAATGTTTTATGTCAGCTACTGCTTGTCATTTACATGTATTCTTCTTTTCACAATTAAATCTCCATAACAATTACACAGCCTAAGTATTATGACTTAAAACATAAGCCTTAGTGTACCTGTCTCTTAAAAGTGTCGCATACAATTAAACTACATGACTAATAAGTGCTTACATGGCAAAAGGTTTTTACATGTTGCAAAGCTTTGGGCTTAACATTTTCGGAATATTTGAAGTTAGCACTACGTCACACAACTTTCACATGCATTGTTAGTTTTCATATTGGGTTTTTTCCATTTACTGATACGAACCTAAGCAAGTCAAGTCAAGTCAAGTTTATTTGTATAGCGCTTTTCACTATACAGATTGTATCAAAGCAGCTTCACAGTATTAAATTAAAATAATACAACAAAGTTTGTTTCAAGAGGAATTTATTGATTGATAAAATTAAATTAAATATCCCCAAAATATCCCCAACTGAGCAAGCCGAAGGCAACAGTGGCAAGGAACCGAAAAACTCCATCAAGTGACCTAATGGTGTCCTAAAACTCCATCAGGTGACCTAATGGAGAAAAAAAACCTTGGGAGAACCCAGGCTCAGTCGGGGGCCAGTTCTCCTCTGGCATTTATGAGCTAGAGGCCGGATTGTAGTTTGAACTGTAGGATTATAGGAATGCCTGGCTGAAGAGATGCGACTTTAATCTAGTTTTAAACTGGGAGAGCGAGTCTGAGCAACGAACAGTATCAGGAAGACTATTCCAGAGTTTTGGAGCCAAATGTGAAAATGCTCTCCCTCCTTTGGTGGTTCTGGATATCCTAGGTATGACCAAAAGCCTTGAATTTAGTGATCTTAAAGAGCGCGATGGATTATAGGGCGATAGAAGATCCGTTAAATAGACTGGAGCTAAGCCGTTTAGGGCTTTATAAGTCAGTAGCAATATCTTATAATTAATACGGAGCTTTATAGGTAACCAATGCAGTGATGATAATATCGGTGTTATATGATCATATTTTCTTGATCTCGTAAGAACTCTAGCGGCGGCATTTTGGACTAACTGTAGCTTGTTTATTGAGGATGCAGGACAACCAGCTAATAAAGCATTACAGTAATCCAGTCTCGAGGTCATGAATGCATGAACTAACTTTTCTGCATCAGAAACTGATAGCATATTACGTAGCTTAGCAATGTTTCTAAGGTGGAAAAAGGCTGTTTTTGTAACATATGAAATATGATTTTCAAAAGACAGGTTGCAATCGAGTATAACACCCAGGTCTTTTACTGTAGAGGATAAAGTAACAGGACATCCTATGATGTTAAAGTTGTATTGTGCGAGGTTTTGTGGGCGGTTTTTTGAACCGATAAGTATTACCTCTGTCTTGTCTGGATTTAATAAAAGAAAATTACGCATCATCCAATCTTTTAAATCTTTAACACACTCTGTCAATTTGGAAAATTTAGCGTTTTCATCCGGCCGTGATGAAATATATATTTGAGTGTCATCAGCATAACAATGGAAACTAATTCTATGTTTCCTTATAATATTTCCAAGTGGCATCATATATATTGAAAATAACAGAGGGCCTAACACAGATCCCTGCGGCACTCCATAGTTTACTGGAGTTATGGTCGATTTTTCTCCATTTAAATAGACAAAATGGTAGCGGTCAGATAGGTGTGATTTGAACCAGCTTAGTGTTTGTCCTTGAACACCAGTATAATTTTGTAGTCGATCTAAGAGTAATGTATGATCTATAGTATCGAACGCAGCACTAAGATCAAGTAAAACTAGTATTGAAATACAGCCTTAGTCAGAAGCTAAAAGTAAATCATTTGTGATTTTAACGAGCGCAGTTTCAGTGCTATGATGCGGTCTGAATCCAGACTGAAACTTTTCATAGATATCATTTTGTTGCAAGAAAGAGCCCAGTTGAGCGGACACCACTTTTTCTAATATTTTAGACATAAATGGAAGATTTGAAATGGGTCTATAATTTGCTAGATTATTATGATCTAATTGTGGTTTCTTAATGAGAGATTTTATAACTGCCAGTTTAAATGTTCTTGGAACATGACCTAAAGATAAAGACGAGTTAATAATATTGAGGAGAGGCTCTTCCACTACAGGTAACACTTCTTTCAGTAGTTTAGTTGGTATAGGATCTAATAAACATGTTGTTGTTTTAGAGGCGCGATTAAAGATTGAACGTTTACAATTGTGGTTCTGATGCTTTCTATTTTCTCAGTGAAGAAGTTCATGAAATCATTACTACTGAACTGTAACAGGATATTTTGTTCGGGTGACGTCTGTTTATTTGTTAGTCTAGCCACGGTGTTAAATAAAAACCTTGGATTGTTTTGGTTGTTTTCTATTAGTTTGCGGAGGTGCTCAGCCCTGGCCGCTTTCAGGGCCTTTTTATAACGTGACATACTGTCTTTCCACGCGATTCTAAAGACCAGTGCCTAGTACAGTAATGTAGCACCTTGAAAAGCCTTCAAAATGTACTCTTACTGCTAATTAAAATAACGTTTAAAGAAAATTTTGGTTTATCAGAAAAAAAGTACATATAATTATATATTCACACACACACACACACACACACACACACACACACACACACACACACACACACACACACACACACACACACACACACACATATTATAATGAGCTCCAAGCCATTCGCTGAGAAAATGCACAGCTGCTGCAATCACACCAAGCCTTTCGTACTGACCTGATGGAGTTAAAAGAAAATCATACTGAGTTCAAAGAACTGGTCAATTTGCCCAAACCCTTAGAGCAGACCTCGGCACAACTAAAAGCCATGATTGTCCTCCAGTGCGACCAGAACCCTAACTGCCATCCAGTCCTTCCTGTCGTATAGACCAGACAGAGCTGACCACATCAGCTGATGATGAAGAGTGGCCTGGGCTTCCACCCTGGCCCGAACTGAGAAGGGGTTAAAGTTAACAAAACCTGACACAGCTACATACCAACCAGAGGTACCAAAGTACTCAAGGGTCTCACAGGCTCGCCTTTCACAAGCATACCGCTATTCTCAGTATTGATCTCAAAATCCAGATGTGCTACCACCGCCTCCAACACCCTAAGACCTCAGAGTGTTATTATGCTCAGCTGCACAGACCTTGTATCGGAAAACTTTTCGAGCCCAAATTCCAGTTTCTTCTCCCCGACTTGGGTCCATACCAGCTCAGTTGAGTCATCTAGCACCTGTGGTCAAGGAAGAGTCAAACATGCCACACTTAACCCACACATCAGTGTCAGAGTATGTGTATAGAGGGCCTATCCCTACTATCCCCAAGTTCAGCAGACCAGATCCAAGTGAGTTCACCAGACTTCGAATAGGTTTGGAAAATGTGAAACTATACTCCATTATCATATGTCAAGCCAACAATCCCTACACACGCTGTGCTCAGGGCTGCACCAATGGCACGGTCATTGCACCACCCTCGCACGTTCACAAAAGAGAAGCTGCCATCCAGACCGGAAGTCACTTCATCACCCAGGGACCCTTGCGGCTGAAGAGGAGCGCATCACTCACTGGTACGTCCTAACTTTACCATGGTAGATTATGTAGTTGTGGATCAAAAGGAAAGGTGTTAAATGCTAATGTTCCTTATTCATTTCCAGAGGCCATCAGTCCAAGCTTGAACCTGAACCTTGTTTTCGTCGCTGGATGTGTCGTAGCAGTAGTTGCCATGGTGTGTGGAATGATGTTCTACAAATCCAGGGGATCAAAGATCAACTATCAACTTTTGAAAGCAGATGAGATTTGATCGGATCAGTTCGAACTATGATCAAAAGTTGGCAACTAGTTAATCAACATATTTTGGTGGCATGTATTTCTGTGGTGTCTGCAAAATGTTTTTTTTTTTTATATGTTTGGTTTGGTAATATAATAACAAAAGCATCTGTTCTGTCTGCATGAATATAACTTCTAGTCACGTGTGTGTTCTGTAGCTCTTTTTGCTCCAAGTTTGTTAAAATGTTTTATGTCAGCTACTGCTTGTCATTTACATGTATTCTTCTTTTCACAATTAAATCTCCATAACAATTACACAGCCTAAGTATTATGACTTAAAACATAAGCCTTAGTGTACCTGTCTCTTAAAAGTGTCGCATACAATTAAACTACATGACTAATAAGTGCTTACATGGCAAAAGGTTTTTACATGTTGCAAAGCTTTGGGCTTAACATTTTCGGAATATTTGAAGTTAGCACTACGTCACACAACTTTCACATGCATTGTTAGTTTTCATATTGGGTTTTTTCCATTTACTGATACGAACCTAAGCAAGTCAAGTCAAGTCAAGTTTATTTGTATAGCGCTTTTCACTATACAGATTGTATCAAAGCAGCTTCACAGTATTAAATTAAAATAATACAACAAAGTTTGTTTCAAGAGGAATTTATTGATTGATAAAATTAAATTAAATATCCCCAAAATATCCCCAACTGAGCAAGCCGAAGGCAACAGTGGCAAGGAACCGAAAAACTCCATCAAGTGACCTAATGGTGTCCTAAAACTCCATCAGGTGACCTAATGGAGAAAAAAAACCTTGGGAGAACCCAGGCTCAGTCGGGGGCCAGTTCTCCTCTGGCATTTATGAGCTAGAGGCCGGATTGTAGTTTGAACTGTAGGATTATAGGAATGCCTGGCTGAAGAGATGCGACTTTAATCTAGTTTTAAACTGGGAGAGCGAGTCTGAGCAACGAACAGTATCAGGAAGACTATTCCAGAGTTTTGGAGCCAAATGTGAAAATGCTCTCCCTCCTTTGGTGGTTCTGGATATCCTAGGTATGACCAAAAGCCTTGAATTTAGTGATCTTAAAGAGCGCGATGGATTATAGGGCGATAGAAGATCCGTTAAATAGACTGGAGCTAAGCCGTTTAGGGCTTTATAAGTCAGTAGCAATATCTTATAATTAATACGGAGCTTTATAGGTAACCAATGCAGTGATGATAATATCGGTGTTATATGATCATATTTTCTTGATCTCGTAAGAACTCTAGCGGCGGCATTTTGGACTAACTGTAGCTTGTTTATTGAGGATGCAGGACAACCAGCTAATAAAGCATTACAGTAATCCAGTCTCGAGGTCATGAATGCATGAACTAACTTTTCTGCATCAGAAACTGATAGCATATTACGTAGCTTAGCAATGTTTCTAAGGTGGAAAAAGGCTGTTTTTGTAACATATGAAATATGATTTTCAAAAGACAGGTTGCAATCGAGTATAACACCCAGGTCTTTTACTGTAGAGGATAAAGTAACAGGACATCCTATGATGTTAAAGTTGTATTGTGCGAGGTTTTGTGGGCGGTTTTTTGAACCGATAAGTATTACCTCTGTCTTGTCTGGATTTAATAAAAGAAAATTACGCATCATCCAATCTTTTAAATCTTTAACACACTCTGTCAATTTGGAAAATTTAGCGTTTTCATCCGGCCGTGATGAAATATATATTTGAGTGTCATCAGCATAACAATGGAAACTAATTCTATGTTTCCTTATAATATTTCCAAGTGGCATCATATATATTGAAAATAACAGAGGGCCTAACACAGATCCCTGCGGCACTCCATAGTTTACTGGAGTTATGGTCGATTTTTCTCCATTTAAATAGACAAAATGGTAGCGGTCAGATAGGTGTGATTTGAACCAGCTTAGTGTTTGTCCTTGAACACCAGTATAATTTTGTAGTCGATCTAAGAGTAATGTATGATCTATAGTATCGAACGCAGCACTAAGATCAAGTAAAACTAGTATTGAAATACAGCCTTAGTCAGAAGCTAAAAGTAAATCATTTGTGATTTTAACGAGCGCAGTTTCAGTGCTATGATGCGGTCTGAATCCAGACTGAAACTTTTCATAGATATCATTTTGTTGCAAGAAAGAGCCCAGTTGAGCGGACACCACTTTTTCTAATATTTTAGACATAAATGGAAGATTTGAAATGGGTCTATAATTTGCTAGATTATTATGATCTAATTGTGGTTTCTTAATGAGAGATTTTATAACTGCCAGTTTAAATGTTCTTGGAACATGACCTAAAGATAAAGACGAGTTAATAATATTGAGGAGAGGCTCTTCCACTACAGGTAACACTTCTTTCAGTAGTTTAGTTGGTATAGGATCTAATAAACATGTTGTTGTTTTAGAGGCGCGATTAAAGATTGAACGTTTACAATTGTGGTTCTGATGCTTTCTATTTTCTCAGTGAAGAAGTTCATGAAATCATTACTACTGAACTGTAACAGGATATTTTGTTCGGGTGACGTCTGTTTATTTGTTAGTCTAGCCACGGTGTTAAATAAAAACCTTGGATTGTTTTGGTTGTTTTCTATTAGTTTGCGGAGGTGCTCAGCCCTGGCCGCTTTCAGGGCCTTTTTATAACGTGACATACTGTCTTTCCACGCGATTCTAAAGACCAGTGCCTAGTACAGTAATGTAGCACCTTGAAAAGCCTTCAAAATGTACTCTTACTGCTAATTAAAATAACGTTTAAAGAAAATTTTGGTTTATCAGAAAAAAAGTACATATAATTATATATTCACACACACACACACACACACACACACACACACACACACACACACACACACACATATTATAATGAGCTCCAAGCCATTCGCTGAGAAAATGCACAGCTGCTGCAATCACACCAAGCCTTTCGTACTGACCTGATGGAGTTAAAAGAAAATCATACTGAGTTCAAAGAACTGGTCAATTTGCCCAAACCCTTAGAGCAGACCTCGGCACAACTAAAAGCCATGATTGTCCTCCAGTGCGACCAGAACCCTAACTGCCATCCAGTCCTTCCTGTCGTATAGACCAGACAGAGCTGACCACATCAGCTGATGATGAAGAGTGGCCTGGGCTTCCACCCTGGCCCGAACTGAGAAGGGGTTAAAGTTAACAAAACCTGACACAGCTACATACCAACCAGAGGTACCAAAGTACTCAAGGGTCTCACAGGCTCGCCTTTCACAAGCATACCGCTATTCTCAGTATTGATCTCAAAATCCAGATGTGCTACCACCGCCTCCAACACCCTAAGACCTCAGAGTGTTATTATGCTCAGCTGCACAGACCTTGTATCGGAAAACTTTTCGAGCCCAAATTCCAGTTTCTTCTCCCCGACTTGGGTCCATACCAGCTCAGTTGAGTCATCTAGCACCTGTGGTCAAGGAAGAGTCAAACATGCCACACTTAACCCACACATCAGTGTCAGAGTATGTGTATAGAGGGCCTATCCCTACTATCCCCAAGTTCAGCAGACCAGATCCAAGTGAGTTCACCAGACTTCGAATAGGTTTGGAAAATGTGCTTCCTCCATGGGACTGAACTGAACTCTTTAAATATCAAACACTTGTGGACCACTTAAAGTTGGATGAAGCTTAGCCGATGCTTTTTTTAACCTGACCCATTTACTGACACCATGGTGGCCCTTCCATGAGAAGTTTGGTCAGCCCCACCAACTAGCTTTGAGGAAAATTGCCAGTGTCCTGGAAGCCCCTGATGTAAAGTCATTGGTGGGTTTATTGAAGACTTTATGACCTGAAGGTGACATTGAACTGAATTGTGGGTCACATGTTGCATGTCTTTTGAGCATACCTTCTGAGCAGCAAACTGAGTTCCGTCGTCACATGTTTCGGCAACCTGGAACTGTACCTACTTTATATGACCTCTCAAACTGGCTCCGTTATGAAGCCTGGTGCCATGACTTTGATGTTGAGATTTCCTCATTAAGAGTTCCAGACCAACAGACTTCAAGATCTGTACAGAGTAAAAAGACTGTAGCAATTCTTCATGGGGTTGGAGAGGCTAACGTAACTTCCCTGTCACTTCTGAAGGGTATTACTCCACCGACCAAGCCAGTCGATGTAAAACGGTTCTGTTCCTTCTGCGATAATACAGAGCATTATTTGAGTCAATGCAAAGCATTTTCTAAACTAACCACTGACCAGGCCAAAGACTGGATTCGAGTAAACAGTTGTTGTTGGCGCTGTGCCAGGACTCATCACGCTGCTCAGTGTGACTTGAAGAAGCCCTGTGTGTCAAGGCAAGGCAAGGCAAGGCAAGGCAAGGCAAGTTTATTTATATAGCACATTTCATACACAATGGCAATTCAAAGTGCTTTACATAGAAGAAATTAAAATAATAAAAAGAAATAAGAATAATTAAAACAGTTTAGAAAAATAAAATGAAATACAGTACAGTACAGTCGGACGAACAGTGGCACAGTGCTCATTCAGTAAATGCATAGCTAAACAAAAGTGTTTTGAGTCTGGATTTGAATGTGACCACTGTAGGAGCACATCTGATCTCTTCTGGAAGCTGGTTCCAGCTGCGGCTGGCATAATAGCTAAAAGCAGACTCACCATGCTTAGAGTGAACCCTTGGTATTTCTAGCTGATATGATCCTAATGATCTGAGTGATCTGTTGGGTTTATATTCAGTGAGCATGTCTGCAATGTATTGAGGTCCTAGGCCATTGAATGATTTATATACCAGTAATAATACTTTGAAATCAATCCTAAATCTAACTGGGAGCCAGTGTAAAGACCTGAGGACTGGTGTGATATGTTCATATTTTCTGGTTCTGCTCAGAATCCTGGCGGCAGCGTTCTGTATGAGCTGCAACTGTCTTATGGTCTTTTTGGAAAGGCCAGTGAGGAGTCCATTACAATAATCCACCCTGCTGGTGATGAAAGCATGCACAAGTTTCTCTTAGGGCGTTTTTCCACTGGGTTCGTTTGCTGCGGTCCGAACCCGAGTGCGCTAGTTCCCGGCGCCTCCCGCAGCGTTGGTCTGGTTTCACACTCAATTAATTGTATCGAACCCAGGTGCGTTAGCAGTGATCTTACGTCATCGCAAACGCAATCAAACAATGATATCGACAGTGATACGCATGCGCGGGATACTATACTTCCTGAACAAGCGCGCACCCGAGTCCGTGTTGCTTGCACATTAACGCGAACCGCACCACGGTTCGGGAGCAACCGAGCTCAGACCACCTCCTCCAGCTAGTCTCGGGTTCGGTACTCTAGTGCGCACCCGGGTCCGATGACAGCGTTCACATTAACGATTTTTCATGCGAACCGTGCCCCGGTCCGCACTAAACTGCCAGTGTGAAAGCGCCCTAAGTCTTGTCTGGAAACAAAGCATCTAATTCTTGCAATATTTCTTAGATGATCTAATTCTTGCAATATTTTTTAGATGATAGTATGCTGATTTAGTTATTGCTTTGACATGACTACTGAAACTAAGGTCTGACTCTAGTGTCACACCAAGATTCCTGACTTGATTTTTAGTTGTTTGACCCCTGGAGTGAAGGTATGCGTTCACCTTGAGAACTTCATCTTTGTTTCCAAATGCAATGACTTCAGTTTTATCTTTGTTTAACTGAAGAAAGTTTTGGCACATCCAACTGTTGACTTCATCAATGCATTGGCACAGGGAGTCAATTGGGCTGTAATCGTTAGGCGATAGGGCTAAGTACAGCTGTGTGTCGTCTGCATAGCTGTGGTAAGCAATTTGGTTCTTTCTCATTATTTGGCTCATTGGGAGCATATACAGGTTGAACAGGAGTGGCGCCAGAATTGAGCCTTGAGGGACTCCGCATGTCATGGATGTCCACTCAGACTTATGGTCTCCTATATTCACATAATAACCTCTCCCATCTAAGTATGACCTGAACCATTTTAGGACTATCCCAGAAAGCCCCACCCAGTTTTCCAGCCTGTCAAGAAGTATGTTATGATCGACAGTGTCAAATGCAGCACTGAGGTCGAGTAGTACCAGCACTGATAATTTGCCTGAATCAGTATTTAAGCGAATATCGTTTATTAACTTTATGAGCGCTGTCTCTGTGCTGTGATGCGGTCGGAAACCAGATTGAAAATTGTCAAAGTATCCATTCGAGCTTAAGAATTTGTTCAGCTGATTGAAGATAACTTTTTCTATGATCTTGCCTATGAAAGGAAGATTTGAGATCGGTCTATAGTTGCTTAATATGGTCTTATCCAGATTGTTCTTTTTCAGGAGGGGCTTGACAACTGCAGTTTTCAGGGAGTTTGGAAAACTCCCAGAGAGAAGTGAGGCATTTACCACTTCTAGAAGATCTGCTTCTAAACTGTTTAACACACTTTTGAAAAAAGATGTGGGAAGTGTGTCAAGAGCGCATGTTGATGTTTTAAGGTGCTGTACGGTTTCTACCAAAATTTTGCCATCAATTTTATTGAAATCAGACAAAGTTACTACTTTTTCAGGTGGTCTGATCTGTCTGACCCCAGCGCAACTCAATGATGTGCTGATCACCTCTCTGATATTATTGATTTTCTCAGAGAAGAAAGAAGCAAACTCACTGCACTTGCTGTTTGAGAGCATTTCACTGGGAATCTGGCTTGGGGGGTTTGTCAGTCTCTCTACAGTAGCAAAAAGAGTGCGTGTGTTGTTTAAATTGCAGTTTATAATATTTGAGAAGAAAGTCTGTCTAGCTTTGCCTAGTTCCATATTGAAAGCATGAAGGCTGTCTTTGTAGATGTTATAATGGACTACAAGCTTTGTCTTCCGCCACATGCGCTCTGCTTTTCTGCATTGTCTTTTCATATTTTGCACTGCTGTTGAGTTTCTCCAAGGTGCTTTTTGTCTGCCACTCTTCTTCCTGACTTTCACAGGAGCAATATCATCAATTGCACTTTTAACTTTTGAGTTAAAAGAATCAAGGAGAAAATCAACAGAGTCAGCAGATATGCTTGGTGTTAAGGATATAGCCTTCATAAATAGTACACTAGTGTTCTCATTTAAGCATCTCTTCTTGACAGACACAGATCTAGCTTCAGTGGCAGGAGAGATCAATATATCAAAGAAAATACAGAAATGATCAGACAGTGCTACATCCTTAATAACAATCGATGAAATGTTTAGACCCTTACTGATAAGTAAATCTAGAGTGTGTCCATGATTGTGTGTGGGTCCATGTACATGCTGAGTCAGATCAAAAGTTTTTAAAACAGTTTTGATTTCTTTTGCCATTTTGTTTTCTGCATTATCTATGTGAATGTTAAAATCTCCAGCAATGGCAAAACAGTCAAACTCTGAGGTAATTGTTGATAACAGTTCTGTAAATTCCTCAGCAAAGGCTGGAGAGTATTTTGGAGGCCTGTAAATAATGATGAGTAAAATGCGTGGAGCACCTTTTAATACAATACCCAGATATTCGAAAGACGTGTAGTTCCCAAATGTTATTTGCTTACATTGATAGATATCTTTAAAAAGAGCAGCTAGACCCCCACCTCTCTTAACAGCTCTGCAGACACTCATAAAAGTAAAGTTAGGAGGGGATGTTTCATTTAGGATTGTTGCACTGCAGCTGTCTTCTAGCCAGGTTTCATTTAGAAGCATAAAATCCAGGTTGTTTGTGGTTATTAAGTCATTGACTAGAAGTGATTTATTTTTAAGTGAGCGGATGTTTAAAATTGCTAACTTAACAGTCTTACTTTTTTTCCCTACACCAATCTTAGTTAGACGTGCAATAGGCACCAGATTAGTTGAGTTTGCTGTACGGCTATTGAAGGCCTTAGACTTTCTATCTTGTAATAGAACAGCAATAGAGAAAGATACAGGCACACTGGGTTCCCGCTTGTTCTGTAAACATTTGAGAAAGTTACTGTTATCAAAGCGGGGACCCGACACATATCACTGAGAGCTGGTATCAGTTGTTTTTGGTTCACCTCGAGCAGATGGAGGAGGGTGTGGGCCCTGGCGTTGTGGCAGAGGCCGAAGAGCTCTCACAGAGGCAGGGGGAGGGTGAGCTGGGCCTGCAGGCTTTGGTGGTAGCGGTGCCCTACGTTTTTTGGTTGATATCTGGGGGCTTGCAGCAAAAGAGTGGGATAGTCTGGTTCCAGCATGCACCAGTTCTTCCATTTTCTGTGAGACAAACACCTCCACCCTCTTCACAATGTAAATGTCAGATCCTCCCAAGAGTACACAATCAGTGCTGAGAAGAGTTGCCTTACCAGTTCCTCTCCAGACAGATCTCCATTACTATGGCAGAAGGATATGCCTTGGTTGCACGACCCTAAGGAGTCAGTCATGCCTAATCTTAGCAGTATCAATAAATGTTTAATAAAGGATCCAGTGAAAACAGAGACCTATAGTGCAGATATGGAGAAGCTCATGGAGACAGGAGCTCTCCAGGAAGTAACTAAGGAGACAGTGTCACGGTAGATGTATTCTCTGTTCCTTCTAGTCTCGTGTTTATGTTGTTGTGTGAGCGCGTGTGTTGTGGGCGTGAGTGTATGACATCACTTGATCCGCTCCAGCTGATCATCATCACATCACCAGCTGCAAGCAATATCATGACTCCTTAAATACTTACCGTTGTTCTATCATCCTTGTCAGATCGTTGTTTGATGTCGTTCGTGTTGGTGTTCCGGTGTCCAGTTCCTGCCTTGTGTTCCTGTTCCAAGTCTTCGTTGTGGATTCACCCGTTGTCTCACCGTCACCTTCACTGCACTTCTTCACGGATCCTGACCATTGAAGTCCCTGCGTCACTCTTCACATCAGCTTGCACTGTTGGACTGTTGGACTGTTGTTCTCTCTCTAAATAAATCACTCGCAATTGCTTCCTGTCTCGTATCCAGTCATTATGACAGAACGATCTGACCGCGGAATGGAAGCAGCGAGCGCGTCTTCAGGATCATTTGAAGAGTTCATTCATCACAGTATCCGAAGAATGGATTCACAGCAGCAAGAGATCGGCGACACGGGTCGCGCAGTGCAAGCCTTGGTGACGCAGGTGTCCGAGCTCACCCAGCAGATCCAACGCATTCAGACTCCCGCTGCGCCGCCCACACCGGCCGTTCCCCCCACACCTCCGGCGAGAGCCCTCCAGTCAGAGCCCCGCCTACCTGTACCAGAGCCATATTCAGGTGAACCAGCTTTTTGTAGAGCATTTCTGACGCGTTGTTCGATGCACTTCGCTCTTCAACCACAGACTTTCCACACTGAACAGGCCAAAGTGGCGTTTGTATTAACATTGTTGACGGGAAAGGCAGCTCTTTGGGGAACGGCGGTGTGGGAGAACCGGAACCCATGCTGCGCCTCGTTCCAGACCCTCTCCGCCGAGATGAAGAAGGTTTTCGACCGAGCGGTCTCGGGAAGAGAGGCCGCTAGAACATTGGCGGATCTTCGGCAAGGAGAAAGATCAGTTTCCGATTTTTCAATCGAGTTCCGGACCTTGGCGGCGGAGTGCGGCTGGAACGAGGAGGCGCAGTGGGACATGTTACTGCATGGGCTGGCTGACCACGTCCAGAAGGAGATCTACGCCTTGGATCTACCTACCACACTGACCGGGCTGATTGATCTTGCTCTGCGGGTGGACGCTCGGTTGTCTAGGAGCGGGCGCCGAGCTCCGTCCACCCGTACCTTCGTAGGAATCGACGGGTCCAGATCCAATGGCAGGGACGTGGTCAGCCCCGTCTACGATCCCGAGCCCATGCAGGTGGGTCGAGCTCGGCTTTCCCGGGAGGAGCGGGAGAGGCGGAGGTCCCAGGGCCTCTGCCTGTATTGTGGAGGAGCAGGACATTTCGCATACAACTGCCCAGTAAAAGGCCAAGCCCGATAGTAAACTTGAGGCTACTATCGGGTGGGATCTCCGCCAGGAAGACCTCATCCTCGATTTCATCTACCTCCACGCTCCTTCCGGTAAGACTAAGATGGTCAGTCCACCAGCACGATTGTCGAGCACTTCTGGATTCGGGGGCAGAAGGTAATTTTATGGACCACACTTTCGCACGGCAGTTTCAGATTCCCCTCAAACCCCTCACACACAGTATTGCGGTTCACGCACTCAATGGACAAGAACTCCCTACGATTTCCCTCTCCACTGAAGATTTAACTCTCATCACTTCTGGCAACCATTCTGAGACTATTTCGTTTTTCATCATGGATTCACCTCTTGCACCCGTCGTCCTCGGACATCCCTGGCTCATCCAACATAACCCCCGAGTGGACTGGCATCATAAAGCCATACTGGAGTGGAGCAAGGAGTGTCATAAGTCCTGTCTCGTGTCTGCCTGTTCGTCTGTGCCTGTTTCTGTTTTTCAGGAGGAAGCAGGGGATTTGTCTAACGTGCCCGCGG
The DNA here is from genome assembly GCF_965113295.1 of Leuciscus leuciscus. Lineage (NCBI taxonomy): Eukaryota > Metazoa > Chordata > Actinopteri > Cypriniformes > Leuciscidae > Leuciscus > Leuciscus leuciscus. Next base: position 3,785,939 of record NC_138735.1, on the reverse strand, counting down.
AGTATCTGGACCTGAAGGAGGTGTTCAGTAAGTCTCGTGCTGCTTCTCTCCCTCCGCATCGTCCCTATGACTGTGCAATAGATTTACTGCCAGGTAAGTCTCCGCCTAAGGGCAAGTTATATTCACTCTCTATTCCTGAGAGGGAGGCTATGGAGAAATATATTTCTGATTCTCTAGCAACCAAGTTCATTCGCCCTTCCTCTTCTCCAGCGGGGGCAGGGTTCTTTTTTGTGGGGAAGAAGGACGGGTCTCTGCGACCTTGTATTGATTACCGAGGGTTGAATAACATCACGGTAAAGAATACCTATCCTTTGCCGTTGATGTCTTCAGCTTTCGAGAGGTTGCAGGGAGCGTCCATCTTCACAAAATTGGATTTGCGTAACGCTTATCATTTGGTTCGCATTAGGGAGGGGGATGAGTGGAAAACTGCCTTTAACACCCCCAGGGGGCACTTTGAATATTTGGTCATGCCTTTCGGGCTGTCCAACTCCCCGGCAGTTTTCCAGGCACTGGTCAATGACGTGTTGCGAGATATGATCGATCAGTTCATATATGTCTACCTGGACGACATATTGATTTTTTCTTCTTCTCTCCAGGAACATGTGCAACACGTCCGACAAGTGCTTCAGAGGTTGCTAGAGAATGGTCTTTTTGTCAAGGCGGAGAAATGCGATTTTCATGCACAGTCAGTTCCCTTCCTGGGGTACATCGTGTCGTCTGAAGGTATGCGGATGGACCCTGAGAAGATCAAGGCTGTGGTAGATTGGCCAAGCCCGGATTCTCGCAAGGCCCTGCAGAGGTTCCTGGGGTTCGCCAAATTCTATCGGCGTTTTATTCGCAATTTCAGCCAACTAGTCGCACCTCTGACTGCCTTGACCTCCCCCAGAACGACGTTCAGGTGGTCTAACACAGCCGAGGCTGTGTTTACCAAACTGAAAGGCCGCTTTGTTTCAGCCCCCATCCTTGTCGCCCCTGATTCTTCACGTCAGTTCGTGGTGGAGGTCGACGCGTCAGAGGTGGGAGTAGGTGCAGTGTTGTCCCAACGCTCCCCTGTAGACGACAAGATGCATCCCTGCGCGTTTTTTTCTCACCGGCTGTCCCCGGCAGAACGCAATTACGACATTGGTAACAGAGAGTTGTTGGCAGTTAAGTTAGCATTGGAGGAATGGCGCCACTGGTTAGAAGGGTCGGGGTTACCTTTTATCGTCTGGACTGATCATAAGAATCTAGAGTATATCCGAACTGCCAAAAGATTGAACTCCAGGCAGGCTCGGTGGGCACTTTTTTTCGGTCGTTTTGATTTTTCTATCTCTTATCGTCCGGGTTCCAAGAACATCAAACCCGACGCCTTGTCTCGTATATTTGATTTTTCCGAACGCCCGACTACTCCCGAGTGCATTTTGCCTGAAACTCTAGTCGTTTCCACACTCTCATGGGAGATCGAATCGAGGGTCGAGAAGGCCTTAGAAGGGGTAACGCCTCCGCCCGGTGGTCCACCGAGTCGTTTGTTCGTGCCGGAGGGATTACGGTCCGACGTTATCCAGTGGGGTCATGGCTCCAACGTGGCTTGCCATCCAGGAGTTAATCGCACTAGTTTTTTAGTCAGGCAACGATTCTGGTGGCCACGCATGGCTCGCGACATTCACGATTTTGTTTTGGCTTGCTCGGTTTGTGCCACTGGTAAGACTTCCAATCGACCTCCAGATGGGTTACTTCAACCGCTGTCGGTTCCTTCGAGACCCTGGTCCCATATCGCTCTAGATTTCATTACCGCCCTCCCACCCTCTCAGGGGAACACAGTCGTTTTGACTGTGGTGGACCGGTTCTCGAAGGCAGCCCATTTTATTCCCTTACCCAAATTACCCTCAGCTAAGGAGACAGCGGTAGCAGTCGTAGACCACGTCTTTCGTTTACATGGCCTCCCGATTGACGTGGTTTCCGACAGGGGACCCCAGTTCGTGTCCAAATTTTGGCGAGAGTTTTGTAGATTACTGGGGGCGACGGTTAGTCTGTCCTCAGGGTTTCATCCCCAGAGCAATGGTCAAACCGAGAGAGCCAACCAGGATTTGGAGAGAGTGTTGCGATGTTTGGTATCCAAGAATCCTTCCTCATGGAGCCAACAACTTTCTATGGTGGAGTACGCTCACAACACGTTGCCAGTGTCGGCCACGGGCCTTTCTCCATTTGAGTGTAGTGTAGGTTACCAGCCACCTATTTTTCCCAGTCTGGAATCCGAGGTTGCGGTTCCCTCCGCTCACGCCTTTGTTCAGAGGTGTCACCGCACTTGGAATAGAGCCCGTGAGACTCTACTCCAAGTGGGGGCGCGCACCAAGGCCAAGGCCGATCGCCACAGGTCAAAGCCTCCCGTATACGTCGTGGGTCAAAAAGTGTGGCTTTCAACCAAGAACATTCCTTTGCGCACCGTCTCTAATAAGCTTGCACCCAAATTTATTGGCCCGTTTACTGTCACCAAGATCATTAGTCCGGTGGCAGTCCGCCTCAAATTACCTCCCGCGTACAGGAGGATCCATCCCGCCTTTCATGTGTCTAAAATTAAGCCAGTGTTTCATTCTCACATTAATCCGCCTGTCCCGGTTCCTCCTCCACCGCGACTCGTAGATGGGGAGACCACATATTCGGTTAATCGTATTCTGGACTCTAGGCGGAGGGGACGCGGATTTCAGTACTTGGTGGACTGGGAAGGTTACGGTCCGGAGGAGAGAAGTTGGGTACCTGCTAGAGACATCCTGGATCACTCCCTTATCGATGATTACAATCGACAGGTAGGGGAGCCTGGGAACGCCAGGAGGCGTTCTTAGGAGGAGGGGTACTGTCACGGTAGATGTATTCTCTGTTCCTTCTAGTCTCGTGTTTATGTTGTTGTGTGAGCGCGTGTGTTGTGGGCGTGAGTGTATGACATCACTTGATCCGCTCCAGCTGATCATCATCACATCACCAGCTGCAAGCAATATCATGACTCCTTAAATACTTACCGTTGTTCTATCATCCTTGTCAGATCGTTGTTTGATGTCGTTCGTGTTGGTGTTCCGGTGTCCAGTTCCTGCCTTGTGTTCCTGTTCCAAGTCTTCGTTGTGGATTCACCCGTTGTCTCACCGTCACCTTCACTGCACTTCTTCACGGATCCTGACCATCGAAGTCCCTGCGTCACTCTTCACATCAGCTTGCACTGTTGGACTGTTGGACTGTTGTTCTCTCTCTAAATAAATCACTCGCAATTGCTTCCTGTCTCGTATCCAGTCATTATGACAGACAGACTCTGATGAATGTTGGTATATACCCCACCATCTTGTCAGTCATAATGGGAAATCCCACATTGTTTTCAAATGTTCCCTCCAATATCATGGGCAACGTCTCAACCAGTATCTGGAGCCTGGCCCTACCCTTGGAGCATCATTGCTAGGTGTACTCATCAGATTTAGGGAGCATGCAGTTGCACTAAGTGGTGACATCAAGGCAATGTTGCATCAGGTTCGCCTCCTTCCGGAAGATTGCCCCCTACTGCGGTTCCCTTTCCTACCACTGCTATGCTGATGACACGCAGCTCTTCCTCTCCTTTCAACCAGATGATCCCACAGTAGCTGCACGGGTCTCAAGCTGTCTGGCGGACATCTCCACATGGATGAAGGAACATCACCTGCAGCTCAACCTGGCAAAGACTGAGCTTCTCGTCCTCCCTGCCAATCCGTCTCTACAGCACGACTTCACCATCCAGCTAGAGTCATCATTAATCACCCCATCAAGATCGGTCAGAAATCTTGGAGTAACGTTTGATGACCAGCTGACCTTCACAGATCACATTTCAAAGACAGCTCGATCATGCAGGTTTGCACTGCACAACATCAGGAAGATCAGGCCCTTCCTAACTGAGCATGCAACACAACTTCTCGTCCAGGCCCTGGTCATCTCTAGGCTTGACTACTGCAATGCTCTTCTGGCTGGACTTCCAGCATGTGCAACCAAACCCCTACAGATGATCCAGAATGCTGCAGCTCGTCTTGTCTACAACGAGCCCAAGAGGGCCCACGTCACTCCTCTGTTCATCTCTCTGCACTGGCTACCTCTCGCTGCTCATCTCTAGGCTTATAACATTCTAAAAGCTCTTAATTCCACAGATAACTGGTAGGTGTATTTACTAGGTTGCTTCAGAGGCATAAGGTACTGTAAGTATTACATACAACAATGCAACAATAATAAAACAATGCTGTGGCAAGCAGGACGAGGTCGAGGGCCGTAAGAGATACGAGACCGGTGTGTTTTGCAGGTGTCGCTTATTATCAATCACGCCACCGGCCTAGCGCCGTCCTCCCACGGCCCTCGACCTCGACCTCGTCCCGCTCGCCACAAATGCATTGACATTTACTTTTTACTTTTGATACGTAAGTACTTTTAAAAACGAGTACGTCTGTACAATTTTTACTTGTAACGGAGTAATATTTGACCAGTGGGATCTGTACTTTCACTCAAGTAAGGAAGTTATGCACTTTGTCCACCTCTGGTTAAACGTATTAGTACACAGGCCAGCTGACAAATATTACATATTTTTTCCACAAATAGGCCTATTTTTTTATTTTTTTATCCATAATTTAATGAGGGCCCAGTTCTGGGCCCCCCCTACCCTGGGCCCGGGACAACAGACCCGTTTGCCCCCCCCCCTATTATTTCCTTTTGATGATGCTATTTTGGAAAATTTTATTTTTCTGGATTCATGAATATAGTATATTAATGCCAAAGTAATTTTTATGTGACCAGACCAATAGTTATACTGTCTTCAATTGCCCATCCTCTGCAGTAATATCTTCACTAGAGGGAGCGGGGGCCGGTGAGAGGATTTTTCACGAGTGAAGATATTACTGCGCCAAGTCGAAGTGCTTACAAGCACTTGCTATGGTATTCCGCCATACAATATAGTTATCCATTTTACACGCTTAGAAAAGCGCAACGTTTTGTTTTGTGTCACCGTCCTAGGTCGAGTTACACTACGCGAGTAACTGTATTTAAATAGGGAAAACGTGGAGGTGTTTGGTAGCTTCTCTGCTTGGCCCATATTGAATGAACTGGGCTAAGCTAAGTGCTAACAAAGTTTCGCCGCAAGACAGAGCGATTTAGTGCACGCACTGAGACGAGAGAGGTATGTATCAACTCATCTTAGTTAAGGGAATAACATAGTTTAATATGAAAAATCGGTGGATTATCCCTTTAACAGTGTTGTGAATGAGTACTATGGTGGCTTTGACAAGCTGTCAGCCGTCGTTACTGATGGCGCATCTGCGATGCAAGGAAAACACAATGGTTTCGCCGGGCTCCTCCAACAGAGTGGGGTGTGGACTGTCCTATACTGCACTGCATCATCCATCAGGTGAGTTGTTTTATCTTCAGCTCACTTTTTATGATTATGAATATGGGCGGCCTTATGAGATTAATATGACAGGATGTGTAGATTTTAGCGCTCAATCTAATCTTTATTTTAATTCTACAGGAGGCTCTCTGTGACAAGACACTTAACTTCAGTCACGTTATGGATCTGGTGACTAAAGTTACAAATCTCATCCGAGGAGGGAATAGGTCTCTCAGTCACAGGAGGTTTGTAGCTTTTTTGGATGAAGTGAGCGCGGCGTATGGGGATTTACAAATGCACACCGAGATTAGATGGATGAGCCGAGGAAAGTGTCTGGAGCGTTTTTTTTGCGTTGCGCACCGAAATTACAAGGCGATACAAGTGCCTACACCCGAAAACTCAGAGACACAGAGTTTCTTTGCGATATGGCCTTCCTTACAGGGCATTACCTCACACCTCAATCAACTTTAAACTTTCCCCCCCTGTAGGTGAGATATAGCCTATGGTGGAAAGTATGCTTATGTTTTTCTGAGAGCCCACAATGTTTGCACTGGAATAATAATAATAAAAAAATTAAAAAGTTTGCTACTCAGTAATGTGTTTTGTTTGTTTATGTTAAAAGTTCATTTATGAATAGAAGCAGAAAAAAATTATTGAGTATGGAAATGCAGGTTGGTTCACTAAACATTACAGAGTCTGTAATACAGACAGACATACATACTGAATGTTTTGTTCTTCTAAAATGGTACTGTAGCTCTAATTTTCCAATATCCCATTAAGTTTTTTCACTTAATAGGCTACTTTTCAGTTTTGTGCCATCATTGATTGTTTTTTTAGAGCCCAACATGTTTGCACTTGAATAATAATAAAAAATGTTTGCCACAGTAATGTGTTTTTGTTTGTTTATGTTAAAAGTTTATTCATGAAAAGAAGCTGAAAAAATAATTGAATATGGACATGCAGGTTGATTCACTAAGCAGAGTCTGTAATACAGACATACATACATTATGTTTTCTTCTAAAATGGTACCTCTAATTTTCCAATATCTCATTGGTGGAAGTGCACAGTCACATTTGGCAGAGGGCCAAATGTGACTGTGCACTTCCACCAATGGGATATCAGAGGGATAGTGATGATAAAATATTTGTGGCCCTCACTATCATCAAAGTTGCCCAATCCCTGGTGTAGACCTTAGAATATGATTACTTTTCAAAACAGCAAGTGATGACAGATTGTGATTAATAATATAGTCTGGGCAGATTACTTATGTTTTCCACCAGGTGGCGCTTGAAGACTGAGAAAATATCATCCACTGAGCCGCGTTCAAACTGAGTTGGGTCGTGAAGGTCAATCCCCCAGTTTCACAGATGAGGCATTAAGTGTAGTCTCAGACTAAAATGCATGTTTGAGCTGTCTTAAGCAACTTGCACTGACATATCTTAAAATATGTCAGTGCCATTGTTTTGTCTCAAGATTTTTACTCTTTGGCATAAAGGGGAAAATTATTTGAGTACCAAAGCTGCTTTTAAAGCCCATCTGAGATCCATAAAACCTCTGACAGGAGGAAGCTACAGATGACATCTACATTTAGCAGACCCTCTTAACCTTTGCGGTACATCAGTATATTGTATTTAATACTTAGGGATAGTTTGTTTTTCTTTCAAATCCATAAATAACATCCTTTTATCCTGTAACAGTGTTGTAGGATCACAAGATGGCAGGATTGCACTTTCTTTGTGGAAATTTGCTTTATCTGTGACATTCAGCTATTTCGAATGACCTTTTAAATTGTGTTCTTTATATATTGCTCAGACCATAATTATCGCTTTACAAACTACCATTCAAAAGTGCAGGGTTAGTAAGATTTATTTTTTAATTAATACTTTCATACAGCAAGGGTGCATTAAATTGACCAAACATGACAGTAAAGACATGTGTGATATGAATATGAAGCAGCACAATTGTTTTCAACATTGACAATAATCAGAAATGTTTCTTGAGCCGCAAATCATCATATTAGAATGATTCCTGAAGGATCATGTGACACTGAAGACTGGAGTAATGATGCTGAAAATCCAGCTTTGATCACAGGAATAAATATCATTACAATATATTGCAAAATATAATATACAAATAAAATATAATATATAAGCCATCTTACCAACCTCAAACTTTTGAAAGATATGTGTATATATAATCATGTTCAATGTCAATAAGCTAATTATTGTATTTCTAAATGACCTCATATAAGCCCTTAAGCAAGACCCTCAAGGAGAAAACAAGCACAACTCCATGTCCATTTAAACAATGTGCTTATTCATCAGTTCACGGGCTATGAGAAAGCACAGGCGATCTCAAGAGTATCTGCGATTTGCTGATAGCATTAATACGTTTGAAGACAGAATCCCTCACTGACTGCACAAGGCTATCTAATTGGCAATTAAAGCAACCTGAGACACTCGTCTCTAACGTGTCGAGGTTTAAAGGAACACACATAAAACAGATGAAGGATTCTTGCTCTTGGCAAGTAAGCACTTTCTTTTATGAGCCGACTGATTAGGGATTCTGTTCACCTGCGGCTCTCACAATCGAAGGAAAAAACGACCGCTGAGGTTCCCAGCAGAACTGCAGGCTCAGCGCTCGACCTGCTCCTGCAAATCAAATATGTGGGCATTATCACCGTGGGAGAATCCGTCTCTAATCAAATAACCAGTAATACTGGTACACGCCGGCCTGTGTTGTTTTGTTTGCTGTGCTTTAAATGCAAGCAGGATTTCAAGAGGAGTAATCTGAGGGTCTGTGCTTGGCACAAGAGACGGATCCGGCACGGCAAGGTCTGTGTGCCGTCAGGAAAAGGCCTGGCTGCCTTGGAAACAGAATAAGGCGACCCAAAGGAGGAAAGCACTCAAGAAGGGGGCGGGAAACAGAGGGAAAAAAGGTGGAGTGTTGTATGGAGAGAGAGAGAGAGAGAGAGGGAATGGAGAGCCAGAAGGCAGAGTGAAAACACACTGCATTCAAGAGAAAGAGTCAAAGTGAGAGACATCTGGGGGGTGGGAATGAAGTGGTGAATGAGGCAGAGAAAGTCTGAGGCGGTCTTCACACAACACTGCTCGCCTCGTTCATTCACAAAACAAACGCAGGAAGGCGTAGAGGAAGCTGGAGGAGAGAGAGAGAGAGAGAAAGAGAGAGAGAGTGAGAGAGTGATCCGCATAACAGGAGGCAGTGCAGCAACAGAGCATGCGAGTCCCCCGAGAAGACGGTTAACCGCAAACACAGAGCAGCGAGGCAGAGATCCTCACAGATGCCACAGACTCACACACCCTTGAGTGGAAACCAGAGGGCTCCTGGCACAGGGGGTCCCGACAGATGCGGCGGTCCCTGCGCAGGGCCCTGGGCTCGGCCCTCAGGTGGCTGGGGGTGAAGGTGTGTCGCAGGAGCGCGCTGTTGCTCGTCCTCGTGTGGCTGGCCTCCTGGCTCTTCCTCAACGGCCTGGTGTTCGTGCACAGGAACATGTTCTCAGACTTCTGCACTGACGACAAGAGCAAAGAGATCCTGCAGAGGGTGGTAAGCCTAACTTTTGTGATCGCTCATTTCCATATTTGATCAAAAAGGCTCTTAAGCTGTTGCTCACTAACTCGTCATTCATGCCAAACTTGACAAAAGAGCAAAAAAAAAAAAAGAAAAAGAAGGATTTGCAAACCGTTGTAGACTAAACACCACAGGTGAAAATTCTGAACTAATGGATATCAGCATACTTCCCCAGTTGATTAATCAAGTTGAGTTTTCGGAAATGTTATGTTAAAATTGCAAATGAAACACTATCTAATTAAATATGCACCAATTTGCTTACATTTCCATGTGAACATTGGATAAAGCCGGTTTCAAAAGTTTTACTTTTGGTATTTTACAGTTTTACAGCTGGGATATCTCTTTTTATCACTTTTTATCAGATAAAAAAAAAACAAAAAAAACATTTTCACCATGTTTTTAGGATTAAATTGTTTTATAACATCAGGCAAATGATGAAACTTTGTAAAAACCTTCAAAATATAGATGGAAATAAAACTGTAAAGTTTGGTGCATGTCAGTGCTGCTGGAGTGGCCTTTAAATATATGTATTGCCATTGAAATGTATATGTAATTAAAGAAAGTGCAATAAAATAAACACTTATTATGCTTTATTTCCACTAGTCTGAAGATGACATGAAGCAAAATAGCCCAAAGTGCAAGAAAAAAAGATTGGTTTTGCCTTAAACCTAAAATGCACGACAGTACTTTTACAATAGATTAATAGGCAAGTTTTTGAAAATACTATTAAACGAAAAGAAAAGGTCTATCATCAAAATTAGTTATCTTGTTGCAGTTGTAGCGATACCTCTGGGGATTTTGATGAATTTTCCACCAAATGATACACAAAGCGTTTCATAGGATTACTCAGTCAAGCATTGAATCATGGGTACCAGCAGTAACGGACCTCCATTAAAGGCTTAAGCTTTGTTCCTCCGAGGGAAACCTAAAGCTCTTTTAGAGCCACTGGATTATGTGATGTCAAGTGAGTGCTGAAAGAACATTTTGTTTGTTGCCACATCGGGAACCACAAAATCCTGTTAGCCTTCAAACTGGGATTGGAAGATGATTACTGGCAATAACTAGTAGGAAAGTTTTTGCACGCAAACTATCATTACTAAAAACTAAATGCATTAGCATGGGCATATTCAGAGCAAGTTTTTATTTTGAATATGCATGCAATAGTTTGAATGATCAAAATGCAGATTAAATATTAAAAACTGAAATAGAACAACCACTTATAATAATAATGATAATCATTATGTTAGCAATTAAATTTCAAACTGTAAAGTATGTACAAAAAAAAAAAACGTATCAAAGGTAATAAATGTATCAAACTATTACATTTTTTACGTTTTTTTCCCCCCGTTTGAAGTAACACTGATCATCTGAGCTATAACATGAATGTGAAATATACTGAGTGAATGACATTTTTGCTCCTGCGATATCTAAAAGCATGACACAAAAGTCATCTAATTCTTAATATTTGGGCAGGCTACGGTAAATATCACACTGAGTTCAACAGCTGCAAGCCAATGAAATGCTGCCGTGTGCCAATATTGTGCAAATGATGACTGGGTGGAGACACTAACTGTGAGGCATCTGTCATTTTGGCAATGAGGAAAAAGTGAAAATAACAGACATGGTTGATGTAATTGTTGGGTCTTAGTAAATTGAAATTCCCAAGGATGTTTAGTGAGGAATATTATGGTTCAGGTTCCAGAGTGCAAGGTTTTATATTGGGAGTTTTGGACAATGGGATTATTCTAAAATCATCTATTTTATAATGAAATTATTTTGTTTTGTGTTAGTATTCTTTAAACAGATTATTAACCCGCGCTTTGCAAACGCATTTTCAACCTTTCCGTATGTGCACAGCCGAAAGGTACATGAACAGTTTTGCTATGAATGAAGCCTTTGGCTACAAAAAGTGTGCAAGATGCGGTCACAATTTAAAAGTGCATACAAATGATTGACATTTAAATAATATCATAATCTATTTATTTTTATTACTCAATAATATTTCCAAAAAATTTTTTTTTTAAATAACAACATTAATTAACATTTTATTTGTGCACATTTTTGGGTTACACTTTATTTCGATAGTCTACTTTAGACATTCTACTAATTATAAGTAACTTTGCAACTACATGTCAACTAACTTTCACTAGAGTATTAGTAGATAGGGTCGGGACATGTAGTTGCAAAGTTACTTGTCAGTATAATGTCTGTTGGGGAACCTCAAAATAAAGTGTTACCAGACATTAAGCAGACACTCGACTAATACTCTTATGACTGCTAAAGTTGGCACGTAGTTGGAAAGATAATTATAATTAGTAGAATGTCTAAAGTGGATAATCTAAATAAAGTGTTACTGATCTTTGAAGTTTAACCGCTCTCAAATTAATTTTGTATTCATGTCCATGGATTTACATTTACAAAAAAACAAAAAAGAAACTCTCAGATGTAAGATGCCAATTTTTTTTTTTTTTTTACTTTCATTAATTTAGCAATGCTTTTACCCAAAGCGACTTCAAAATGAGAATTACACACGCTTTTGCATTTTGATTTGTTTATCCTGTTCTCTGTCTAGTTTTCCACTGAATTGTCTTACAGCGCATGCAGTTCAAAAGCTTTGTGACCGTTCTCTCATAAGGCACATTAGATGTTTGTTTGGTAATGCTTTCTAATCAAATCCTTCCATAAATTGTCACAGCGCTTTATTATGACCATGCACTTTGTCTTAAAAGCATTAAAAAATAAATAAAATAATAATAATAATGTTTATTTACAATGAGTGTAACGACTGAAAGGTGTAAATTCCTAATTTCAGATCTCAGGTCGCATTAATGGAGACCAAATCCATTCCTGGAGGTTTTCGTGATAAAGCAACTTACCATTCATGCATTATTTGTGACAGTATATCTCCAAAACACTAAAGCCTATTTCTCAGTCGATGAATTGTAAAAACATTCTGATGATCTGCCAAACAGTTAGCTTTTCTAAGGGGTTCAACATTGCAATAAACAACTCAGAGTGGTTCACATTCACACAATAAACTGTTTATAGTTTCTGGCAGCGTGTGGTTGAGAATCTTTGGGCAATTAGACTTTGAACTACACGAGACCCTTTTAATCAGCGGTGCCATCTGTCACCTGTGCAACCAGGCCTGTGTATAATAGAACTGTTGGCATGAGTTTATGAAACGTACCTAACTGTTGTTTTAGTGGTGCTCTGCCGCAGGCTCTCAATACACTTGCATGCTTTGTTTCTACTCTTGTGAAGGTTAAGCACAGATGGTCTTGCATGCGGTGGGTAGACACGGTCCACTGACTCGATGGACCTTCATGCTGAGATCATTGTTTTTGTTGTAGGTTTAATGCTTCAAATGTATAATTTGAACTACAGTTTGAATGGATGTTAGATGATGGAGAGATAAATATACTGCACATCAAATATTTCAGTGGCCACACACTTAAAAATGTATGAATGTCATTGCACCAAATAACAAAATATCAAACCCAACATTTATTTTAAAGGATGGTAGCACAAAAACTAGAGAATAAAAAAATTAACAACTATTTTATCCTATTAATAATTAAATATACAATGATCAAAGCTGAATTTTCAGCATCATTACTCCAGTCTTCAGTGTCACATGATCCTTCAGATCCGGTCTTCAGATCATTACATTTTTTGTGGAAACCGTGATACTTTTTTTTTTTTTTCTTTAGTAAATATAAAGTTCAAAAGAACAGCATTTATTTGAAATATAAATAAAAAAATTGTAAATGTCTTTACTGTCATTTTTGATCAATTTAATGCATCCTTGCAGGATAAAAGTATTAATTTCTATAAAATAAAAAAAGTAAAACATGACTTTATGCATCTGCTAAATAAAAACATCACCAGAACACCAATTGATTAAAAAACATTACAAAATATAAGAGATATTAATTGAGTATCATGTGTTTGCAGATGCCAGTTGATTTGATATTTGATATAATACAATAGCATTCATATGTTTTGAAAAATGGGGCTCTTTGGGGCCACTGTATGTGTTAGAGATGCACAATTCGGGATATATTAGGAATCATTTTTGATTAGACAGCTAACATGTCATTTACTGGAGGTTCTGACAAAATGTTAATGACTGCAGTCTGTTTTACAAAACATTTAATTCATTTGAATGATTTTTTAAAATCAGGTTGAATGAATGATTCAATGACTCACTCATAAAAATTGTTTCATTACTGGATGAATCAGCGTTTTTTTAAACGAATCTCTTGAATAAATGATTCAAAGACAAATACACTTTTTTAACAGTCACTTGTCGCCACCTACTGGTGTAACGATGAAACTGATACAATCGTTATTTGAAGCGCCAAGTTATTTTCTAAATGTGATTTGCTCTATTTTGATCGCTACTGTGCACATCTGTGTTTATATCCAAACTATAAACTTTTATCCCAGTACTTCTGTGATCATTTTTGTGAAGCCTGCTTCATACTTACAGTATACAGTAAACGGCTCTCTCTGGCTCAGCGTCAACGCAGATCTGAATGTTCACTGGGATTGGACATGGCAAAGGTTTAAATTGACACATTTAGAAATAAGATCATGGGTGTTTGAATCAAGATCGCTGTCTTTTAACGATTAATGGTGCAGCTCTAGTATGTGTGTATATTGGCATACAAGAGTATATTGGAGCACATTAGGCCCTTTTCCCGTTTTGACTCAGAGTTTTAGTGAGTTTCTTGTAAAGTAAAAATGATGGAGTGACCCAGAGCAGCCTATGCAGACATTCTTGGCATGCCGGGACTGGCCAGCACTCAGGCCAGATGGCAATACAGCCTGTGGGCAACAGAAATAGACGGCTATTCTCTGGAGTCTAATGTTTAATCATTACCTTACATGCTCAGAAGCATAAAGAAAATATTGTTTCCATCTTATTTCATGTCGTCACTCAACACTGGAGTTTCATTTTAGTTTTCTACTCCCTAGATGTCTCTCAGTACGGCCCCCCCTTTAGTGTGTGTGTGTGTGTGTGTGTGTGTGTGTGTGTGTGTGTGTGTGTGTGTGTGTGTGTGTGTGTGTGTGTGTGTGTGTGTGTGTGTGTGTGTGTTTTCTCTGTTGTTTCCCCAGGCCAAAAATATAAGTGCAATTGCTTAGTAACAGCACACCTCTCCCCAACAAGCCGGTTTGAGTCTGAAACTGTGCAGGATGAGTGTTTAATGTTTAATGATCAAGCATAGAGGTTTGTTCAAATCACTAACTCTAAGTACAAGCAATAGTTTTAGTGATGCTTGATGCAAACTATATAGCAACAGCCTGACTGGATCAAAATAAATGCACATTTTCACTGAGAACGTTGAGTCCAGACTAAAAGTGCCATAATGTTCAGATGCCATTAATCAAAAAAAAATATTTTAGTTTTTATTTTAGTATCATTATGGTTGTAATAATATTTTGAATTAGCTATTATTTTTATATTCTGAATTTTCAAGTTTTAGTTTTTTATGAGCTTTTGTCATTTTTTGTTTTTATTATTAAATGTATTGCTATTTAGGCTTGATTTATTTTTTATTTAAGTTTTAGTTTCAGATCATTTTAGTTTGTATTTATTTCCAGTTAATAATCTTTCAGTTTATTGCCATGGCAACATATTTCATTTTCATTTAAAGCTTTTCATCTAACATTTTATTTTATCCCAGCTTTGTTTCAATGAACTGAACTGTTTGTAATAGGATTAGTTTTAGTATCGATAATAATCCTGCCTGGTTGTAGATTTTTCCATGATGACAACAACAAATTCAAATACGTTATATATGTTTCTATTTAGAGAGTGTGCCTGTAGTTAATCTATTCGCATCAGAAGCGTCAGACATAATGTGCCAGATCAACATGCTGTCAAATCCAGGGCTTCATCTTTGTTCTTGGCGGCACTGAAAGAAAGAAAAAATTTGTGTTTCTGTCATCCCAACCGCTAGATTACAAACACACCCATGATTTACAACATACGAGTCACTTTCTCAGAGTCTAATGACGGATCAGCAAGAGTTTTCCCTGCCTACACACTTTTCAAATCTCCAAACAGTGAGTTCACTTTCTATACTAAACACACAAACATGCATTGGATTTGGGCCAGCCGCTCGTGTATAGGCCTCACGGTAGAAACGTTTACATGCAAACGGGAGCTGTTGTCCCATCTGAAGCAAAGTCCGGGAATCAAAACATATGTGGAGAATTTGGCTGGCAGTTAAAGTGCTGAATAAGAGATCAGACCAAACGCCCGGTAGTGACCACAGACCACAACAGGAATCTTTGGCCCACATAAACACCACGAGAGGCCCATGAGAGGGTCTGCAGGGTTGAAGCTCTTTATGTTTATTCTTAGTCGAGCTGATAACAAACATCTGAGATTTCCAGTGCGTTATCCAAGTGTCTTGTCAAAGTGACCAACTGGGAGTAATTCAGGTAATTGTACTATATAATGATTGAATCATAGACTACGATGCAAGTTAGTATAGAAGAATATAAAGTCATCAGCATGCGCTAGTGGTGAACAAATAGAGCAAGATGAATAGAAAAGAGGAGGAAGCAAAAGAGGAGAATATGGACGCTGTCATAGCATGTCAAATGGAGCTTGAGGAGAGTAGTTTTAAGTTTTAGCGCATGTCACGTTGATCAATACACCATTTCATGTTGCATCTTTATTGGCTAGTCAGTGGACGTAGGTCGTAGCAAACACACTGTGAGATGATCAAGCTAAATGATCGCAGGCTATTGGTCTGAAGACCGTGACTACAGCCGTCTTTGAACCTCTCTCACTGTACGACGTAGGACCACCGTTTAGGAGATCTTTCGTCTGAGACAGCCCAGAATCATGAGTTTGATCTGAATGGAATTAGTAGTATTACTATAATACTACTGAATAGTAATGACTAATGTAGTAGCTCCGCTGGCGTTGTTGTGGTTGCTTTCTATGGTTTTGAACATGGCGATGTTTTGTTTGGATTACATGTAATGCACATGCAAATGAATATGTAAACCGTTTTGCAACATATAGGGATAATATTAAACAAAACGCCCAGAATTTGAAATCGGAATTGATTAATTTTTCTACATTTTGATGTCTTCACCACTTTTAATCACAAAACCCCCCATTAAAGCCTGCTGCTCATCTCTCGTTATGCTTAATAGATTCAAAAGTTTGTCGAGACAAACTTTAAGTTGGCTTGGGAAAGTTTGAACCAGAAAGTTTGAAGTTTAAAGTAGTTTGAAGTTTAAAGTAGTTTAAAGTTAAAAAGTTGCTAGGCGGTTGCTAGGTGTTCTGGATGGTTGCTATGTTGTTGCTAGGCGGTTTCTAGGGTATTCCTGGTGGTTGCTAGGCAATTAATTTTATGCAAATTAAAATTTTAGGCAAATAATTTATTTATGCTTTGATCGATTTCCAATAAAACACACACAAAATGTCATAGTCTCGAGCCAAAAATCCAGACTTTCTGACCATATCTCCATTACTCTAATGAACGCCACTCAGATTGTCTTCAGAGAATGTACAAATGTAGTGTTATCATTGGCAATTTTAGCCAAGCAGGTTTAGCTACACAAATGTGTGAACTTCAGTTTTATGACGAATGAGTAAAATAATCTTGTAGGCTTTTCTGGAACACAGAGGACATATTTTAAATAAGGAGACAAGCAAGGGAGAGCATCCCACAAACCATTCTGATGGATAATGATAAGGAAAACATATCGCTAAAGCCACTGCCGATAGGAGCCGGACTAGCGCCGGACTGTGAGCGGATAACAGCTGTTTACTTTGGAAGGTGACAGAGGACGATTTGCAGTGTAATCTCAGTGGAACACAAATCATCCGAAGCCCCGAAGCCCCTGAACCGACATATATATGTGCAGACTACAGCAACAACCAGTAATTAGCTCATTTTTCACGAGAGGGTCAAAGAGGGAAAATGCAAGAGCAAAAGCAGATATGTTTTAAAACTATGCATAAAAATGATTATTTGACTGTTTTGCAAGATTAAATATGTGAATTTCATGCATGGCAGTAAAATATGCTGACAAGTGGCCTTGGTACAGTATCTCAACATAGGCACATATTCAAAAGGTGTGATATAAGATGGAATTAAGATTGCATTGATTAAAAACTGCTTTAACGCAAAGGAAATTAGTTTGATGAGACGCATCAATGCTAGGACATGCTAGGAATAAAACTAATAAACATAATACACAAATGGTGTCCAATATAAATTATGAAGTGTAAAAAATGATATATATATATATATATATATATATAGTAATGGCCAAAATGTCCAGCCAAGGAAAATTGACATATTTTGTTTTTATTTGAATATGATAAAAAAAGATTCATTTATCATGAATATTGATAAATATTTATTCCAATATTATAAAAAAAAAAAAAAATGTATTATAAGAATTTTTTTTAAAGCAATATTGTGTTGGGAATTGTGTTAAGAAATAACAAGAGAGAACCAACAAAATATTAATAATTGATTGTTGTAGTAAATTTTTTTATTTATTTTTTAGCTTTTTGTTTTTCTACGCATTTTATTTTTGCATAGCAATATATAACATGTAGCTGTAGTTTGCCCTTTTTGCCAAATAATTTTGTCAGATATCTTAAGTTTAGTGTTTTTGTTCTTCCCTCACATTTTGGTTTAATCGACCTTGTAATGTCATTATCATTTATTCCTGTGATCAAAGCTGAATTTTCAGCATCATTACTCCAGTCTTCAGTGTCACATGATCCTTCAGAAATCATTCTAATATGATGATTTGATGCTCAAGAAACATTTATGATTATTACCAATGTTGAAAACAGTTTTGCTGCTTCGGATTTTTGTGGAAACTGACATACATTTTATTTTTCAGGATTCTTTGATGAATAGAAAGCGTTTATTTGAAATACAAAGTTCTTTACTGACACTTGATTTGATATATATATATATATATATATATATATATATATATATATATATACACATACACACTGCATATATGGCTTGGTCTTTTGAAAATGCTGTTTAAAAAGGAAAATGCAATGAAATATGGTGCACATTTAGCTTGTAATGTAACGCAGCTGATGTGCTGTTCTGTGTGTGTGTGTGTGTGTTTCAGTGTGACGAGTATCAGCAGGGCGTTCTGAGCGGTGACCTCTGTGATGACCTCTGCGTGGCCGGTCGCGTGGAATACAAACGTTGCCTCTATTACGAGAATGGCAAGAAGGTCATGGCCGCCAGCTGGCGCGGGGTGCCTGTCGTTCTCAAGTCCAAGCTAGAGAACTTCTCCTCCTACGAGGCTTTAGCTCTGCTGGAGTACCAGGACGGGGCAGGAGGAACGGGCGGCGAGGAGGAGCTCTCGCCTCTGGATGTCGTCTTCTACGCCACCCTGGAGATCAAGAACTCACTCGGCCTGGAGACGGGAACTAACTTGACGTTGCCTCGATTGTGGGGTCAGAAGCTGAAGGAGAGCGAGCGCACGTACTCGCGAGCTGAGCTGGCCTCGCTCTGGGCTCTCCTTCAGCAGGAGGAGTACATCTTCCTCAGGGTCCTGCAGGATTTGACCCACCACGTGGCCAAGATCCTGGGCTCCTGTGGACACTTCTATGCCGTGGAGTTCTTGGCCGCTGGACACGCATGGGACCAACACATATTCTCTCTGGAGGAGCTGTCACTGAGCCCCTCGCCAAGCCCCGGGAGCGCACAGGACCAGATGTTCACCGCCGGAGATATGGTTCCCCGAGTGGCTCTGAGCTTTCTGGAGATGGTGGAGCATTTCGAGAATGACTTTTCACACCGCTTACACCTCTGTGATATCAAACCGGAGAACTTTGCCATCAGGAAGGACCTGACGGTGAGTGAACACTTAATAGGCTCATTCATATAAAGCCAGAAGCATATCAGCAAAATTTCACAGTGAATATTTTACATCAAATACAGTCAAAACAAAAATTATTCAGACACCAGATATAAATGTGATATTTTTTTTCTAGTGTGTGCAGGACTCTATAGTTCATTTATGTAAGTGAGGAGAGCAAAATAAAGTAAACTGTGACATATTATACCCAAACATTCTTCATATAGTGACTACCAATAAAATATATAAAAATTTGGGACCAAAAATGCTTCACACACTTTGACCTGATCATGTGTTGCTGAAGTGTTTTTTCTTTAATTGCTAATGCAAACTTTTTACACCACAGACTGAACAAAATTAAGCTTTGTAATTGGTTGAGCTAAACTGCTATTATCTAATTGTGTAGTTAAAGTTAACAGCTGACAGATATTCACCCTGATTCATTTGTGAGACAGTCTAACAGAAGGAAATATCAACTGATTTGATAATATTGATATTTTGTTACCATTTTCTAAACTATAGCGAATAAACTGTGATTAATGTGAGAAATGTTGAAGGTGTGTGAATGAATATTGGTTTGACTGTATGTACTGATTGACACTTGGGTTTTTTTACACTTGTGGATGGACTCATTGGTCACACTTTATTAGGTGTCTTTACTTCAGGTACTTATTGCGTTGATGTTGAATTGCTAAACACTTGTGCTGCTATCGAGGTGGGATACGGGTAATTACGGGATACGGTTGAATCGCTATCGGTGAGAGCGAGAACTGTGATTGGCTGTTCAGCTCAGCGAATGAGTCAGTGCACGAAAGTGATGAAAGTGAGTAAAGAGGTCAAGACGGTACAGACAGAAGACTTTTACGCCATCTTGCATGAGCATTCAGTGCTTGAATATTTTCATAACATGAGCCGACTGATATGAAGAAAGTGATCAGCGTGATTGATATTCAGAATGGTAAGCTTGTTTATGGTTTGTATTTCTGCAGTCCTAGTTTAGGTTTCCCTTTTTGAATGAAAAATATAGACTATTGATATCTGCAGATATACACAGATATGTACTCACACGCAGCTGGAGAACCGACATGCTTGTCCGAGTCAGCTTTCGTCACCGCTAGTTCGAAGGCTCGGTGCGTCCCGGGCTTTAGTGGAATGGGTAGATTTAAGAGTGGGTTAACAGTGAAATTATAGATATATTTAGAGAAATTAATTACAGCTGCAATTACATGCTGGTTTGTTTAAGTATAAGTATAAAAACCTGTATGTACACAGTAAGTGCATTGTATCAAATTATTAATTTAAAGGTTAGTACATTGTAGTTAAAGACACTTAATATAAAGTGGCATTGACACATTTCTTGTCACCAACATTACAAGAGATCCTCCAAATAATTTAATTTAATCAGAGAAGTATGAGCTGATTTAACAGAAGAAATAATAAAAAATGCAAGCATTTACAATGTGAAAGTGGTCGACTGAATCATCCAAGGCAGGACTTAGACCCAAATCTGAATAATATTTATACGAAGAGTAAATATTTAAAAAATTTTCCTTTTTGTATTAGATTAGATTATAATTCTAGTAATTAGATTACTGTTATTAGATTATTCTGCATATTATAGGCAAGAGTTATTATAATTAGATCAAATTCATGAGCACATAATCCTTGTCTCGTTGGCAAAACTGTGGTGTAAACTACAGGAAGGATAGTGTTTAACTGCTTGATTACATTTCCTAAAGATTTCCTTATAAACTTGCATGGCCCCGAGGCCCTTTATGGTCAAGATATTCCAAGTATTTAAGCTAATTGTGATTATAAATGTTAATAATTATAGTTTGAGCCCAAATATTACAGTTCTTCAAACATAATCTATCTATTTTAGCATATCAGTTAGAATACAAGCAAGAGAATCATACTGTGAACTAAAATATTTATTCAGATCTCATGATGAAATGATTCAAAAACAGATGAAAAATCATTAGCGTCTGTAGAACAATATAGCAATGCTGGGCATTACGCACACATTACTTGTGTTCCAGCGTAGCCGATGAGGTTGAGATGAATGTGTAGCCGATGAGGTTGAGATGAATGCGTAGCCGATGAGGTTGAGATGAAAGCGTAGCCGATGAGGTTGAGATGAATGCTGCTCATTCTGAGGGTTTGATGGGATTTACTGCCGTACTGTAAACAGCAGCTGATGACATCATGCAGATATGACACCCATCAATCAAAGTCAGATCAGCGATATGCCACTTTTCTAACACACAGCATTACAAAAGTCAGTATGTGTTTAAGATTCTGTTTGCATTGCCAGTGAATTGCCATATCAATTACTGTCCTTTTCTGTTTATGTAGACGACTATGTTAATTTCATGCACAAATTCTCATTAATATTCTGATAAAACAGGGTTCAGCAAGTGGCAACAGAAAAACAGCTTTGTTAAGGCTTGCCGAATCTTAGTAGTCTATGAGCTGACCGCAGAGGTTATATATATATATATATATATATATATATATATATATATATATATATATATATATTTACAGTATGCGTCAGTCTATCTATCTATACAAATCTGGTAGCTGTATTTTACAGTCTTGTTCCGCATGTGCATCATGTACTTATTATAGTAATTGCAATAACTGGGTAATAACTAGGTACTTACCCTGAACTACGCCTTAAACCTATAACCTTAACCCATGTAGTTACCTTTTATTACCCTGTACTTTCTTAGGTAAGTACACTGTAAGTGCACGTACTGTAAAATAAAGTGCAACTAAAAATCTATTTTTAATTAATAAACAGCATTTAAATAATTTTAATATTCAGAGACCACTTTTGAAAAAGCTTCTATTTAGCTTCTTTTTTTTGGCAAATTATTGCAATACAAATTCTATTTAAAGTTCAGTTTAAATTGTAATCTTGATTATTTTTAATTTTATATAAAAAAAAAATTATGATTAGTTTTAATATTTGATAATTCCAATGTAAGCAAGAACATCTGACATAATGCACAAAGGGGTTTGGATGATTAATGTTGCAAATTTGTCAGAAAAATGTCACATATTTAATTAGTGTCCTAGAAATAGTGCAGCATATGATTTTTTTTTTTTTCTTTCAGGTTTAAATTAGATTTTGAATACCAGATTATTGTGGTTTTAAAATTGTGGGCCCCACTGTAAATATAAATACTATACTTTATATTCATTCTTGATGTTTTTCGCTGGTCAGGTGGTGGCAATAGATGTGGACATGGCTTTTTTCGAGCCCAAAATGAGAGACATACTTGAGCAGAACTGCACCAGTGACAATGACTGCAACTTCTTTGACTGCATTTCCAAGTGTGACCGAACTAAAAACAGATGTGGGCCAAAACGGCAAAACAGTAATCTTCAGGTGGGTGAGCTTTCTATTCTATTGTATACTGCAACTCTTTAAGAATTTGCATCAATTATACTATATTTCAACATTCAATAATCTTATGTGTTATGTGGTTAGCAATTATAAATGCGATAGGATGCTGACTTAGAAAGAGAAAAGAAAACGACGTTGTTTTTGAAAATTGTCACTCAGGAATACCACTAAAATGGCCCTGAGGAGACAAGCATTCTTCAGCTGTAAACATTGGCAAGAAAAATGCTGGGAATGTTAATAGTTCATGATAACGCTGAAGAGAATCAGATAGCGGCCATCATTACGGCTCCAAAACACAATGGGGTTTAACAGCGCTGACCGGACTAAGGAAGCACCTTTGATTATAGCAGCAGGCTACAGATAAACTACACACACATATATAAAAAATCAGATATCAAATCTGCATTAAAAAAAATGAAGGCTCCATAAACACTTCAAGCCAACAATTCCAATCTCTCATCGCTTTTTGTGAGATTGTTCGCATGACTTTTTAAAATTAGTACATATTGTTTCAAATGCTCCTAAACTGACCCGTGTAAAACACCCATGTTCACCAGAGACAACACCAGTTTTATAGAGTCATTTCTGCTTAAAAAAGCATAAAAAATTAATTAAGTTTAAAATTAAACTTTTTTTTTCTTTATAAAATTCAAGGACACTGTAAATCTGGCCCCAATTATTAGAAACATTAGTTGGGAGCACAATACAATAAGATTTAATTTGTTAACATTAGTTAACTACATTATGAACTAACATTGAAAAACACTTATGTTAATTTCTACATTTACTACTATATTATTCAAATCTAAAGTTGTATCTGTTAATATTATTTAAAGGACCTGAGCTGACATGAACTAACAATGAACAACTGCATTTTTTATTAATTATCATTAACAAAGATTAGTAAATCATGTAACAGATGTATTGCTCATTGTTAGTACAGTACATGTTAGTTTATGCATTAACTAATGCAACCTTATTGTGAAGTGTTACCGTTAAAACGACATAAAAAGTGCATTATTTCCAACAAAACTATTTACACTGAAATTACATTGAACAAAACAGAATATACAGAATATATATATATATATATATATATATATATATATATATATATATATATATATATTACAGATTATATGTGACTCAGATCGGAAATTGATCATCTAAAATTCAGTGATTTTGTTTTTGAGTCTTTTACGACATTGGTCTATGATCAGGGAGATAACATTTAAAAAAATTCAGAAAACCCGTTTACATGATTCCTTGTTCCTTTTCTTTTTTGCAATTTCACCAAAAAGGCATGGGAACAAAACCTACAACAGCAAAGGAAGTCACAAAAATACTTGGGTTGATATTTGTGATGATATTATGACAGGCTGATGACAATAAATAGAGTGGAATCAGGTGTAGCCATTTTCCCGAATGCCGCCGCCATTGCAGGTTTAAATTCTCCATAGTAGACTTTGCCACAGTCACGCAACGTCTTTCATCTGTTCATTTTGGGTTGGTTGGTAGTCAACACCTGCTGTCAGTGCCAACTCCCCTTAAGGAGAACAAGCTAACAGACGAGCTGGCCACAGGTGGCTGAGACAGAGCCCATCTCTCCGTTCCCGATCACTTAACGCAACCCTTGGTGACCTCTACCTTCCCATTGTATGGCCTGCCATTCAGAACAATGAGGGCTTTGTAACGTTCAGGCTGTTGGGTCAAGGAGACCATCGCATTTTGCTCTCCGGTCCCTTTCAAATGGCACGCATAGCGAATATGGCTGATGATTGCTCCGGAGATGATGAAACGAGACCAGGATGGCGCTAATGGCTGCTCTCCTCATCCATAGCAGGTCATGCTTCTGTTTCTGTCTCTCCACAGGTGATCTGTGAGAAGATCTTCAGGCCGTGGTTTTCTCCCACGCTGCTGGGCGCTAAAGCGGGTCTCCCCCTGCAGGTGGCGCTGCAGAGAGCCGTTCAGGAGTGCGCAGAGATCGGCGAGGGCAGGCGGGCCGTGAGACAGCAGCTTCGGGCTCTACTCGTGGAGCTCGTTCAGGAGGACTCGGGAAACCAGGGGGAAGGCCAGGAACGCAAGATGGGACGCGTCCATACGGCACTTAATTTCTAAATAAACTCTCGAAAGAGCAAAATTCAGTCGTGTGCAATTCTGCAGAACATCTCAGATGACTATTACAAGACCAACCCGATGTCACGGCAGTTCGTACGTATTTTACGAGGTGGCTAATTGGTACGAATGACCTCCCGCTGAATCCGCCCCTAAACCTGCCCATCTTTGGGGTTTAGACAAATCTAACGAATTGGTACGAATGAGGTCGTACGAATTAGTCACTTTTTACTCATTCGTATTGGTTGTTAGATAGCGTTGTCACTTCTCAGACATTCCACGACCCGACAAACGTCGAACATGTGAGCACAAGCACAGACCAACGGCATAACACACTGATCTGACAAAACCCGATGACGTGTTTGTTGCCGTTGGTCACGTCTGTCGGTGCAGTGAGATCTGGCCAGTCGAGATTACTTTGTTCAGCTGTTTTCCAACAGCCAGATTCATGTTTGTTTACCCAAAATGTCTGTTAAAAGGGACACTGTAGTTCACTCAAAAAAGAAAGTTTTATCATCATTTTCTCACTCTCATGTCTTTCTAAACCTTCAGTGACACACAACAGATATCTTGAGACATGTTTCAACTGTTTGTCCATATAGTGATCCATGATCCAAAACATGTTTTCATTGAGTTTCATTGCATAGAAAAACTTCAAAAAAACGTTTTTTTTGTTTTTTTTTTAAATGCTCCATAGAAGAAAGAAATGCATACAGGTATAGGTTTGGGATGAAAGATTGTATTTTTTAGGTGAACTATCCCTTTAAGGGTGTAGCTTTGCCTCTTCACAGCTAACAAATGTATGTTCTAAGAACATTTTGTAAATGTAATGTAATGAAAATGTTGTTTCTGAATGTTCTCTGTGTCTCAGCATCTCTCTCTACTAATAGTGAAGCTGTTGGTTTTAGTTACTAAGAAATAAATGTTAGAACTTCTCAGTTTTTAAGCTTTTTATAGATAAATCACAGAACAGTGTTGACTTTACATTTCTGTGCTACTGAATGTTTCTGTGTGCGCTACTGTCTGTATGTGTGTGTGTGTGTGTGTGTGTTACAATGCAGCAACGCATTAATCGCCAGAACGGCGATTAACTTACGTGTATAATAAGCTGTTCAAAATGTGCATTCACTCAATCAAGATGGTATAATCAAACATTTCTTTTGGACCGCATTTATATGACATTTTACCTGATGGGAACGGAGCATAAAAGTGTCATTCAAAGATTTCTTATCCTGTTGCGCCCTCTACAGGCCATGATCAGCGACCAGTCGACGTCAAGCTTAAAGTGTCATGGCAGAGCTTTAAAGTCGACTAGTCTGTGCAACCCTTAACACGATGTATTGATCATGTTTTTGTGCTAATGTTGTGATAACATAATTAAAGACCAGATAACTTTAAACAAACATTCATTCTACTAATATTAGAGGAAGAACGTTTATTCATAACATTGAAAGAACCTTGTCAGAACGTTAGCCAAAGTTTTGAGAACATTCCCTGTTAGCTGGGTCACCGTTACGTAACGGTGCAGTCACATGATCTGCTAGATTTTTCAACACGCTCAAGTTGCTCTTACATCTCTACATTATTGACAGTGGAAGGTTTTTGCCTAGAAACTCTGGATCATCTCAGCTAATGCATTCATTTTATTTCCTGAAGAGAAATTGTCTACCTGTGCTTTTGTACAAGCATTTTAAATAAACCATGGCTCAGGCACAATCCTTCCGCTTTGTTTGTTTTCTTACCCACACTAAACCACAGCTGCACGCCGTCATGCCGCATTATATTTGCATTATATCAACACTTTGCAGATAATCTAACAGAAAGATCAAAGATCAAAACAACATTCGTGTTGGTTCCTGTTGACGGAAGAGGAACACTCGGTGGATTTGTTTGGATCTACCTTCATCGTTGTGGTCTTCACAGGGCATCAGGTTTCAGTCTGCCTCCAGGAGAGGAGGGGGTAAGAAAGACTAAACACAAGGGGAGGATGAGACGTCGCATAGTTGGGGGAGAAAGACTTATAGGAATAAATCACCTGCTGGTGAACCTCACTGATTTATGTTGCTCTGTCTTGGTTGGACCGCAAACGTTTTCCAGCTTGGCTTGCAGCGGTCATCAAATTATGCGTCTCCAAGACAACGACAGGGTCTGTTTTTGATTTGCTCAGAAGTAACTTACAGACAGCAATGATTTCAACTGTTAGGATGGCAGAATACTGTGCTTGCTAAAGCGCATTCAGTTCAATGGGGTCCAATACAGAATAGTGTACTTGATTAAATTTTAAAGGACGCTTTTAGATAAAAAATTTTCTATATAAGGGAAATGCCTTAACTTATTGTATACTTTCGTGTTTAATAGGTTATTTAAATTTTCTCAAGTGATAATATATGTTTATGAGCTGTTTAAATCATAAAATTGAATTCAAATAAAAAAATTAAATGAATTAAAACTAAATCCCTAAAATAATCCCATGATGTGAACCCCCTATAATTTTCTATAAAGCGCCTACAGAACCCTTAAAGGGATGGTTCACCCAAAAATGACTTCCCTTCACTGACTTCCATTGTATGGAAAACATTTCTATGGAAGTCAATGGGGTCCATCAACTGTTTGGTTACCGATATTCTTCAAAATATTTATTTTGTGTTCAGCAGAAGAAAGAAACTCAAACAGGTTTGGAACAACTTGTGGGTGAATAAATGATGACATTTTTGGGTGAACTATCCCTAAATAATTGAAAACCAAAGTTTCAATTATTAAAAGTGTGTATGTTTACTTTTTGTGACAAAAAAAGGCCAGAACTCCTGTTATGATGTAGATTTTTTGAGGTGCACTCTTGTCATAAATTAATCTATTTTTGTTCCTATATAATTTTTAACAAAAAACAGTGGCAAAATATCTATTTAGGAGTCTTAGACCTTTCCAACGATATATAGTTTGTCATGATTAGATTAGGATTTAATAGTAATATAGTGCAGTAAACGTAGGCGTCCTGGTACCGGGACGGTGACAGTTAAGGGGTTAAAGGTTCCATACAGAACATTTTCTTCTAAAAGTGTGTTAAACAATGATCAAACCAAAACAGAGCAGAAAAATCATTGAAACCTATTGTGCAAAATCAAGAGCGGTTTTGTTAAGATCCATGTAGTTGTTTACCTTGACTTGGGAAAGGCAGCCAATCCTGCATTTTTCATGGGATTTTTCATTATTGCACTCTAGCTGTGAAATAATGAAGCCCAGTGCACATAGTTATCTACTGTTTACAGCGCTGCTCCAGTGTTTAGAAGGCTGGAACAAACTGCAGGTTTTATTAGTCAAAGCTTTGCAACTGGCCACATTTCACTGTGGTTTATATCAGCTTGTGCTGAACAATTCTGTCTTCAAGCTTTGAGAAATGTTGAAGACATACTCGAAGCTCCGGAACGCATTATAATGTGTATAATTAATAAACTCTTTACAACCATAGTCCAATGACTGATGTGTTTTCTGAAGTGCAAAAGCCAATTTGTGAGAGCAGAATCATGATCACTTATTTTAAAGTAATAGTTCACCCCAAATTTAAAATTACCCCATAATTTACTCACACTCAAGCAAGTACATGACTTTCTTCTTTCAGCCGAACACAATCGGAGTTATATTAAGTAATATCCTGGTTCTTCCCGGCTTTGTAATGGGATTGAATAATGCACGAGTAAGTCTTAAAATCACCTGCTGTGTGCAGTGTTCCCCCTCGTTATGCAATAAGTGTCTGCTTTTTTTCTTTCAGGGTTTAATTATAACGTTTTATATTTTGTTCATTCTGTCCGGCTTATTTTTGGCTCTTCTTAAAATGAAGAAAGCTTCAAAAGCTTCACCGAGAGACTGGGCAAAAAATTAACATTTTCTGCGATGTTTTCTCCTTCAACTTGCTTTCATGATAAAATAATAGATCTGATATCCCAGCATTTTTCCACAAAAATTATCCTGAACCGAAAAATCAAAGCGGTCTGAATAGCACTCTTATGGGAAATTGCAAAATTGCTCCCATATTTTCTTGGTTTTTGGTCTACCAAGAGTCATTACATGTCATCAAACCCCAGATGCAGAGGTCAAAGGGAATGTAGAACGATGCATATTTCATGTTAAGAGTGATAATGTATAATGACAGTCCTCCCTGAGTTACACTGAAACACAGATATCCTTTAATTTATGAAAAGCAAATATCAGGATGATTTTAGACATGGAGGTCTGGAAGGAATTAGCTGTTTGTAGACAAGCATCTCTGAGCTATTGAGCACACAGACACACGGGTCTCGTGACGTGCTGAGTGTAACTGCACCGCCTTCACGACTAAAGGGTCAAAAGTTTGAATAATTGCTGAGATTGTGTTACTACATCCGTGAACGAATGACGCAACATGAATGGAATTCACACTAAACCAGGTGCATGGGAACTTTAAACACTCGAGGACATTTGATCACAAGTATTGTCCTTTCTTTGGTTAAATTTGGTTAACGATTAGCTAATAAACATTAGTGTCTAAATTACAATTTAATGACTAAGTTGCAAATCAAAAGTCAATGCTTAATAATAATAATAATGTCTGTGGAATTAACATTGGTTTTGAATATTAATGAAAACTATTTATATGTGAAAACTATGTATAAAAGTTTGAACATAAAAATAAATTTGAATAATAATGGAAACATTCTTTAATGAGTTTGTTGTTGAGTTTGTGTCACATAAATGTGCTAGACTCAGGAAATTAGTAGTAATGGTGAATATACAGTGCTATGCATAAGTTTAGACACCCATGCTAAAGTTGACTAAAAAGAGGAATAAAAAATCATCTTTTGGAAATTGAACTTAATGCCTTAATTTAAAAAAATAGGAAAAATCCAACCTTTAAGGACACCAATTTTCTTTGTGAATGAATAATGTATCGTAAATAAATAAATGTTCTTCCTTAAAATACAGGGTGCATAAGTCTGGACACCCCTATGTTAAATTCCCATAGAGGCAGGCAGATTTTTATTTTTAAAGGCCAGTTACTTCATGGATCCAGGATACTATGCATCCTGATAAAGTTCCCTTGGCCTTTGGAATTAAAATAGCCCCACATCATCACATAGCCTTCACCATACCTAGAGATTGGCATGGTTTTATTTCAGTTAGCCTAATAGCTGGTTTGATTTGCATTGAGAGATAATCTTATGGAAAGTACTCCATGCCAATCTCTAGGTATGGTGAAGGCTATGTGATGATGTGGGGCTATTTTAATTCCAAAGGCCAAGGGAACTTTATCAGGATCTGCCTGCCTCTATGGGAATTTAACATAGGGGTGTCCAGACTTATGCACCCTGTATTTTAAGGAAGAACATTTATTTATTTACGATACATTATTCATTCACAAAGAAAATTGGTGTCCTTAAAGGTTGGATTTTTCCACATTTTTTTAATTAAGGCATTAAGTTCAATTTCCAAAAGATGATTTTTTATTCCTCTTTTTAGTCAACTTTAGCATGCGTGTCTAAACTTATGCATAGCACTGTATATATAGTATAACAACTGTGTGGTAGTCATTGCATAGGGCACTAAAAAGTGGAAAAGCCTATTTGATGAATTCTATTGACTTCTAAATATCAAATAACATGAATCAAATAACGAAGCTTTGGAAGATATTAAGGCGCTGTAAACCTGGAATGATCTGCAAGCCTCTGCAAGATTAAATGAACCAATTAGAGCCCAATAATCTTTACCAGCTAACCTGTAACTGTCATCCACAGACTACTTCCAAATTGTTAATTATAAAATGTTTCAACCTGATGAAATTAATTTGGAAACTGAGGTGTTGTTTTTATTGGATGTCTTCCTTTTACCCCAGGAAGGATCTGGCATTCATCTTAAAATCTGGTTATTCAATGTGGACAACTTATCAGTCAACAGCCCAGTTATTAAAGCAACATTAGGCCAAGACAGGATAATGTGATGCAAAGGGAAAACTCCGGAGCAGATCGTGAATACAGCTTACATCAGTCTTCTCCGGTGGGGCTGGTGATAAATTAGCATTAGCTCCACAAGCGCTGCCTGGGAAAACGCCAAGAAAAATACACTGCAGCTGTTTTTTGTGGGATGTTCCTCAAATTACAGAGATTCTCTTGTACAAAGCAAATGCCGTTGTTAGTAGGGCGTTTATCGCAAAGGTCAATGCAATTTACCAGGACTGACATGGAAAACAAAAGCCTCACTAAGTATATCTTGAAGTCATTATCAAGCCAAGGAACTACAGGAATCACTGTGTGGGAAAGGTCACAGTAGCATCTTTTATTCTGCACCACCAAAATGTTGCTCTGGTGACATTCAGACCTGAAGGATTCCCATCAAAGCATCTGCAATCTTTATTAAGACCTGTTGCTACTTCCGTTACATCGCGGCTTTAAAGTGTTAGGTCGCCCAAAAATGAAAATTACTGACCCTTAGGGCTGGGTAAAAAATATAGATTTTTACGAACCGATATCGATTCTTAAATCCCAAGAATCGATTAGTCATTCCAATGAATGGAACATTGTAGCGCTGCATCCCATCCAATAAATCACAATAATCTTTGTGCTTTGTTATTATTGATATAAAACAAAGTCTCAGATTTCAAATCACGTCCATTTTCTTACGAAATTCAAAAACATAAATACCGTTTTGTCGCTGTGGCGTGAGATCACTCTGGCTCAGCTCGAGAGAAGCACATGATCTTCTCTTCCGCCTTAATAACACCAGTTACAGCGCGAAAAAACATGAATGAGCATCTGAAAGTGTGTTAAAAGATAGAGTACAACTTATCGAAATCCGTATCATGTGACATGGAATCGCTCAATCAGTGTTTCAACCGTGGAAAGACGTCAGTAAACAATGTCACGTAACGTCACATTTAGGCTACCTCAGAAAAACCATATCCAGTGACCATAAACTCGTTAGTCAGCTAGAAAAACTAACAATGCATTTTGCTAAATATATGCACCATATTACATATTCATTATAATTTTTAATGTTCTTCAATTTTGAATTCATGTTTGAATAAATCTGGCAGGTTTTTATGACAGCCACCATTTAAATGTTTATATTTCATATAACTTTATTATTATAAAAATAAATAAAAATGTGATTTAAGTGTTTGTATACAAATCAGTTAATTTTTACCTTCAATATTGCTAATGAAGCCTATGGCTACAACTGACCCGTTTCACACATACTCCGTGTGCAGTGCGTATGCGGTGCAGGAGCAGCACGTGCAATAGTGCTTTCACATTATGCTGCGTTTGGAGTGCGTAACTGATCCGCTGCTGTAGGCCACAAATACATACTCACTATTTGTATTTTAAATCCAGAAGTTATCAGCAACTTTTATTTAAAAATAGTTTTTTGTCAGCATTGCGATTCTCTTTGTACACATATACACTCTTTAATAGACGTATTCACGTTTAAACACTATTTAAACAACATATTATTAAATACATTACTTATATAATTATATATTAAGTTGCTCAAGCAAGTGGTCAAATATTTAACCATGTACATATTAAATCGCAAACATTTTTAATTAAAACTTAAAATGGACAAAAACAGCCGACTCTCATGCCTTTTCTTTTTCATTAAAATTTTAATACAATAAATATTGCATGTCACAAAGAACTTGTTTTTCCACCTCCACGAATGAGACAAGTGTTGTTCATTATGTCGCCTTGTTGAGGTAAATTGTAGCTTTCCTTGCTTTACACCGATCTTAAAGTGAAAAAAAAGTAGGCTAGTATTTAATTAAATACATCTATGGTGAGATTACTACATTTTATTTAATTAATCGCATTTATGGTGAAATTACTACATTTTTAGGTCAATCTGTGTTCATTTTGACCACGAAACATGCGCTGTCACTTTATTTCAAGCGCGTGCAGCACAGCAGAAATAGACTCGGTGTGGAAACGATCTCTGCACTGCTGTATACGCACCGCAACTGGAACGGATCGACGGACCGCAGCCGCGTGCAGTGTGAAAGCTCTAACCCCTAATTTCCACCAGATGCGGAACGGCTGCGGAACGGCTCCGCTGCGTGACAGCTCCGTGTTCCGTCGTCCGTCAATACCCACCAGGTCCGGATTTGTTGCGCAACGGCTGCGGTCATGACTGACAGCTGACGTCACGAGGCCCCATGTAATCTCGCGAATTCTGGTCTGATCGCGCGATATGTAGTTTCTATAAACAGAACTACCAAACCAATCACTTCTGCAATAGTTTTCCACGCTGCATCTTTTTTAATGTTGTCCTTATAAAAATGATGTGACGGGTCGTAGATGATGGGTTGATTCTGTACCTCAAATCAGCATTTCTTCATCCATCGTGTCAACGGGGTTAAAACTTCAACAAGCCTGTCTCCGCCCATTATGACGTTTTCAAGGTGTAGTGTAGGGAAATATGAGCGCGGTGTATTTTATTTTGAAAATTAAACGGATCTTTTATTTTGTTTCTGGCTGTTCTGTTTTGTCACTCGACTTCCTGTCCTGCGTACTCTGCCCTGTAGTGCTGCTGAGCGCTCCGGCATCCGGCAAAAATAGAAGCTCTGCGTATCTGCTACGGAGGGCTGCGGATTGCCGGAGTCGGAACGCAGCTGTACCGCATTCAGTGGAAATACACTCATTGACTTTAATGGAAACCTATTGACTCCGTCGCCGTGCCGGAGCCGTAACGCAGCCGGTGGAAATTGGGGGTAACCTGTTAACATGGGTACGGGAAAAAATACGCACCGCATACGCACTGCAAACGGAGTATGTGTGAAACGGGCGTGACTCCCATAGTTTACAGCATTAGTTAAGAGATTTGTTTTTCTTGAGAAAATTTGCCATGTATTGTCCCTGATATCCAAAATAATCAATAATGAATCGAATCGGAATCGAAATCAAATCGAATTGCAAGCTTGTGAGTCGAAATCGAATCGAATTGTGAAATTTGTGTCAATTCCCAGCCCTACTAACCCTCATGTCGTTCCAAACCCGTGATACTTTCGTTCATCTTTTCACAAATGAAGATCTTTTTGATGAAATCTGAGCGCTTTCTCTCCCTCCATTGACTCTACGCAACTACCACTTTGACGCTTCAAAAAGTTCATAAAGATATCACAAAAATAATCCATATGAATTATGAACATTGAATTTAGGCTTTTTTTTTTTTATTCTTCCAAAGATGAACAAAATTCTCACAGGTTTGGAACGACACGAGGGCGAGTAAATGATGACAGAATTCTCATGTTTTAGGTGAACTATCCTTTTAAAGATGTAGTTAAAAAAAACAATATACTAAAGGAAACACATTATTACTCCATGGTCAGAATCAAAGCTCTTACTGGGAGTTGCTTCTCTTCAGCTCTGAAAGTGAAAGGAATATTAGGTCATGGAAAAAGGCAGTGGAAAAGACATTAAATGAAGGAAAGAACTGTGTCTGTTTCCGTTCACTACTGCTATTATTTGACCTGCAACATGAATCCAGTCTCTGGCCTGGAGAGAATCAGCCGAATCAATCTGACAGTTGCCTGAAGCAACAGAGGAAAATATTCAGATATGTTGAAGAACGACAGCGCATAGCTTGAATCGGCCAAACTATGCGAAGAAAGACTGAGCCCTGAAGCAACACCTGAGTCTAGGTAGGCTTTAGTGTGAGCTGGTCCTGAGAATGCCCGAGGTGATCGGAAACATGCTCTCTTTAAGCTCATAATGGGTTATATTGCTTCAGGCCAAGCTGAACTACCGCCAACAAAAAAAGGGGGTTTATCCAATGCTGGCATGAAGATATAGAGTTTAGTATTTTTGCAACCATTTTTATCTGAACTTTATTCCATGCAAAGACATTTTTGTATTTTTTTGTCCTCTTGGGGAGGATTATGGGTAAATTAAGATAAATGAATATATATATATATATATATATATATATATGTGTGTGTGTGTGTGTGTGTGTATATATATGTATATATATATATGTGTGTATGTATGTGTGTGTGTATATGTGTGTGTGTATGTACATATATATATATATATATATATATATTTATGTATTTATGTATATGTAATATGTATGTGTGTATATATATATATATATATATATATATATATTATATTAATCTATATTTGCAATTAAATACTTCACATACTAAAAAACAGTATGTGAAACAGTACTCACAATGCAACAAATTTACATTTAATGTCACATGGCATTACATACTTATTTCAGTTTCAAGTAATTTCCATCTTATTTCCGTCTAATTACCTTATAGGAAACAAAATAAAAAACATTTTTTGCATTATTTGGGATTTTTTTCTGGCCAGTGGTTAAAATTTTTAATCGCCCTGACAAAATTTTCAAAATAGGCCTAGTTATTGTCTTCGTTGTTTTTGACCCATAAACTTTATAAATAAGGTTGTGATAATTTTCAAATATTGTAAAAGACAAGCAACCTGTCAGTAATAAAATAGGAACAAATAATCAAATTATGAGCAATAGCACAAATACAACAGAACAAACATACAAATAAAATAAACACTGTTTTTAAGGTAAGTCTGACAGTAATTTTCAGGTAGAGAAAACGAATAATCAAATGTAAAATAGCACTGCACATTCTTCACTGTATAAATTAAATATAGATTCATCCTTATTAAAGGGGGGGGTGAAACACTCAGTTTCAGTCAATCTCATGTTAATCTTGAGTACCTATAGAATAGTATTGCATCCTTCATATCTCCAAAAAGTCTTTAGTTTTATTATATTTATAAAAGAAAGATAGGCTGTACCGAGTCTTTCCGGAAAAAACCGAGCGGCTGGAGGCGTGCCGTGTGGGCGGAGCTAAAGAATCACGAGCGCGCGCAGCTTTTGCGCAGGGGGTCAATCCAGCGCTTGAATTCCGTACCACCCCCGGGAGCCGCCATTGGCTAACAAGCCTTCACCTGCTGTTAGCATCCCATTGACTCCCATTCATTTTGGCGTCACTTTGACAGCGAATAACTTTACATCTGAGGCGTTTAAAGACTCCATTTGTCCATTGTTTATTTCTAAAGAAACACGACAATGTATAAAATGCTCCATTACCTTGTGTCTTACGTTATGGCCCCGTAAAAACAGTTTTTGTAAAAGTAGGCTAACGATTGCGTCATAACCACGCGACTCTCTGGAAATTACCGTATAGACAGGAGGAGAAGCTCGCAGTCAATCAGGGGGACGTGGAGGCATAAAGTCAAGGGAGAAGCCCATAGAAAGTCATAAAGTTGCTCCTGCTCCTAGCTCATGGACTGCTCCTACTCACACTCTCCGTCTCTGCAAGATTCGGAAGGGATTGATTCAGATTTCTCTTGGCACAGCTACTAGAAAACTTACAACTGTCAGACGGGTTGCTCACGTCACATCCACGTCGTCAAGCTCAGTTTGAGTCTGCGCAGTACGCTCAGCCATCAGGAAGTGAGTGCTTCTAATTTGCTTCACTTTTCTCTGTTGAAACCTATGGGGGTCGCTGTGTCCAGTTTATATACTGTCTATGCTTTTGCGTTGAGAGCGTCCGGAAGCTGTGACATCCTTTACCGTGAGGAAAAAAACGTTATCCAAAACAAACCATGACTAACAATCAGATTCAGCCATACATTTATGATCCAGAATCAGATCCCGAGGCTGAAATTGAACACGAGCAGCAGCAGCAACGACTACAGCAGGACGTCTCCATGTGGTGTGTACTGGAACTGTATAGCCTATATTTGCTTAGCGGTTTTTGTAAATGACTAATTTCCACTTTATGTCGTCGTATTTTTCTTTTTCTTTAAAGGTGTACATGTGGGAAGTGCAGTTTGATGCCAACTGAGGCGGAAAACGTTTGCTGCCACGAAATAGAACCGGTTATACTTATGTCTTGAAATGCATTATAATGTGTAAAGTTGTAGTTTGTAAGACTTAATATGATAGCATACAATTAGCTTACTAAATGTACTTTAGGACTGTCTTCATAAAAGATTTTACACATTATTCCTTCCACTGGAAGAATTTAATTCCGTTAAACAAACTCCATCCACTGGTCCCTTAACGCTGGGTTCTTTGGGAATCTGTGCAGGGTTGTCTTGCCCTGGCAACCAAAAACACACTTCTTTGGTGACATTGTTTATTTCGCAGCCGATGACTTCCCTAAAGCCGGGCACAGCGATTTAATGGGTGTACTGCTTTCGCTCTCTCGCTCTGGTCTACGGGTGCGCGCGCGCCCTTCCGGGAGAAGTGCCCTTAGGACCCCTATAAGGAAATTCCGCCGCATCTGACGTCACTCACGTCCATACTTGAAAAAAACTTTCCGAAAATTGTGACAAACCGGAAGGAGTATTTTTGGCACAGAAATACTCCATCAAACTTAATTTTTGAAACTTTGTCCATGTTTAGCATGGGAATCCAACTCTTTAAAGGTGTAAAAAACTCAGTATGCATGAAATAGCATTTCACCCCCCCTTTAAAGTTACACAAATATTTCAGTTAAGAGCAGTGAGTGATTTCTTTGTCCTTTGTTGTTTGATTAAAAGTAAAACAAAGACAGCAGCAGGTTTATTAGGCTGCACAGATCCAATATACTGTTACACATGTGTCTTATTTCTCAACTGTCTATATTCACTTAAGATATAACAGACTACTTTTACTAGGATACTTGCCAAGACCGGCAATTTTTGACGTAATTTTGTGTGAATATGTCTGTTCAAGCGCAAGACGACTTGCGCCGTTTTTTTATAATTTATAAGCCGGTATGGCTTCTGGGGAGTCCTTTTTTACAGAATGGTATCTTCTTTAAATCTGTAAATATGAACTTGTGTTCTGTGAATAAACAAACAAATAAATAAATAAACAGAATACGACGCGAAAGAGAGCATTCACACGCGGTCTGAGAAGCGGCTTTCTGAGCGCGTGCTTCGGGTGTGCGCACACACAACTTCTCACACTACTGAACTGAGTTCTCGTCTTCTTGTGCTTGAACATTAAAATTAAAAGACTTAAAAACACGAGCAAATGATAAACTTTCGAGATGTAGCACTGGCCCAATCGGGGAAGCTTCAAGACTAAAATGATTTCACTCATGGACTTGGTATGTTTTGTTGAGCATCACTTATTGACTCATCCTTGTTTGATTTGACAAAAGCGCAATTGAACCACAGTAAAAGAATGACCTAGAATGTCAGTGGACAAAAGGGACTGGCAACAGCACAATGCTTTTAGTCTTTCAGACTCTTCTTTATGTTGGGTGACATTTCTTGTGTTCCACTTCAGTAGGTTTTCCAGGACATTCCCTGTTTGCTCCGTGTTCGTGAGCTGGAGTGTCTTTACCAATGAATGCATCTATTCTTGATTTTCAGAGCTTTCCTCTGTGATTTCTAATAGCGTCGGCATTTTGAGAGCACCTGCAGTGGTACAAGACTGCAATTCTTTCCAGAGCGTCGTTATTGATTCGACCCACACTGGACTTTGTTGGTGTCCTCTTTAAATGTCTGAGCTCTTCATTGCAAATAGTTACCGTATGTCAAACTCAATAGATATGATCTATTTGCTTGCCTCATTGAGGTATGTTGGAAGTCAGCGAGTTCAGAAACGCAACCCTGGTGTTTGTCGAGACAGAGCCTAACAGCCGCATTCTGAACTCGCTGTCGGCAAGAAAGTGAAGACTGACTAATGCCCAGGTTTAGATAAAGGCATCTCTCCAGATCACTACATTTCAGCTTTGCAATAGCTCTAAGCTGGATGACATTGTTCTTTAGAAATCTACTTGTCTAATTTAAGGTCAGAATGATGAATAAAAAATGAGGGAATCAAGAAAAGTTGACTGGAGATTTAATTCAGAATAGCATATTACGTTTCTCTGCAGTATGTAGTGTACATTTTCTTTGTTCATGGAATATCCGGATGATCAAGATCAGTGGTTCTCCAAAAAAGGTTCACTCCAAGACCCCCATTGTCAACAACAATATTCGAAAGCCCTGGTTTAGTTTTCAAAACCTATTTTAGTTTTTGAAACATTTTTTTTACATTACTTTTCCCAGGTCTAGAAATCACACTTTTAATAAAATAAGTCTACATCATACATCCAGCTTTTCCAAGGCTGTTCAGACTGCAGGCAAATCGGATCTTTTCAGACTGTCCGCTCTATTAACTGCAACTGCAAGTGATCAAATACCTTTTTTGTGTCCACATAACCAATCTATCTGCATGGGTTGCTTCTTTGGTAACGATAGGTGTACCCACGTATGTGACGAGGCTTTCAAAACAGATGCAGGACAAATGGAGGTGCATCATCTCTCTCTCCAAATAAACACCCTGTCGAGTCGTGGTGCGGAAGGAACTGGAATATACTGTGATGTTCTGTGCTGTAGTCACAGCCGAAATCTTTGGACATGCCGTTTGAACACTGTATAAATACTTACACCATTTCCGTCAGTGGTTTTGACGTTAATGATGTGTGTTGCATCGAGAGTGACGCAAAAGATCATTTGAAATATGATTTGAGCAGCCAGAGTGTCTAGACTGAGACGCATCTGCAAAAATCTGATTGGAATCGCTTTTCAAACCACGTCCAAATGTGTTTTGAATCGGTAAAAAAAAAAATAAAAAAAATTTGATTTCATATGTTCTTCTGCTCTCCAGACTTTCAAAACGCCATCTGGATAAAATCTGGAAGTGCAAAAAAAAAATGTCATTAGATATTTTTGCACAGCCCAAGACTGTGTGAATCCTGATACTTCAACAGAAACAAACAGTTGAGTTTAATTAAAGTAAGTAATATCTTGATTTTTATTTGTCTTTTGTACGGTGACCTGGAGGGGACATGTTCGGTTCACTTAGTTTTGTCGTGGCTACAACATATAAACTCGTGGGAACGTGATATTAAGTCGTGGGAACTTGATAATATCTCGAGGGCACGAGATCGTATATGTTGAGGGAACGACATCCGTTTCTCGTGGCCAACAGTTTTATAACATGTGGGAACCGAATCTTCACACGCGATACGGGCTCCTCCTTTTACCCCGGTCATAATTTACTTTATTTGTTAATTTAAGATTTTCATAATTTGTTTTTGTTTATTGCCTTAAACAGGACTTTATTCGTGACCCGAGTATTTCATTCAAGCCAGCAAATTTCCAATGAAAAAGCCCATTCAACTTAAGAATGCGCTTCAGGTGTCTTTCACTAACGTACCCATGTCTTAATGCCAGAGACCGCACTATATCTTTATATGACATTCCTAATTCAAAGTAAAATGTTATTTCATCAGTCATCTCCATCTCCGACTGCTGTATATGGTTACAGTATTGACCGGTGTGGTTACCTCAACAAAATGATCTCGTGGCCACGATTTATTATCACGTTCCCACGACTTAATATGACGTTCCCAAGAATTAATATCTCGTGGCAACAACATATTATCACGTTCCCACGAGTTTATATGTTGTGTCCACGACAAAACTAAGTGAACCGAACATGTCCCCTCCCGGTCACCGTACTTTTGCTTATTTTAATGCTTGCTTTGTCTTATTTTAAGGCCTGTTCACACAAAGAACGATAACTTTAATGATAATTATATTAGCATCTACACTAAAGCACGATGATGTTCTGGTTATTCTAAGTGTGTGCTGTAGCTTTGTCATATTTTGCTTTAAATGCTTGGGCTGTTTAAGTCAGGTGGATTCTGATTGGCTGCCGGAAAAAAAATAATTCTGAAACCGAACGATGTTGTTCCTCTGTGTGTCGCTATCATCCCAGTTGTGGTTTGAAATGTCCTATTCTCATTGAATTAGAACAGTTGTTAAAACTTTAGTTAAGGCCCGTTCACACCAAAAAAACGATAACTATAACGATAACTATATTATCGCCCACACCAACAGATTATGTTCTGCTTATTACATGGCTTGGTTGAATTCTAATGTAGAATGCGGTCTGTTATTTCTTGTTATTCACCTTATTCTGCGCCCGTTCTATTTCCCATGATTCATAGCGGTTTCAACTGACTAAACGGTTTACTACTTCCGGTTGAAGTGTTTGTTTACATAGAATGTTAGTACTAGCGTAAAGGCTACGGTGATCGTTTGTAGTTATTAAGTAGTAGATAGGGCCGTAGTACTCGAGTCCGGTCTTGGACTCGAGACCGTTTTTCTATGGTCTCGGACTCGCTGGCATTCGGACTCGGACTTGTCCCGGCCTCGGCCACTGGTCTTGCCAAATATGGCTTCTGGCCTCGACCGAGTCCAGGTGTCTTTATTATGTTCCCAGTAAGCACACATAGTCGCCGCGATATTAAAACAAAATATTATTGGAGGGAAAGTGAAACACTGGCCACCTAATAACTTGCATTGCGATGGGCATTTCGGCTCTTTTTCGTGAGCCGGTGTTCCGACGATTTGTGCTGCCTTGTCGAAAAATGCTACCGTAGCGCGAATCGATCACAGAGAATGTCATTCATTCTCTATTGTTTCCATAATGGTGTAAATCTCACAATATTATGACATCGTTATTTCATTTAAAACAGGGTAAGTGTATGGGGTGCATATTTTGATATTTTAAATGAACTAGCAATTATCACATTTAATATAACGAGTAAAAATTACATTATTGTATATTATATGAAATACAATTATAATAAAATTCTAAGTTATGACTACTGTATACTGTACTGTTTTTATTTTTAAAACGATGTGAAAAGTAAACATTTCGGCTCGTTTGACTCCGCTCACTGAAAAGAGCCGGTTGTTTTGACTCACAAACGGCTTTTTAAAAAATAAATCTTTAAATAAATTCACTGAAAGTCCACCGCTAGTGCAACGTGAATATTCACATTTTTAATTGTCCATAACAACCCGAAAACTTGCCTGCTTGCCTTGCACATCTAATTAATGGGCAAAGTTTTCAGACTTTTTTTCTTATGCTTCAGTTTTAACGCAGCTAACCACTCTAAACGTTTACTTTATTGAATGTATCTGATACGGAACTGGACATGGGCATTATCTCCTTCTTATCTTATGCTCGAAACACTCAGTTTCTAAAAAGTTTGAAATCTTCTTTGAATTGTTAAAACAACCAACAACAGCACATGAGGAGCTTGCCTTGAACTCATTCTCTCGCTGCTAGTACAGGTCAAGCGCTACGAACCGGAAGTAGGCAACCGGAGTCGTCGTTATGGCAGCGCGCATTGTTTAGAGCAGAATAAGGTGGATACCATGGTCTGGGTGAATACTCGATTCTGATTGGCTGCAGGGTGTCCATTAAAAAGTGATAGAGGACACCTAGTAAAGGAGTTCTGGTGAAACTGACTGTTTACCGTTCGAAATTAATAAATAAATGCGCTGGCTACATCAGCTGTGAGTAACCATAGCAACAGGCAGTTACGGACTATAAATATCTCCGGTTGCTAAATAAACCGTCAGGTGTAACCAGGGAAACCAAGTTATTGTTTGTAAAAACTTTAGATTTCGATTGTAAAACTAATGAAAATATAAACTAATGTTTTAAAAATGTGTTATTTGGCAAGTGACCATGGTATAAGCGGGTTAAAGGGATAGTTCACACAAAAATGAAAATTCTGTCATCATTTCCTCACCCTCAAGTTGTTTCAAACCTGTATGAATTTCTTTTTTCTGCTGAACACAAAAGAAGATATTTTGAAAAATGTCTGTAACCAAACAGTTGATGGACCCCAATGACTTCCATTATAGAAAAAAAAAAAAATACTATGGAAGTCAATGGGGTCCATCAACTGTTTGGTTACAGACATTTTTCAAAATATCTTCTTTTGTGTTCAGCACAATGATGACAGAACTTTCATTTTTGGGTGAACAACTATCCCTTTAATTCCCTTCAAATTTGCCATGAAAAACAGAGCGTTGCTATGGACGCAGGATTCTAACCGTAGAGACGGAACAGACTATTTTCTTTAGCGGAAGCAATAGAATCGTTTTTAAATCAATAAACTCATTTTTAAATCAATATTTTGTGTCAAATTATTGATTTATTTGGTAGGTAGCCATGTAATAAGCGGGATAATGTAGAGCGAGGCGGTTGTTATAGCGAATACAACCCCGACAGGGGCTGATCAGGACCCCGACGCGGTAGTATAAGCTTTAACTTATAGACGTTATTGTCTTTTAACTTCCGTTTTTGCGGTCGCTCTGTATATTTCTATGGCATTGCTGTCCAGAAGTAATTAGCTTTTGAAGTGGATTTACTTAATGTAAAGTTAATGAAAGTTATCATGAGGATTGTAATGTTTAAAGCAGATGACTTAACAAATGTCAGTCGACCGGGAAGATTTTAAAACGAGCCGTTCATTAATAAATACGTAAGATCGCTGTGAAAATACAGACTGGAAGTCAAAAGACAACGAGCGCAGCGCTGAAAAGGGGCGGGGCTACATAAGGTCTATACTACGGGGCTGATTCTAATTGGTTGATGAACATTCTAAGGTGTGCATTTTTTTTCCAGTAAACACACGGCTAAAGTAATTCCAGGCAGATCTTAACCGCATTACAGTTCCATATCACTAACCCTAACCCTAACCCTAATCTATCCATCCACCACCAATCTAAAGGTAATGTTCCTATTC
This sequence comes from Leuciscus leuciscus, assembly GCF_965113295.1. Taxonomy (NCBI): domain Eukaryota; kingdom Metazoa; phylum Chordata; class Actinopteri; order Cypriniformes; family Leuciscidae; genus Leuciscus; species Leuciscus leuciscus. Next base: position 3,742,976 of record NC_138735.1, on the reverse strand, counting down.
ATAATAATGGTTGTGTTGGTGTTTATATTTTGGAATGAGCTCTGCTCTCATTCAGGAGCTTTGAATCCAAGCTCTTGTAAAATCAGGTGCAGGTCGAGCCTTGCCCTGAAATGCTCAGATGAGGGATTATTTCACCTGTCATACCTGCCTCCACCTGCTCTCTATATCTCCATATATCCAGGACTCAAGCCTTTCCCTTTGAACATATCTCAACTAATCTTTGAACTCTCAGCTGGCACAGACGTTTCTTTCAGATTCAGCCAGTGGATTACAAGGATTTTTATGTAATTAAATGTCTCTGTATTCTAGGTCACACCAGAACAAAGCATGCTTTGTGTTTGGATCAAAGTAATAACTGTATTTGGACTGTTTCTAAAATGCTTGTGGCGATGGTTGTTGCAGAAAAAATAATGGTAATTAAAAGAGTATTTCCCATGGAGCTGAAAATGTCATAATTTACTCAACATCATATTGTTTTAAACTCATATGAGGAGATATTTAACAAAATACAACAGCCTGTCAGGCTTTAAAACCCTCATGTGGTTTCAAACCTATTGGGTACAACGGGGCTTAAAGCTGTGCAAAGTTGATTCTGTGCTCATTTAATCTAATATATATATTTATTTTTTTTAAAGTAGCAAATGAGAATCGCTAAAATTATTGAATATATTTTGAAACAAAGGTCGTCTTAATGATTTTTGGTTATGTTTAGCATAATTAAAGCAACAGTTTTTCTTCCTTTTTTTTTCTTCTTTTTCTTTTGTTATGCATGAGTGTGGATAGTGTATGCCTATGGATGTATGGATGAAGTGATAGCTGCAGGGGCAAAAGCAAAAGGGAAAAGAAAATGTATAAACTTACATAACGGAAGGGGGGAGGTATGTGTCTGGTAATGTACACGGCTTGTAGTTATGTTTGTGTGGTATAAAGAAATGTCAAAAATGTCTTCAAAGGCTAATATTTGCTTCCTTCTGTGTGCATTGTGTTTCTCCTTTGAAATGTGTTCTGAGATTAAGTTTGTCCAGTGATTGATGTGGCAAGATTTCTTTGATTTCCAGTTCTGGAGAACTACTTTCTTAGCGACAGCTAGAGAGATGAGCAACGGATTCCTGTATTTTTGCGGGATATGGATTTCGGAAAAGTCGCCTATGAGACAAAGTGTTGGGGATGATGGGATTCTGTGGCTCAGGATGGTGGACAGCGTCTCAGTGACTGTAATCCAAAAAGAGTGAACTGAAAGCAACAGTTTTTCAATATGTAAAAATACTGAATATGTAAAAGTATGGCATTTGGGGCAAAAGGTAATAATAATTAACATAAACAGCATTTGTTGACATGACATGGTTAGATTCAGTTGGTAAATATCATATATTAAGCTGGATGTCCATCTTAAGAAATAATCACCATATTTATAATGAAACCATCATATTTTAAAAAATATGATAATAATCATATCATCTAATAAAATGTTTATTGTTACTACAGTAAATATATTTTAAATCATCGTAGGATCTCTACTTTTTAAAATAATTGTTCTTTTTTTAATTTAATGACAGTATATTGAACAAAAATACATTTTATTATCAAAATAAACAATAAAATTTTGCTAAAGGGATTGTTTTGATCAAGAATTAACTTAGACATTATTCAAAACATATTATTTTACCAAAGTATTTGTATAAATAATTGCCGCATTGCCACCTCATGCATTTATATGATTTTTAAACAAAACAAACCACTTTTATTATTTATTTTCACACAAAATCTGTTGCTCCATCAATGTTCAATACAAACATATAGCTATTTTTTCTTAAGGTGTGCCATTATCCCCGTTGTACCCTATGATTTTCTTTCTTCTGTAGAACATGAATTAATTTTCAGTTTGGAGGGAACCATCCCTTTAGGAAATATAAAAGAGCTGCCAGTTTCCTCTTGTCTGTGTGTTAAATATGGATGAATACTTTTTTTCTCTTTGTCCTGAAGGTCTGAAGGACAAGCATAGAAATCATCTCAGTCCTTATGACCCTCGTCCAGCAGCTGTGATTTCAAATTCTCCTCATTTTGTAAGAGCTCTACACAGGGAGTGTTCAGGTCAAACGGTGTAGGAGTAGTCATTTATTTTCTTGGAGGAAAGAGATTCATTTTGCTCTACACAAAGATATATAGATATAATATTTCACTTCCGAAACCACAAGCGGGAGAGATGTAGCTCGGAAACAAAAATATGACAGGCACGTCCGGCAAGAACAAAACAACAAACACACAGAAAAGACATAAATAAACAATGATGGTGGGCAATGTTTACTTGGCTGGTGAAGAGATGGCAGATTTCCTATGAGAAAAGCTCTACGTCTGGCTAGAAAAACAAAGGGAAAAGAGCAGTGAGGATCTTTTCAGTTCATTTTGATTCTGAACGGACATCTGTAGTGAAAAAGTAGTGAATCTATTGAACCTGAATGCAGACTTGCAACATTAAAGACTGAGCGGGGATGGACTGTATAGGCTTGACTTGATCAGAACAAATGATTATGTGACCCTGGACCACAAAAGCAGTCACATGGGTCTATTTTTTGAAATTGAGATTTATACATCACATGAAAGCTGAATAAATACGTTTTCCATTGCTGTATGGTTTATTAAAGATAGGACAATCTGGAAATCTGGAATCTGAGGGTGCAAAAATATCGAAACATTGAGAAAATCGACTTTAAAGGGATACTTTAAAGGCTCATTTTACAACTCCCCCAGAGTTAAATAATTGAGTTTTACCGTTTTCGAATCCATTCAGCCGAACTCCGGGTCTGGCGGTACCACTTTTAGCATAGCTTAGCATAGATCATTGAATCGGACAGGACCATTAGCATCTCTCTCAAAAAAATGACCAAAGAGTTTCGATATTTTTCCTATTTAAAACTTGACTCTTCTGTAGTTACATCGTGTACTAAGACCGACGGAAAATGAAAAGTTGCGATTTTCTAGGCTGATATGGCTAGGAACTATACTCTCATTCCTGCGTAATAATCAAGAAACTTTGCTGCCGTACCATGAGTCCAGCAGGCGTAATGATATGACGCAGCGCCTAAAAATAGTCTACCCTATAGTCTACCGAGCTGGGGGCTATTTTCAGGCACTGTGTCATATCATTTCCATTTTTAAATAGGAAAAATATCGAAACTCTTTGGTAATTTTTTTGAGAGAGATGCTAATGATCCTGTCCGATTCAATGATCTATGCTAAGCTATGCTTAAAGTGGTACCGCCAGACCCGGAGATCGGCTGAATGGATTCGAAAACGGTAAAACTCAACTGTTTAACTCTGGGGGAGTTGTAAAATGAGCCTATTTCCAAAAAAAGTGGAGTATCCCTTTAAGGTTGTCCATTTATGTTCGCGATCGTGCTGCATCCACTCAAGTACAAGTCAAGTCAATACAAGTTTTATATATTTGCAGTAGGAAATTTACTAAATATCTTCATGGAACATGATCTTTACTTAATATCCTAATGATTTTTGGCATAAAAGAAAAATCGATAATTTCGACCCATACAATGTATTGTTGGCTATTGCCACAAATATACCCGTGCGACTCGTGACTGGTTTTGTGATCCATATATATGCTGCAAAATTGTCTCATGTATATAGAAGAAGAAACCCAGAAGCCGCATGTTCGGTTATACACAGCTAATATTCTACAACAAACCAAGTGACTATACCTGTCATACAAACATACTTCACTAGAAACAGTCTCTTCAGTGTCTGGTTTGCATCAAGACATGTCTATCCACACCCCATGACACAGATTATACGTTTCACACTCTCCTCCCCAGTGTGTTTTATTTCTGGATGTGAAGTGTTTGGCTCTACGGCGTGTTGAGAGGCAGTGAATGCGTCTCAAGGAGAAATCTGTATTGAGAAACTGTGCGTTATGATGGACCGAAGGCTATTTATTCTTGGTTGGTTGGTTTGGCGAGACGAGGACTGGTCCCCTGACTGAGCCAGGTTTCTCACAAGGTTTCTTTTCTCCATTTCTGTCACTGATGGTGTTTGGGTTTCTTGCCACTATCGCCTTCTGGCTTGCTTTAGTTGGGGACACTTAATATTCAGCAATAGCTGCATACAGGTTGATTGAACTTAAAAAATGTATGGAAACTAAGATTTCAATAGCGCTGCATTAAAAACTCTTAGTTCAATGAACTAAACGTTTTTAATTAAACGCTGTTGAAATTTCAAGTACATTCAACTTAAAATGTGTTTTTTTTTTTTACAAGACATAATTAACTTTTTTTAGGGCAACAAGTTTCCATTTAAGCAATAAGCCCCTTGAAGCCGTGTTTTACAGTGGATTTAGAACAGCTAAGGGGCGTTGTAAGGCACGACGCGGAGCGGAGATAAACCGTTACCCCATACAAATATTTATTTTATGTTTATTTTATTAATAAATACTGCGCACGGCATAGGGAATAAGGGAACATCGATACATCACTTCACAGGAAGTGGAGAGCGATGATCACCCAACTGTCATTGCGCGCACCACGTCATCACCAGTCAGAACGGTCACTTCTAACTAACATAACCATTTTTCTTTATTTTACTTTATTTACCTCAGGAGTGTTTACTATGCGGCTGTGCGCGGGAAGAAGGCGCGCGAGACCGCTATGCAATTATATGACCATTGATTAAAAACACATATATACACATAGTTACTGTAACTAAATAAAAGTTTATTTTCATATTGCATGACAGTAACAGCAGGGCTTCAATTCTGTTAATAGTCAAGTAATAGCAGCAATAGTCAATTAAAGTGTATAATAAACATACGTTTATCATTATATATAACATATGGATTTTTTTTATTGTATAGTGTACATATTTTAAATGTGATAGTAAATAAAAATGTAAATATGAATGGTGTCCTATATTTATGTTATATCATAATCTGCGTGACCCCGTCGTTGACTTTCTTTGATGACGTTTGCAGGGCGTTTCAAATGAGCGGTTATTGTCAGTGAAGTCCACTTCAACTGATATACTGTGCTCAGGGAGTAGGGAGCAGTGAACACTGCGTAGGGACCCTGTCGAATGGAACGCACCTAAAAAAATAAAAAAACGGCAGTTGCGCAATAACACTAATGTGATGCGAACACAGGTGTGTATTTGTTGAGTCATTTACAGCGGCTTCGAACGCGGCTCAACCAATCAGAATCAAGGACTGGAACTATCCGCTTTATAAACATTTTTTTAAGTTAAAGGTATAGCGGAGGATGTTTTACTTCCTGGTGGGTAGTCTAAACTATTGGTCCTCCTAATTGTCAATCATTCTGGTGAATCAATCAAACTTTTCAAAAAGTGGAGAGGGCGGGTCTTATCTAAAATTTGGAAAGATCCTCCGCTATACCTTTAAATCAACCTGTATGGGCTTACAGCGTAGCTGAATTGAACTCATTTTTGATGATCTTTACAGTAACTGAATGCAACTGAATTAACACGTAACTGACCTCAGCTTTTTTCTTTTTAGAGCTGCTTTACAGCAGTATTTAATTCTGTTTGCATAATTAAATAATTCTTTTTCTGCTTCATCCCTGTAAAGATGGTATGAAACAATCTGTATTGTATAATGCGCTATCTAAATAAAGGTGACTTGACTTTTGAATAGTCCTATGATAGTTTGAGGTGATTAAGATCAAGTAGAAGAGATCAAGCGTGAATACATTTGCTGTTTTGCTATATGCTGTTTGGCTCGTAGAGGAAAAGTGTGTTATTGCCAGGAAATAAGAAGGGTGAAAAATGTATGAGATGAACACAACCACAAAGTCGTGAATAACAGTGGAAAGCTCTGGATTTTCTTTAAGCCCGATCTTTATGAGTTGAGTGTGTGTCGGTGAGAAACATGGGAGAATACCACAATACCTGTAGGTATTTAACAGTGACATTGTCAGGCTTTTTTATTTACAACAAAATAAGCTAATTGCCAGCACAAAATATAATAGCATTGAAATACTAACAATATAGTATTTAACGATAAAGTTTACAGTTGCTTCATAAATTAATTAAAAACATACAAAGCAAAACACACGATGCACATTCTTTGTTCTCCGTTTTCTATAAGTAGAAGTAAAAAACTTTCCTGTATTTTAGTGTAGTTTAAGTGTAGTTAAATGGTTCGTTCGTTAAATTAGTTGTTAAATTTCTGTCATTAATTTCTCACCCTGATGACGTTCCAAACCCGTGAGAACTTCGTTCATCTTCGGGACACAAATGAAGATATTTTTGCATGAAATCCGAGAGGTTTCCTAACCTCGTCATTGCAACTTTCAAGGCCCAGAAAGGTAGTAACGACTTTATCCAACAATTTCACTGTTTACTACGTGATCAGCGTAGGAGACTCACACAGAAGAGAAGAAATTCTTCAATAAAATACAAAAAGTATTCTCGCCGCTTCATAACATTAAGGTTGAACCACCGTAGTCACATGGACTCTTCTGACGAGGTCGTTACTACCTTTCTGAACCTTGAAAGTGGTGATAACGTTGCTGCCTATGGCTGGTTCAGAACATTTCTTCATTTGTGTTCCGAAGATGAACGGTCTTACGGGTTTGGAACGACATGAGGGTGAGTAATTTCATAAAATTTTTGGGTGAACTAACCGCCATCTTGCTCCAACGAAAGTGACTTCAACGCACCTGACATTGTAAAAAAAAAAAAAACACTACCAAAACACTTTAGATTAATGGGGAAACTTTTGCATGACCATGCAATCACTTTTCTCCAGGAAAATCTAAAAGTAAATAAAAACAATAATTCCTCTGGTTACAGTTCATTGTTCATGTGTCTTTCATGCAACTGAATTTTATTATTAATAATAATGTCATGATTATGTTTTCATGGTTTTCCTGTGCTCCCTGTTCCTGTTTCCTCATTTCTAGTTGTCATAGTTTCTAATTGAGTTGCGCACCTGTTTCTCATTCTGTTAATCATCTCTGCATGTGTATTTAAGCCCTTAGTTCTTTCTGTTCATGGTTCGGTGTGTCTTTGTTAAATGTGAAGTTTTCTATCTTTTAAAATATTTGACATTTCATTCTGCATCACACGTGTTGGACTACAACTGACAAATAATCACTGCTCAGCCAAAAACAGGTAGTCCTGCCCCAAACTAACACCCACTGGTTACACCTGAAGTCGAAAGGTTGAAGTTTTTACACTCTTCAGGAAGTCAACCTACAAATGGCTTAAAATCGTCACTGCATATTAAACTCTGACAGAAATAGATACTTTGACATCTGAAAATTGACACATTTGAGAGTATTTCTTTCAATTTGTCTCGCACATCCTGGAGTAAAATGTTAACACGCACCCATAAATCTCACTGGCTGTAAACTAATGGGCATGAAATCCTGCGGAAAACATTTCTTTTTCTTGAGGCAGTCTGCTTCAACAGAACCCATTCTTACATCGGTGGCACAGTTCAGCGAGTTCAGAAACACAATGGACCGTTTTTACACACTGACCTCTATAAACCAGTTCCTCTGAGAGAGCCAAACTGAAAGAGTGACATTGTGATATTTCATATGAAGGAGCAAAGTGAACATAATGGAAAGCATGAGAGTTTCTTCCACTGATTTTTCTTTTTTTTCCTTCTCCAAAACCTCCAAAAATTCAGGCTAGGGCTGTCAGCATTCTTGTGTGCAGATGGAAACCAGACACCGGGATAGTCTGCAGATGCCTCGAGGGAAAACGCAAGAACCCTCAAACCACAAACTCTGTAATTAGCTTATGACTGACTTTCACGAACATTAATCCTTGAAATCAGAACAAAAATGAAAGCCATTAATCTAGGAATTACCGAGCTAACATGCATTACATTTACTCTATTTATTCCATCTGTGAGACAGATTTACAAACCAAACAGTGAAAGCCATTAAACTCGGTACAGATTGTAACATGCTTAGTTTGACCAGGATGCAACTTAAAACATAAAAACAAATTTCTTCTGGTCAATATCTTCCTAATACAATGTGGAAACACAGCAGCTAAACTCAAACAATGCAACTAAGCCTTCCTGAGCCTTTAAGCTTCATATTTCTCTTGCAAACAAAGGTGTTTTCAGTTTTATACGCAAACGTGATGCCAGATGGCCAGTTTTGAAATGAGCTTCGTGGACCTTTTTCAATGCACTCGATTCCTTCATGTAGGCCTGTCGTTTGTATGCTTCGGTGCTACTTGAAGACAGCTAACTCCTCAATCTATACTCATGCTGTGTGGTGTGTACCGATGCATGCGCAAGCTTTCTGTGTACAGGGTTTCATGACTTTTCCAGGAGTACATTAATAATGGATCAAGATTTTAAAGGATTAGTTCAGAATAAAAATGTCATGCAAGATGAGCATTTGTGGTTAAAAAGCACAGGTTTGAAAACCACTATGGAGAAAAATCCTGGAATGTTTTTCTCAAAACACAGTAATTTCTTTTCGACTGAAGAAAGACGTGAACATCATGGATGACGTGTGGATGAGTAAATTATCAGTAAATTTTAAGAAATTAAAACAAGAAAAAAACGTACATTATGCATTTGGATATTTTTTATTTAATTAATACATTTAAAAAAAAAATTTTTTAATTGTTACATCTAAAAATTTCGGTATAATTTTCTTGTTAAATGATTTTTGTGATAATCATCACAAAAATAACATACTAAATGAGTTTTTAAAATATTCAAACTGTTTTGCACTTGGATAACTTTTTATATTTAAATAAATATGTATATTTTTAGAATCATTTTCTTGATAAGTTTAAAGTTATATTGTTATAATTATCAAAATTCCCTGACATTTCCTGGTATTCTAAGTGCGTCATACACATACATATTATTTCAAATTCACAGAGCACCATGTTAAACTATTTAGATGGGAATGTGCCAGAGGCTGTACACCTAGGCTATGTGACCAACATTTTAATAAACCTCCTTTTCAAGCCATGTTATTATTTTACAAGCATATACACTGAAGCACAACACTGCAGTGCATCGTGTTACACAGGAGGTGTGAAGGGTTAAGAGTAGATGTGTTCGAGCTGGGTGAAGACGACCAGCTGCCACCTGCTCAGCTCTGACTCCCTCTGGCATTTCATACATTAGGGCACATTAAGCACGGAGATCGTTCTCTGCTTGGCAGCAAAATATGGCCATGTGTTGAGGATGTGAGAGAGAACTTCAGCGTGACCAAGCTGACTATTATCCCGACTTTGTGGGTGTTCAGCTGTAAGAGATTTCACAGCGTTTCTCACCTTTGTGGCATGTCTTAACCCCACAAACCTTAATATGGCTCCAACTTTTACATGTAAACATAACAGTGCACTAAATATTATTGAACAGTATTAAAATATGTATTGTTATGACAAATATTAGCATACTAGCATACATTATATTAAATTCCCCCTGTGGTGAAAATCAAGTTTTTAATGTTGTTTATATGAAAATTTGTATTTTCTCCTTAAAACTGCAGTGAACCAAAGACAGTCTCAAAAACACGCTTTGAAATCGCTGGTGTTTTCTGACGTCACAAACTACCTTGTAACCAATCAGATCAACGTGTGATCGTCAACCAGTGGATCTCTGAGCTGAGTGAGTGAGTGGAGGCGGGGCTCATTTGCATATTCATAGAACCGCATATACTAAATGAGGCGAGGGTGTGTAGAGTTAAATTCAAGCTATTATAAGGCATGAAGAATTTTTTTCATTAAATATGTCCTTTTGGTGATCAAAGAACAGTTTTAAGAGATTCAATTATTGACTACAGGGGGACTTTAAGTGTCTTTAACTACTGTGTACAACCATTTAAATGAATCATTTGATACACTGCAAGTATTGTGTAAATACACATTTTAACATTGTACTTACAGTATATTTAAAAAATACCCATGTATTTACAGCTGTAATTAAAGTGTGGACCCTTCTCTTACTCCTTAACCCACCCTTAAACCTACCCATACCACTAAACCTGTCCTAACCTCCACCTCAATAGCAGCACAAGTGTTTTGCACAATAAGTACATTGTATCCAACATTTTTATTTTTGATCCGAGTACAAGACACCTAATAAAAAGTGGGACTGTGCATTGACATTCCTAAAACTACATTAATTATAATAATGTATTATAATTAACTTCAATACAAGCTCAACTACTCATACTATATTATTTGATAAAGGAATCTTTCAATTATATTAGATGCTTGATAAGCAATTGCCATCAGCATAATAGCAGCTGGGAGACATTGTTCCTAAGCAATGGAGTGACAACATAACTCGCCTCTAGTGTATTGGCTGGCATACTTGTGGTATTATACAATTTGTTTTTACTTGTTTTCAACAATTCTGTTTATAAAAATGTATCCACATTCATTTGTCAACTACGTCAGCACAGGTGGGGTTTTCAACACATTTTATGTATAAATCACCACTGGATGATTTCCTTAATCAGCCGAGTTTTTTTTTAGCACAATATTTCAATAGAAAAAAACCTTTGTCTTATTTGTTAACCACCTTCAATCCAGTTAAACCAGGTGCTTTATGTGCTGCTAATAATACTGTGCCATTCACATGTAAGATAAATAATGACTAATTACCTATTTGGTGACTGTATTATAATTGTGCTTTATCAACAAGTCAGCATGTTTTGCTTGCGGCATTAAAGGGACAGTTCACACTAATATTACAATTAAGTCATCATTTACTCACCCTGCTATTGTTCTTTTTTGGACCACAAAACAAGAATAAAAAAATAAAAAAAGTGTCCCACTCTGCGCTCATCCAATGATCTTGTGCAACACACTCCATATATTCCAAGTGTTCTGGGGGTATATGATAGAGTTTGGTGAAAATAAAACTGAAACTGTATGTATTATTTAACGAAAATGCTGACCTTGGCCATTGGTCTTCTGTACATGGCTACGCGAGGTGTGCATTTGTGATACTATCAGCACCGCAGTTCACTCCGTCTTGCCCAGAAAAAGCACACAAGTTGTAAGAAATCAAGGTTAACAAAAATGCAACATGAAATACAATCCATACACCTTCTACTCTGAGGTGAATATATCCTTTTTGTTCGTCGTAATGAAGTTATCGCGTTCACATCTGTTCACAACTGTCATTCTGACTGACATCAGTCAAAGAGAGTTCAGGTCCGGAGATATTTAACTCAGTGAAGAAAGTACACAGATTATTTTGGGGGATTTAGGCGCATGTAATTTGTCATTTCTCACAACTAGTGTGCTTTTTCTGGGCGAGATGGTGTGTATTGCGGTGCTGAGAGAGTCTCATGAATGCCCACGTCGAAGACTAACAGACAAGGTCAGGATTTTTGTTACATAATCCATTAAATTTCAGTTAGTTTTCTAACTGTTAGTATCTATCCCTATCAACTAATGCAGGTGGTAAACAGAATCTCATCTAAAAATATTACTTTTCTAGTGATTATAGCAGCAGTTATTCACCACCAAGTGATGGAGAAACGCTATATAAATTAATCAGTGTATCTGCAGAGTTTTTCAAATCAAATTTAAGACTGTTTAAGACCTCCACAAATAAAATTATTCGGCTCGTTAAAGACCACTCTTGCTGCAGCATTCTGGATCAGTTGCAGAGGTTTGACAGTGCAAGCTGGAAGACCAGCCAGGAGAGCATTACAATAGTCCAGTCTGGATAGAACAAGCGCTTGGACAAGGAGTTGTGTAGCATGCTCTGATAGGAAGGGCCTGATCCTCCTAATGTTGTGCAAGGCAAATCTACATGACCAGGCAGTTCTAGCAATGTGGTCTGTGAAGATCAATTGATCATCAATTACAACTCCAAGGTTCCTGGCTGACCTTGATGGAGTTATGGATGACAAGCCTAGCTAAATGGTGAAGTTGTGATGAAGTGTTGGGTTGGCCGGGACCACAAGTTGCTCTGTCTTCGCAAGGTTTAGTTGGTGGTCCTTCATCCAGCCTTGGTGGTCCTTCATCCAGCCAGAAATGTCTGTCAGGCAGGCTGAGATACGAGCAGCTACCGTCGGATCGTCAGGCTGGAATGAGAGGTAGAGATATGTGTCATCAGCGTAGCAGTGATAGGAAAAGCCATGTTTCTGAATCACAGATCCTAGTGATGTCATGTAGATGGAGAAGAGAAGTGGTCCAAGCACTGAGCCCTGAGGCACTCCAGTAGCTAAATGTTGGGTCTTAGACACCTCACCCCTTCACGACATCCTAAAGGACCTACCTGAGAGGTAAGACTTGAACCACTGGAGTGCGGTTCCCGAGATGCCCTTCATCTATAGGATTGACAGGAGGATCTGGTGGTTAACTGTGTCAAAGGCAGCAGACAGGTCCAGCAGGATGAGAACTGAGGATTTGGAAGCTGCTCTTGCCAGTCTCAGAGCTTCAATTACTGAGAGTCTCAGTTGAGTGTCCGCTTTTGAAACCAGACTGATTGTTGTACAAGAGGTTGTTCTGTGTAAGAAAGGAAGAGATCTGGTTGAAAACATTTCATTCAAGTATTTTCGCGACGAATGGAAGAATACTGGATACCGGTCTGTAATTTTCCAGATGTGCTGGATTTAGAGTGGGTTTCTTAAGCAGTGGGGTTACCCAAGCCTGCTTAAAAGCTGTGGGAAAGGTACCAGTGTGAAGAGAGGTGTTTATGATGTGCGTGAGTGCGGGTACAACTGAGGAAGAAATGGCTTGAAGTAGGTTAGTGGGAATAGGATCAAGCAGACAGGTGGTAGGGCGATTGGAAAGGATGAGTTTGGAGACTTCTGCCTCTGAAAGTAGAGGGAAGGAGGGTATAATGTGTGTGTTAGCTGGTAAAATGTGTGTGTCAGTTTGTGGATTGGTAAATTGGCCGCTGATGGTGGTTGTTTTATTTATGAAGAATGTGGCAAAATCGTCAGCTGTTAGGGCTGATGAAGGAGGAGGAGGAGGAGGGTTGAGAAGAGAGGAGAAGGTTTTGAAAAGCATGCGAGAGTCAGAAGAATTGTTAATTTTGTTGTGATAGTAAGTCATTTTAGCAGTAGAGATATTAGCAGAAAAGGAAGAGAGGAGGGATTGATAAAGACCAAAGTCAGTAGGATCTTTCGATTTACGCCACTTCCTCTCTGCACCTCTGAGTTTAGAACGATGTTCGCGGAGAACATCAAATAACCAGGGGGCAGAGGGTGTGGCGCGGGCTGGCCTGGAGGAAAGGGGGCAGAAGTTGTCCAAGCAGGATGTTAAAGTGGAGAAAAGAGTATCAGTTGCACTGTTAATATCTAGTGTTGAGAGCTGATCAGGTGGAGGAAGTGTGGATGAGGCCAAAGAGGATAGGCGAGAGGGTGAGAGTGAGAGTGAGCGTAGGTTTCGCCGAAAGGTGACCTGTGGAGGGGTGTATGTTGTGTCCTGAGGCAGGTTGAGGTTGAGTGTGAGGAGGAAGTGATCTGAGGTGTGCAGTGGAGTGACCAGTGTATGGTCAGTGGAGCAGTAGCGTGTGTAACTGGTCCAATTGGTCACCTGATTTGTGAGTAGCCGCAGTAGATACTTGTTTGAGGTCGAATGAGGCAAGCAGAGTGTGGAAATCAGCAGCCTGAGATTTTTCTAGGTGGATGTTGAAGTCTCCAAGAACTATGAGAGGAGTACCATCCTCAGGGAAGGGTGAGAGTAGCACATCAAGCTCCTCCAAGAAACTGCCAAGCTGACCTGGGGGACGATATACAACTACAAAATGGATTTTATTAGGACTAGTGATGGTAATTAAATGTGATTCTAATGAGCTGTTGTCACACAGAGGTGGTAAAGGATCAAATTTCCAATCGTTTGAGATGAGCAGACCACCCCTTCCGGTCAGGCGAGGGGTGTGTGAGAAAGTGAAGTTAGTGGAGAGGGCAGCAGGTGTGGCAGTGTCCTCTGGTCTGATCCAGGTCTCAGTCAGGGCCAATCAGCTTTGTTTACAGCGGACTGGCCATTCCAGAGACCAATAGGAAAAGAGAATAAAGTACTAAAAGACACCGGAAAGGTACGCAGGTTGTTAGGATTGTACTGCCTCCGACGTGTGACATTGGATTTACGCATGTTAGTAATAGTAGGGATTTGAAAACACAGTGTAAGAGAGCTCACAAACAAAGATCAGATGAAAAGTTGTGTAGAAGAAAAAGGAAACAACAAGAAAATTAAATAAATAAGAAAATAATACTCAAGTGCCTTGTCGGTGTCCTTGCTCGGTGGAGTCGCACAGGTAGAGTCGTTGGTCTTTGCACTCTTCGGTCTTCACACGAGGGCTGCCGCGGTGCACTAACCAATTATATACACGCCTAATACCTCGTTATTGAATACAGCAGGCCACGCCCTTCTACTTAGCCAAGCGAAACTCAAAAGTCACGACACACAAACAAACGCCACGCGCTTTACCAGGGTAAACACAGTAAACAAATTAAAGTTTCCTAGCAACGAAGAACCGCGCTAAAATCTAATGAGAAAAATGTTTATCAGTGGTTGTATATCAAGCAGGGACACGTTTGTGTGCATTTTGTTTTGTGATTTCACCGGAACGAATAGAGTCTCTGCCACGGCGATAGACTGAAGCGCGCTTCCGAGTGAAGACTGTGCGCGAGCCACAAGAGAACACTGTATCAGCGCCACTGATAGCGGCGGCAATGAGCTCAGCAGCTTGACTTAAAAAACAACACATTTCAGCACTAGAACGACTCTTATTTGACTAACAAACAAAATGAATTCCCTGCTAGTTAACTGGAGATATTTTATTTATTTGTATTATTAACATCCGTGCCGCGAGTTGTTTCAAAAAGTGGTCGGGACAAAATATCGACCACGGCAAAAACCCATATTTCTCCGCGAGGTGTCAACGATGGTCGCTTTGGCCAGGTGGTGTTTATAGCATAGGGGGCGGGACTCTTTACATTCAAGATAGCATTTGATTGGACAGAAGATGTGATGAGAAGCTGAAGTCTGCGGTGACGTCATAAAAATCCGTGACCCATTTTAGCAGAAGTGAGGGACTGTAAGTTTTGAATGCTTATATCTCCTAAATGCGAATTTTGTCATTGGTTTGGAACACACCAGCTAATTCATAACATTAATCCTAACATATTCATATTAAAATCTAAAAAACTTAAATTTTGATTTCAGGGGGCCTTTAAAGGGTGATTTTAAATATCTAAATGGTACATATTAGAACCTTTCGAAAAGCTACTTTCCCAGTGACAGCTTCGTACTATTATTTTTTTCTGAAAGTGTACAGAACTAACTGATACAACCTCAAAAATAAATACAAAATATGTCTAAAATGTCCTGGCCAGCTTCTGTGAAAGTAATATGGGTTATCTAGATCTATATATGCTGTAAACAACCCATCGTTGCTTTAATCAATTCAGCATTTAATACGATACTTCAATGCTCCAATTGTGAAAGGTTATAAATTATAGCAGCAGACCCCTTGACTCTGTATATTAACTTGGTTGTAAGTACAGTCTGGCAGGTCAAAACTCAGTAAACAGTCTAAATCAGAGCGGCAGAAGAATCCTGAGGCCTATACTTTGAGATGAGAGCATGAACCAGCACGCAGGAGACAGGAATTTTTACTGTGCCTTGTGGCGACTGGCACCTGAACAAAAGTGTGTTCTAGTGTGCATTGATGTCAGTAAATGAACAAAAAATAACAAAAGAGGGACTACATATGAATATATCTATTAAAGTCTCTGAGATGAAATATGTCAGACTAATTTACTTGCTATCACAGATTGTGATATATATCATCTATCACTTGTTGCATGTGCTGATGCAGACAAAAAAAAAGCCTGATTCTGCAAAGCGTGGGAACCATTTTTCAGGGAACATTTATCTTTGTCTGTGACATGAGGTTGAGGACTTAAACTAAGAGTCAATAAATCAACTAATCCCTGTTTTCTTCCATAAACAAGTCATCCGTCAATTAAACGTGCTGATATTAGAAGCCATTACAGTAATGAATACTGTAGTCAAAGTGCACTGATAGCAAGTCTGTTTCACATTCAAATCTTTGATGTGCACTGTTTTTTAAGCTTAACAATTTTTGCCTTGCAGAAGTGCATACTTGCTCCTGCATTGACCTCCTACTTACCACAAAGCTTTTCAAGTCAGATGTGTATGGGTCATTAAGCTCTGTTAGTATAAAGAGCAGAAAAGACGAGTGTGATCTTGCTCTTTTAAGATACAGAAAGCAGCGCAATCTGGACCCTATCATTAGCCATCAAAGTGGCTATAGGCCTGACTTCCATCTCAGTCAAGAGCCCCTGACTCTATTCTGACTCTTCTTTTGGGGTCATTATTGAGGAAAGTCACTGTTTTATGATGTTACGGCATTCATGATTGCCAATTGAAAATCTGTTTGTTAGAGGTTTGGCAAGATCACTGAGAAAAGCCTCATTTAGATCTCATATGAGATGAGATTATAGAAAACTCCCAAAGAGATTTGCCAAAATTCTGAAGTCTGCAATCAAAAGAAGAGATTTCAAGATTAATTCTAGCATTAAATTCCTCTGAGCTGTTATTTTCATGAATTATATAGCTCTAAACTCATACTGTATGTCAATAATCATCTCATTTGTGTCCAGTTTTACTTCTAAAGAATGTACTTACTTAAGACCTCTGGGTCTGATTAAAGTCAGAGCACAGAGTTAGAATAAATAATTGCACTAAATGTAATGGTAAGTTTGATTGTTGACACATGACCATCATGCTAACAAAAAAAGACCACTATTACAAAGACTTGCATATGTTTTCTTTATCTGCATCTCTCTCTCTCTCTAAACTCTAGATCCAATTAAACAACAGATTTTAGCTTATAAAGTCTTGAAAAAAAGGCAGTAGTCAAATGTGTTATGAACATGTAGTAAATCATGGCAATCGTATTGAACTGTCAGTGTCAACAGAGTTTATCAATGGAACAAAAACTCAGTATGCAAGGTCTCTATAGTGTGTGTTTTTTAGGCGAGTAACCCAATCCAACACACCTAAGTTTCACTCAGACATTGCATAACCTTTGACATTAGCAAATGTTTCGTATCCCTCGCGCTCACACTGATCCCTCGACTCTTCAACCATGCCTGCAGAGTCACTACTTTGACCTTTGAGAGCTGAAAACAGAAAAATATAAATAAGTTACTGGGTTACAGCTTTACACTTTAACTTTAATATGCAGCTCTAGAACTGATTTATATTTTAAAACCGCAATAAATAACTAGACATAATCTGCAGAATTGTTTCCCGTCTGCAATGATCTTCTAAAACATGGATTTAAATATGGTACAAATATGCTAAACTGAGCAATAAGTGCTTTAATTTTATGGTAGCATTAAATATTTAAATTGATGAATGATTATTTGGAATGTACAGTCAAAAGTAAATCTTGTGTGAATCTAAGATTTTTTTATATTTCTGAAAAAGACGTTTCTTATGCTAATCAAGGCTACACTGTAAAATACAGTCAATAGAGTAAAAAAGGTAATATCGTGATCAATTTTCTATTTTAGTATATTGTAAACTGCAATTTATTCCTGTGATCAAAGCTGAATTTTCAGCATCATTACTCCAGTCTTCAGTGTCACATGATCCTTCAGAAATCATTCTAATATGATGATTTGCTGCTCAAGAAATATTTCTGATTATTAATAATGTGGAAAACAGTTACATTTTACATTTTTGTGGAAACCCTGATACATTTTTCAGGATTCATTGATGAATAGAGTTCAAAAGAACAGCATTAATTGAAATATAAATATTTTGTAGCATGTTTTCTAACACAAAATGCATTCACTCTGATTAAATGTAATAATTCATTTAAAAAAATAATCCAAACTTTTGAACAAAGTGTATCTTGATGCAAACCTCTGCTAAGCGCTGTACACTTATTTTTGTTCATACTGTCCAAGGGCAGCAATCAAGCCATAACATGGAAGCAGAAATGGCAACAATACATTTAATACAGATGATCTGTATGGGTTTTTATATGGCTTGCACCTGTTAGTAGCCTCTATCATAAAGAAAATATACGAGCTCATCCTCTCTCTCAGTGACATTCAATCAAGACCATGAACACAAGCCAGGCTTGTAATGGATCTCATTTATATATATTATAGGTGCCAATGAGCAGTCACTCTGCTGTTATTTAGCAAACTATTCTGCCTTGCTAAGATGAAACAGTAACTACACCAACACTGAAACTAAACGGCTTATTGATTGAGTTTTGAAGGTAATGAGATGTTATTTTGATTCATATTTCTATACTAAACATTATATATATACAGTACAGGCCAAAAGTTTGGACACATTACTATTTTAAATTTTTTTGAAAGAGGATTCTTCTGCTCATCAAGCCTGCATTTATTTGATCAAAAATACAGATTTTTTTTTTTATATAGTGATATATTATTACAATATAAAATAATTGGTTTTCAATTTATTATACTTTAAATTATCATTTATTTCTGTGATGCAAAGCTGAATTTTCAGCATCATTACTCCAGTCTTCAGTGTCACATGTGACATCCAGTCTATCACATGATCCTTTAGAAATCATTCTAATATTCTGATTTATTATGAGTGTTGGAAACAGTTCTGCTGTCTAATATATTTGATGAATAGAAGGTTAAAAATAACTGCATTTATTCAAAATAAAAAAATATTTTCTAATAATATAAATCTTCTTTACTATCACTTTTATCAATTTAACACATCCTTGCTGAATAAAAGTATTGATTTATTTCAAAAAAAGTAAATTACTGACCCCAAATTACTGACCAGTAGTGTATATTGTTGTTACAAAAGATTTCTATTTTTAAAACATTTGCTTCTTTTTATTTATTTATTTTTATTCATCAAAGTATCCTAAAAAAGTATCACAGGTTATGAAAAAATATTAAGCAGCAGAACTGTTTCCAACTTTGATAATGAATCATCATATTAGAATGATTTCTAAAGGATCATGTGATAGACTGGATGCCACATGTGACACTGATAGACTGGAGTAATGATCCTGAAAATTCAGCTTTGCATCACAGAAATAAATGATCATTTAAAGTATAATAAATTGAAAACCAATTATTTAAAATTGTAATAATGTATCACAATATAAAATAAAAAAAATCTGTATTTTTGATCAAATAAATGCAGGCTTGATGAGCAGAAGAAACCTCTTTCAAAAACATTAAAAATAGTAATGTTTCCAATCTTTTGGCCTGTACTGTATGTGCAATTTAAAAATAAACCGAAGAAGATATTATAAGTGCACTAATATGCCAAAGTACCTGATTGTTCGTTGCACACACTTCCACACACACATCCTGCACACTTCGTTTGGACTTCTTCGGTTTTGACTGAAACGTGTCTCCCTGAAAGATGGTGAGACAGGATCCATTAGAAGCACTGCACGTCTTTCTTTACAACCCATATTTAATCATTCATGTAGGTTCATCAATTATTTTTGGAAAACTACACCAGTTAATTTGCCTAGTCTCGCTAAATCTTTGCCCTCAATGGACTGTGTAAGATGTGTAAGATGTCTAATGAGAAATACAGCAACTTAGACACTAAATTTGTACATTTTCTAAGTAGGGAAATGTGAGTGGTGTTTGCCAGTGCAAAACTTACTATGCATTTACTAAGGAATTTTTTTTTTAAAGAGGCCATATTATGTATTTTTACAAAGTCTTGATTTTGTTTTTGGCCTCTACTAGAATAGTTTTTCATGCTTGAATGTTCAAAAAACACATTATTTTTCCTCATATTCTCCATTATTGCTGCTCCTCTCTTTCCAGTCTGTCAGTAACACTCTGGGGTGTGTTCTCCGGACAACGGCTTAACCCTCTGGGGACCAAAAACGCGCCCGCTCGTTTTTTTTTTGCTCGTTTTTTTTTTTTGCAATGAAAAATAAACACAAAATGCTCTGTTAATTTTGATCTTTCATTTTCGTGTAATACATCAATCGATCCTGTTCAGTTTCTATTTTTTTTCTGTATACTCACAATACAAATAAAGTGTTTTGCTTTTTGACAAATAAAGAAAAACTAACATGATGCTATTTCTGCCTTCTCTCTGTCAGTAAACTCCCATTTGAAACGCGTTCGAAAATTATCTATAACTCCGCGAAAATTCAGTCAAACAGGCAAACAGACCCACGGGCATAAAGCTTGAGATCGCAGCTTTTAAATGAAGTAATTTATATAAAAAACAAATATTATCAGCTTCTGTAATCTGTATAAAAAGAGAGCGACTCCAGTCGAGCTCATTAGGAGCCATTCAAAAGTAATTTGACCACGCCCCGGAGAGCGCGTGCTATTCAAACGCAAATTCTGAGAACCATTTCAGTCTGTGAAACGCCCCCACATCAGCTGTAAACAAAGAGGCATAATATAGCCTACCTTATGGAGAAAATTTTCCGTGCTGATATGAGGAGCAGATCCCGCTGAGGAGTGAGGTAGGCTAAGTTATCCTTTCTCAAGTGTTAATGTGGAATAACGTTATGGAATAACGTTGTAGGCTTATGTAAACAAAAAGATGAATCGCGTTTCTATAATATGAATAGCGTTTCTGTGAGATGAATGAAGGGTACATATTTGTAAAGACTGTTTAGCCTAAATATGAATCGCGCGTCTGTGTGTGAAAGAATAAACTGCTTTTACAGTTACAGTTACTGCGTTACAGTCAGGCGAAGTATGAAAGACAACATTTTGTTGACTAGATTTGGGTACAGTTTTTACTGTAGAATATACTGTCACATCAAATAAGCTTTTCTGCTCATATATATAAAATACTATTTTGTCAAAAATAAAGTCATAGACTAAGATGTTCCAATGTTGGCTATATTCAAACTAATGAATACATATGATAAAATGTAGGCCTATAATCTTTTTTTTTTTTTTTTACAAAGAAAGAGTACTTTTTTTGCAGAAATATTGCTGAAATTGTAATTATTGTTGTAATTGTAACCTTTTTAATAAAATAGCAAAACATATTTACAAGATAGATGTAAGCAAAATCTTAAATGGTCAATATAAGTCTTCTTCTAAATATATAGGCTATTTTGTCCTTGCATTGTGGCTCAGTCAGTGTCACACCTGAATGAATGGCTAATTATGCAGAGTCATTATGCAGAGTGGGTGGGACTGGGTAATCTAAGGTGTAAACTACTCCTCCCCCTCGCATATTGGCTTTCCAAGCAAAACCTGTTTTACACCATTTAAATCAATGTATTTTTTTTTTGTGAACGATAAAGCAAGACTATTTTCACATAATTTTGAAGCTAGAACTCCAAGAGAAAACATCCATTAGTCAAAAGTCTTGTGGGCACATATTTTGTATGAGTTTTGTGGTCTTATTTCAGCAACTTTCATTTTTATTTTTTTAAATAACCACGCATAAACATTATTCTCTTAAAAATACAAACATCTACATACATGTTGCTCGCATATTATGGTAGGCCTGTTTGTGCTATATAGAGTGAATTTACACCTTTGCCATTAACATGTTTATAAATAACTGAAAAAAGCACAAATGTCAGAGCATGTCAGAACATCTCAAGGGCCCCAAAAACAGCTTGGTCCCCAGAGGGTTAACTCGCTGCTTTACTACCATAGTATGAAGCATCATTGAAGAAATCAACTAGCTAGTCACGACTGTTTCCCGAAACCGTATTGTGGAACATTGGTCGTTCAACCACGTTGGTTAATGATGTCACGCACGTAGTGGAGTAATAACTACTTTTAATGAATCTGTTTGAGACTGAATTAATGCTAGATGTTTTGCTATAAATTACAGACATGGAATCTGAGGAATATTTCTCATTTATCTCAGTTATTTTGCTTTATTTCCAGATTCAATCATAGGCTCGTTCTTCCGTACTAGAGCACGTTCACACTTTTAAAAAACGACGCTTTAAATCTCTTGACAAACTAAAAGATGTAAATGACATTTGTATGAATTCTAAATAAAAGATATGGATTGTATTGAATGTCAGCTTGCTTATTTTGCTCAAGATAAGGATTTATTGAGTCCACATGTCATGCAAAGAAGAAACTGCTTCTAACCACAGGCCGAGAGCTGTCGTTCCAAACACACAACTCTGCGATGCTGTTTGTGAATGTTCGTTGGAACGATGGTTTCGGGAAACACGACTTGTTGAATTCTACAGATAACGACGGTACTTGTGACCATAGTTGACTAACGATGCTTTCGGGAAACGCACCCCATAGTTCATGTCTCTATGAAGCCCCTCCTTCTGAAAAGCACACTGTGCTCTGATTGGTCGGCTGGAGCAGTGTGTTGTGATTGGTCAAGCTCTTCGAGTGTGTTTGGGAAATGTCCCGCCCCTTACCATAACTGCCAGTTTCAACACACTACTAACTAACTCAACCAGGCCCCACCCCTTTATTCTGCGTATGCAAAACTCATGGAGTTCAGAAACAGTGACACTGATTTAGAGAATAACTCCTGCTGGAGGGATTTTGTAACTTTGCAGAGCTTTCTCATCCTAAAACAGCATCATTGACAATGTAAAAAAGCATTATTTACATTATTTAGTTTTATGCATTTGGCAGATGCTTTTATCCAAAGCGACTTACATTGCATTTCAGGGTATACATTTACATTCTTATCAGTTCTTTCCCTGGGAATCAAACCCATGACCTTGGCGTTGCAAGGGCCAATGCTCTACTGTTTCTAGAGCATTCTGATTCTGATTTACAGCAATGATGTTTGGTTGCATTGTTTACTTACCCCTCTATTGCTGGGGATCTCAGGCCAGTTTTGGGTCTGTGTCTCTACTAAAGGCAGGGGTGGGAGAATCCTATCGACTCCGCTGTTGTTTTTTTCCTCACTCTTACAGCAACATTGACAATGTAAAAAAGCATTACAGGTTCTCTTTTATTCAAACTGCTTAGGAATCGAACAGGTATCATTCTGATTTACAGCACAAAACAAACTGATGTTTGGTTGCATTGTTTACTTACCCCTCTATTGCTGGGGATCTCAGGCCAGTTTTGGGTCTGTGTCTCTTCTAAAGGCAGGGGTGGGAGAATCCTATCGACTCCGCTGTTGGTTTTTTCCTTACTCTTAAAAAATGGTAAAGACATCCGCCCAGGGGCTGGAGGCCTGGAGAACTGGTTAGAACGAGCTGGTGGTGTGAAAGACGATGACAGGCCAGTCGATGACAGAGGCTTGATGAATGCTTTTAGCTTCTGTTCTTTCACAAAGATCTCAGTCGCGTTCATGCGGTGGGTGTATGGTTTGTTTTTGAAGATTGGTACAAGCCTTGGTCTTGGAAGTGTAGACTGTGACTGGATGTGAGTAAAGTGAACAATTGTGGAAGAGGAAGAGGACAGAGTTGCCAAGTTGGAGGAAGTCCAGTCTTTTTGGTCAAGCGATCTGGGTCTCTCTTTCTTTTCAGTGTGTTTTCCAGTTGAGTCACACTGACTATTGTGGTTTTTCGCGGTGTCCCGTGGGCATCTGCTGGGAAGCTGGTTCAGCACAGCCCTGCTGCTGCTTTCTGTTGTCACGTTTATAGGCAGGGCCTCAGAGGACTAGAAATGTAAGGAAAGAAAAGTCTGTGAATGGGAAAATACTTGCAGAGAAAAGTTCCAGTGTAAATGTGCACATGAAGAGCAGGTTAGACGCCATATTGAATTTAATACATATGAAAACGAGGGTTGTGACGGATAGAGTATAAAGCTCCTAGATCGTAGTCATTTTCACAACTCACAACTCTTAAAGTCCGCCTTTAGTCAATAACTGTATCCCTTAAAACTCATCTTTGATCACCAAAATTACATATTTAAAAGTTTTTTTCCCGTGAATTTTTTTTTATTCATGCCTTAAAATAGCTTGAATGTAATTCTACCCCCTTGCTTCAATTAGTATACGCGGAATTATAAATATGCTAATTAGCCCCGCCTCCACTCACTCACACCAGCTCAGAGATTCACTCGGTGGACTTACTGAGGTAAACGCTGGACAATGGTGTTTTCTTTACAACGTCAGACACATAACGGTTCATAAGCTTCTTCTGGATTTAGTCTGTCTCAGTTTTTTCTGTTTCTTCATGTAATCACAGACGAACTTGATGATGGTGAGATCAGATCATACCGGTTGTTGTCAGACTCCTTGTGCATACACAAATCTCACTGGATTATTACAATTAATGGCAAAAACAATGTTTGGAAATGTAAACTGGTATTTCCTACTGACACACTACAGCAAAAGATATAAATAACTGACTTAAAACTGTAACTGATGAACTGTAGTTCATTATAACATCGTAATATACATCATACACCCACTATATTGCGAAATCTACCCGATTTTTCATATCAACAGAAAAATATAGCGGGATAACCTGACTTCTCTTGAGACTGCTTCAGCCAGAACTAAAGCCAGCCGGCATGAACGTGATTGGTTACAATATAGTTTGTGACGTCAGAAACACCAGCGATTTCAAACCGTGTTTTTTTCACTGCAGTTTTAAGGAGAAAATACTCAGCAATGCTGTCGACTTATGAATTTGCACATGGTTTGTCTTAAAGCACATTAAAAACACCACATATAAACAACATTAAAAGCTTGATTTTCACCACAGAGGGACTTTAAAACCTTTTCATGGAGTTTTTGTCGACTGAAAAACATTTCGTCAGCTGAACAATCTCTGTGTTGTTAAACAACAGTGCGATCTGTTGAACACACACTGTACTCTATTCCTCACAGCCTCGTTTTCATTCCTGTCAAAAATGATATACATGGCGCTCCACTGACTAAGGTTTATGGTTGATTCTATGCTGTTAGAAACCACAAATATCTAAAAAATAAACTTTTAAAGGATCATTTACCCTTAAAGTTAAATCTACTATTCTTTTATGAATTACGTTTTGCGAGTATGATCAGAATGATGATTTCTTCAAAAAGGCCAATATGTAAAACTTGAGTTCAAAAGCTCTTTTTGATTATCAAGAGACATTGGGTCTCATTCACTAACCAAGTGTACCATTTTTTTTTCATGAGAAGTTCCTCTGTGCATATAAATACGAATAATCCACGCAATTATTAGTGAATGAGACCCATTGTGTATTGGGGGACACTGCAGCCGTGGTATCTTAAGCCAAAACATTAACTTTATAATATCTATTATAACTTATAAATATAAATTTAAGGCGAGACACGGCAGACAAAAACATAGATTTTTCATGCAGTGCTCAGTTTTGAGATTTTGGGCTAGTTTACTCCTTCAATATGTGTTCTTTCAAGCTGCTATAAAGAAAACGGTGAAAATATACATTAAGATGTTTATTTTATTGCATTTTGTTTACTTGCGGCAGTAAGTTTCTCCCGAATTTACCAAGAAGTTATCATTCCAGCGCGACACGCCGAGATCCGTCTGTTCACTGAAGTCTGTCATGACCGGTATCGCTGTAAAGCTCTGAGTCTCCTGCTCTGTAACCCAAATATGGGCATTTCCTTTCTATCAGTAACCAATGGTGAATGTCCAAAGGGGGATTTAAAGCTAACGGCGAAATCTCATTTAGAGCTATTTAACTCTTTAACTGCCGTTTTCTCAAAATGAGTATTTTTGTCATTCTCCAGTAGAAACATCTCAGCCTGTGTAGCACCTGTGTACACCAAACTCTCCAGTTATACACTTAGCAGTATTCTGAAGATATTTTCAGAGCGATTTGTTAATAAATCATTCCTGGCCTGATTTATGTGACATTTTAATCAAAAAAAATGGCGAAAATCTATTTTTTAAGGGTATGGACAGTATATTTTAATTTCCTAGGTAATGAAAGCATATATCCTGAAATCCCTCTGATTTTGTTTTCATCTTGTGTGTAAAAAAAATGGAAAAAGAATTTTGCACCTGGCTTTATCATATGTTCAGATCTATCTACCGAAAATATATGCAAAATCGTGCATATTTAATGAGATAATTCCAAATTTGCATAATTAAACATACAAATTTCTAAAACTTGTAATACATTTTTTTTATATACTTGTGTAAGTAATCAACTGAGGAAGATTCATGGTGATATCTATTATTTATAAATTTTACCCTATTCACCTGTAGTGTCTCACCTTGACTATAAAATAATATATTTATTTTAACTGAAATAATCTCTATATCATCTCTAAACTCGATAAACTCTAAAAGTGTCTGTGTAAATGCAATTTTTAATGATCTGATGTCATTAAATGCTTTATCATATTATTTTTTTAATCATTTTTTTTTCTTTTGCCTAAAAGAAACATTCCAATACAACTATTCCATTAATGTTTAAATAATTTTCCATATTTCATTTCTGATCAAATATGGTATTGCTCCAACATGGATTGCAACACTTGAATGACGCATCATGGCAGACTCACTCTACCTCCAGATCTCTAAGACAAGGAAAAATACTTTCTCGATAACGAAATCTGTAAGGTTCCTCTTAGTCAAACGATTATTTGTGTTGAACAAGTATGTTGATAATGATCCTGGAGCTAGCATGCTTTTCTGCATCCAACGTGAATTAAACAGTCAGTTAATCATTACTGCCTAATGTTGCCATTATCAATCATTATAGTGGATGAGATTAATGAAAGCTTCCTCTGCGCCAGATTTCCATCTGTACCAACACAGGGAACGGCACACATAGCGCTTCAAATCACGTTTTACAGCATTTGTCAAAGTTTAATAACATCAGCCCTCAGCTCTGGCCAGTATAAATTAAACCTGAGCCCATCTGGCTAACTGTTAGACTCTCCTCCATGCGCCAACAACAGCTACATGGAAGAAATGATCTAATGTTAGTATCAGATATTGTTCTTACTGGAAACTCTTACTTGTATTCTTTGAATTAAATGACAAGCGTCAATTATCCTACAAACTGAGAGATTGTTTTAGTAGGCCGACCTCACCACAACCAATTTGTCCATATAAACACTTCTCATATGTGTGTGAGGTAATTCGCTCCACTTTCACTGTGAGTTTAGGCAAGCTATTATACTTTGAGAAAATGTAAGATTTCATAATTCATCCACTAAACAAGGGGTCTTTAATCTTGAGTGTTTACAGTGTTTATGAAATTAAATTCACAGAATATTTTTAATAAAACCTATGGAAGCTTGTTTCCGCCACAGAATAAAACATTTTAAAAGATAATTGCGACTTTTTATCTCACAATTGCGAGTTTACATCTCGCAATTCTGACTTTATTTCTCAGAATTGTGTGATATAAGTCAGAATTGCGTGAAATAAAGTCGCAATTGCATCTTATAAAGTCAGAATTCTGACTTTTTTTCTCGCAATTGCGACTTTATATCACGCAATTCTGACTTTATAACACATAACTGCGAGTTTATATCTCGCAATTCTGACATCTTTTCTCAGAATTGTGAGATATAAAGTCCAATTCTAAGGGAAAAAAAAGACAGACTTTTTTTTTTTACCTCAGAATAGTTTATATCTCACAATTCTGACTTTATAACACGCAATTGCGACTTTATATCATGCAATTCTGACTTTAGATCTCCCAATTGCGTATTATAAAGTCAGAATTGCGAGATATAAACATGCAATTCTGAGAAAAAAAGTCAGAATTTCAAGTATATTTCTTGCAATTGCGAGTTTATATCTCATAATTCTGACTTTATAACACACAATTGCGACTTTATATCACGCAGTTCTGACTTTATAACCTGCAATTGCGACTTTATATCACGCAGTTCTGACTTTATAACCTGCAATTGCGACTTTATATCACGTAATTCTGAGATAAAAAGTCAGAATTGTGAGATGTAAACTCGCAATTGTGAGAAAAAAAGTCAGAATTGTGAATTTAAAAAGTCGCAATTACCTTTTTTTATTTTTCACTCTGTGGCGGAAACAAGCTTCCATAAATACCTTAGGGAAACAGAAAAACAAAATAGAAAATGTTCCATACAATAATCTAAGCAATTACATTTTAGCAGCTGACATCCACAAAAAGTAAAAATCAATCAACTGGGGTGCCTAATGGCTTTTTGTTTTCATAGTTAATGAGACTAAAGCCCGGAAATTGTGAAGAATGTGATCAGGAAATGACACAAGCCAGACCCGAGTTACTGACACACATGTGCATCTCCCTCCAGGCCACGTCTTTGACAACATTTTTGTTGTTTGTAACTGGAGTGGATGATTCTGGTCTTGCTGAACGCTGTGATCATTTATAAGCATTGCATGTGCAGTGAAGTGTTTTGAGATGCTGTCTCATTTGATCTCTCATATTGGCGGTTGATGTCTAACGTGTTCAAGGGCTTCAGTCAACAACAACATTTCAGATTAAAATTGATATGCGTGTAAAAGGAAACATGCTTATCATCGGTCTGTAGCTGGCCAATATTTCTTTTAATTTATTCACCATATTTAATCAACTTTTTACTAGATTCTACTTGCTGCGTGACACATTAATTAAAATCAGACCATAAACGCTGCATGCATAAGAATTAGGAAAATGTGCAAAATCCTGTATAAAATAATTGTTAGCTTTAAATAAATTTTTTAATGAACTCCCAAAGTGGGGAAATGCAGGTTTTAATGATCTGATGACATTAAAGGGTTTATCATATTATAAAAAATAAAAAAAAAATAAAAAAAATTATGTTGCCTCGAAGTAATCTATTGAAGCTCCATTTATTTTTCAAACATTTTAAATATAAATGATTTTATTATTCACCATATTTCATCACTTTTTAACTGATTTTTACAATTAACATCAGGACATAAAAGCTGCATGCATATTAATTAAGATAATTTGCATATATCATATGTAAATTATCTTAATTAATATGCATGCAGCTTTTATGTCCTGATGTTAATTGTAAAAATGAATTGCATATAGACTGCTATATCATTTTTATTAATTTTTTTCGATGGAGAACGGCATTCCACACCACAAGACATGGCAGCTTCCTAAAAGTATTTAATGTCTACAAACCCTGTTTAAAATGGGATTTCTACTGTCTGCATAACACTGTGTCCTAACCAGACGCGATGCGATAAGATTCCAGGGACAAATAATGTCTCTGCCCACACTAGACGCGACTGCGAGATGCGTTGAAATCTATCAAAACCCACAGCCAATCAGAACAGCGTGTGGGCGGAGTCAGCCAACCAGAACACTGTGTGGGCGGAGTCAGCCAATCAGAATAGCGTGTGGGCTGAGTCAGCCAATCAGAACAGCGTGTGGGCGGATATTACACCATTTAAACATTATTAAAAATACATGGACTACTGAGTTATTAAAACAATCTTTGTCAAAGTATACACTTATATAAAGAATACACGAATATAAAATCTGGATAACACATGCATCTCAACGGCTCTGGAACATCCATAAAGGAACACGTCCAGTTGCATCTGTGTTACAGATGAGCATCGCCATAACAAATTAGACAATGTCAGATGTAATACTAAGCAGCAGAGTGCAGAACTTGATGTCAAATCCAATTGATTGTTACTTTATATTTCTCAGCAGGAGTAAGCAGAAGTCCCTGAGTAATGGCCTGTTTGTGTTTATGGACACGTGTGTGTATGTAATACCAGCGTGACTGGTCTCTTCAGTTCATTGCTGTAGTAGCAAGGCTTGCAGGTGATCCAAGCTGAGAAACCACACACACTCTCCAGTACAGCCTGCAGATCTGATGTGAAGCTTCCCAGCACCCCCTGCAGGTCCACTCTGGGAAAGCACTGTACTGGCTGAGTGCGGATACAGCACAGCGGATATCTGAGCAGGACGTCAAGGATACATATCGCTGACTGCCAAGATAGAGAGAAGAAAAATAAATAAATCACAGCTTTCCAAAAGAACAAAGCGGTTATATATTAGATTGTAAAGCTGCTATGCAAACGTGGTACTATAAAAAAATGCATGCGTGTTCCTAGTCTTTAATTTGTCCCTGCAATGTGTGACGTTATACAGACCTGATTCCATATGTGCACAGAACTAGCACAAGTGTGAAAATGAGGCTTATGTAATATTCATATTGAGATACGTGTTCAGG
Source organism: Leuciscus leuciscus (assembly GCF_965113295.1). Taxonomy (NCBI): domain Eukaryota; kingdom Metazoa; phylum Chordata; class Actinopteri; order Cypriniformes; family Leuciscidae; genus Leuciscus; species Leuciscus leuciscus. The sequence goes on along the minus strand of NC_138735.1, from coordinate 3,712,925 downwards.
AATGAGAGAACTCGATGCAGATACTGGGATGAAACACAGATGAAGGCTGCTACTCTTACCATTTCTTCAGTTTAGAGTATGTGTACTGTGTACAGAATGCAGATTTTCTTTATGTACTCAACCGTTTAAAAGTTAGGGGTCATTAAGATTTTTTTTTTATGAAATAAATATTTTCATTCAGCAATAACGCATTAAATTAATGTAAAATGACAGTTAAGATATTTAAATTGTTACAAAAACATCTAATAAACGCGGTTGTTTTGTTCATTTCTTTTCAAGAATCCTGGAAAAAAGTATCACGATTTTCACAAAAATATGAAGCAGCAGCAAAACTGTTTTCAACATTGATAATAATGTTTCTTGAGCAGCAAATCAGCATATTAGAAGATTTCTGAAGGATCATGGAACAGAAAACTGTTATTTAAATTTCACAATATTACCGTTTTAATCGCCTGCATTTTTGTTTAAAGGAACCGTATGTAAGATTGTGGCCAAAACTGGTACTGCAATCACTTTCAAATTACTGTAAGTTTTTTTTCTGACTTTGTCACGACGTATTTCAGATTCATAACAAGGTCTTTTAAGTTTCGTAACGTTAGACATTTTTTATCCGACACGTTTGTAGCTGCAGCTGTGGTAACTAGAGCAGAGCTGGCAACCCGGATGCCGAAACACTACTGACTTCGTGATTGGTAGATAGGTGGAGCGTGAGGCATCAGGCCAAAACACAACATGACATCATCAACATCAGTTGAGGGCTGCAACTTCACTTTTAAATGACAATATCCTGGCCGGACCACTGTTGCAAGTGATATAAGTATTTGAAATGAACATGATTTCTTAATGTCTAGAGACATATCAGGGCCATTTTATGATTAATTGAAATACATTTCTTACATACGGTTCCTTTAAGTAAATGCAGCTTCGGTGAGGTATAAGAGATAAAACACTTGACTTTCCATTTATGAAGCAACCCGTTGGAATCATTTCTATTTTGATCATCCCTTTCTTGATTCATCATTTGATTTTGTCATCAGTTTTTACACAAAATAGGATTAAATATGCAAAATAACCATGCAACCATTAGATAACTGTACGTGTACGCCACTCACAAAATTAAACATGCAATGTAATGAGGTCACGTGACAACAATGTATCATACTAATGTTTGCAATGCTGCATGATGCAAACTGTTTCACATGTCGGCAGTGCTCAGTGTTCAGTGTGTGTGGTTAGCAGGTCCTGCAGTCTGAACAAATAAACAGTCTGAACAAATCTGCTAAATTCTCAAGAGTTCAACCCAATTCACCATGACTACCTGCCGTGCTCATGTCCACTAGGTGTCATTATCATGCTGCATGAATGTCAGTCTAAGCCAGACCTCTGCACTACTTTTCACATTCAATTTGTAATCCAGCAGTACAATTTACACTGGCGCTCAAAAGTTAGAATGATTTCTGAGGGATCATGTGACACTGAAGACTGGAGTAATGATGCTGAAAATTCAGCTTTGATCACAGGAATAAATTACATTTTACAATATATTCAAATAGAAAACAGTTATTATAAATGTAATAATATTCCACAATATTACTGTTTTTACTGTATCAAATGCACTTGGTGAGCAGAAGAGACTTCTTTCAAAAACATTAAATGACTTAATGGACTCCTCACTGGCCTTCCCAAAAAGACCATAAGACAGTTGCAGCTCATACAGAACGCTGCCGCTAGGATTCTGAGCAGAACCAGAAAATATGAACATATCACACCAGTCCTCAGGTCTTTACACTGGCTCCCAGTTAGATTTAGGATTGATTTTAAAGTATTATTACTGGTATATAAATCATTCAATGGCCTAGGACCTCAATATATTGCAGATATGCTCACTGAATATAAACCCAACAGATCACTCAGATCATTAGGATCATATCAGCTAGAAATACCAAGGGTTCACTCTAAGCATGGTGAGTCCGCATTTAGCTATTATGCTGGAACCAGCTTCCAGAAGAGATCAGATGTGCTCCTACAGTGGTCACATTCAAATCCAGACTCAAAACACTTGTTTAGCTGTGCATTTACTGAATGAGCACTGTGCCGCTGTTCGTCCGACTGTTTGTACTGTACTGTATTTTATTTTATTTTATTGTATTTTTCTAAACTGTTTTAATTATTCTTATTTCTTTTAATTATTTTAATTTCTCCTATGTAAAGCACTTTGAATTGCCATTGTGTATGAAATGTGCTATATAAATAAACTTGCCTTGCCTTGCCTTGTCTACTTTTGACCACCAGTGTGTCTGAAAAACAATTTCTGTTTCTAGAAACAATGGCTTTAATTAATTTGTGATGCTGTAAACAGAGCACAAGCATAAAATGACTATAAATTGGTGTTTTTGGCCAAGTTTATGCCATTTTACTGTGAGTAAATTTTACACTAAACATGGATGAAATCAATACCTTATTAGCAGGAAACGGACAATAAACTAGAGCACCTGCCTTTACTAAAGGATACGTGAACGGCTTGTCACCGATTAGTTTAAAGTACACACTGCAGTAGATGAGCTCCTCTTCACTCACTGAGGGCAGCTGATATCCATACTGAACCAGGAGAGACACAGTTAAAGAGAAATAGAAAAATAAGTGAATAGCAACGTCGGAGAACAGTTTCCCAAAGACAGGAACATTAATACAGTTTAGTGACATTAAGTAATAGACAAACAATAAAATCTGCACTTAAAACTCTGTGTTAGAGTATATTTGTAAGCAAGCGAGCGCTTCAAGCTAAATATTTGGATGTGATTTGGTTTTGAACAGATGGTGTGTATACACGATATAAATGAGTAATCGTGCACGTCTGCACATACATACAGTACAAATGCTGTTTGATAAAGCCAAGCCTTACGAGTCTGTTTGTGATCAAAGGTTACATTTTGACCTCTAATCCAAACAGAAGTGGATCAGAGTGCTCAACACACACACACACACACACACACACACACACACACACACACACACACACACACACACACACACACACACACACACACACACACACACACACACACACACATTGTGTTTTATGGGAAATTTCCATATATGTAATGGTTTTTATACTGTACAAACTGTATATTCTCTCCCCTTACACTAAACCTACCCATCACATAAAATTTTCCACATTTTTATATTTTCAAAAAACATCACTTAGTATGATTTAGATGCGGTTTTCCTCATGGGGACCAAATAATGTCCCCACAACGACAAGGATTTTAGATTTTGCCATCTTTGTGGGGACATTTTGTAGGGTTTTGTAGACCCCATAATGAAGGCTTTACCAGGCCACACACACAGTACTATATGTGCTCTCTCACTCACTCACTCACACACACACACACACACACACACACACACACACACACACACACACACACACACACACACACACACACACACACACACACACACACACACACACACACACACACACACACACACACACACACACACACACACACACACACACCACAGTGGCATGACAATGCAACACTTCCACAGTCTTGGCAGTCTAGCAACAGGATGACAGTTCATTTACAAACTGTGTCAGACACTGAGACACCAATGATCTGTAAATCGTTTGCTCTAATTTAATAACTATTTTGAATTTATTATTGCATTATGATGCATTTGGTGGTTAACCAGAGCAATTACAATTACTACTGCTCATAAATATTAAACTTTGGAACAAAGTCTCAACACCATGTTTACCATGTTGTTCCAGTGCTTTTGAAGCTCCGTGTAAGATTGAAATGGGCTTTCCTGGGGAATCCTGCGACTGATGCTAATGATCTGGCCTTTCTTCAGACTGCTCTCACACACACACACACACAAAGACAGAGAGAGAGAGAGACAGAGAGAGAACAATGCAGGAGAAGCATTGATTCATTGATTCATAAATCAAACACTGCCAACAAAAGAGATTATGATTATGATTTGGCCCGTGGAGCAACAGTACAGCTCTAGAGAGTAACTATTGTAAAAGTATAACGCGTTATAAAGCAGTCTAACAGAACATGCACACGAACACACACCTCGGCAGAACGTGGCACCAGTTGTTTGGCATGACCGTACGCAGCACAGCATTATCAGTATGGAGGAAGCTTTTCACCACAGGAGCAGGAATGTCAAAATCATTTATCTGGCAGAAGACAGAAAAAAATGAATTAATAGGCTTACCTCTCACTCACACAAAAACAATATTGCAATCCAATAAAAGCTTTGGCTAGTCTATGTCTTGCTATGAATAACCGGTCCCATGTTTGTCATTTTTTTTCTCTCCATCCTGTCAACTGATGGTTCCTTGCCACTGTCGCTTTTGGTTTGCTTAGTTGGGGACACTTAATATATTCAACAATATTATTAATCTGCCTGTATTGACACCATTATATGAGAAATGAACTGAGCTGGATGATGACATTCTCCAGAGCGGCTGTATAGACAAATTAACAAAATTAATAACTTTTTTACAACAAAAATGAACCATCAGTGGATTTTGACACTATTTTCTTCTAGATCTGCTATACAGCCGAAACAAACTTTGTTGTATTATTATTTTCCTGTTATCACTGTAAAGCTGCTTTGAAACAATCTCTATTGCAAAAAAGCGCTATATAAATAAAGGTGACTTGACTTGAATTATTACTTCAAGAATATGTTATTAAAATTGCTATTTCTTAATAACTGATTTCGTAATCATTGATTGTATGCAAATATATGTTCTGTGTATCATAGTTGTCCATGCAGATATGTATTATCATATATTTAAAAATCAATTTATTTGTTATGAATATACTTGTTACATGTATAGTGCATTATTGAAGTTATTATCCGTTTGAATAAAACATCTTCATAAAAGCTTTACATATATGAATTATACTAAGGCCTGGTTTCACAGACAGGGTTTAGATTAAGCCAGGATTAGGCCGTAGTTCATTTAGGACATTGAAGTATCTTTATAAGCGTGCCTTAGACAAACACATCACTGATGTGCATCTTGAGACAAAACAATGGCGGTGAGATATTTGCAGATATATCAGAGCACGTTGCTTTCAGTTAAAACAGCTCAAACATGCATTTTAGTCCAAGACTAGCTTAAGCCTTATCTGTGAAACCAGTGGGTAGATGTTTTATTTATATTTTATTTACTGTGCAAATGATCTTAACTAATTTAAATTATATTTTGAACTAACTTTAGTGTTTTGTATAAATCTTACATTATAAAAAAAGAATCCTTAAAATAAATGTTATGCCTATGTGTGTGTGTGCGTGTGTGCGTGCTCATTTATATGCAAATGTATGAAATAATATTACATTTAAATTAATACTTATATAATATTATATATACATATTAAATATAATATATATGTATATATATATATACACTACAGGTCAAAAGTTTTAGATCGGTAAGATTTTTAATGTTTTTAAAATAAGTATCTTCTGCTCACCAAAGCTGCATTTATTTGATTAAAAATACAAACAAAAACAGTAATATTGTGAAATATTATTACAATTTAAAACAGCTGTTTTCTATGTGAATATATAGTGAAGTGTAATTTATTCCTGTGATCAAAGCTGAATTTTTAGCATCATTACTCCAGTCTTCAGTGTCACATGATCCTTTAGAAATCATTCTAATATGATGATTCGATGCTCAAGAAACATTTATGATTATAAATTATAAATATTTGTTTTTATTTCATGATGCTATGATGAATAGAAAGTTCAAAAGAACAGCATTTATCTGAAATCTAAAGCTTTTGTAACATTAAACACTACCGTTCAAAAGATTGGGGTCAGTAAGAATTTTTATTTTATTTTTGGGGGAAAGAAATAAAATAAATCAATACTTTTATTCATCAAGGATGAGTTAAACTGATCAAAAGTTACAGTAAAGACATTTATAATGTTAGAAAATATTCTACTTTAAATAAAAGCTGTTCTTTTGAACTTTCTATGCATCAAAGAATTCTGAAAAAAAAATTACACAACTGTTTTCAACATTGAAAATAATAATTCATGTTTTTTGAGCATAAAATCATCATATTAGAATGATTTCTGAAGGATCATGTGATACTGAAGACTGTAGTAATGATGTTGAAAATTCAGCTTTCATCTGAGGAATAAATTACATTTTAAAATATATTAAAATAGAAAAAAATTAATTATTGTTTTTTTTATCAAATAAATGCAGCCTTGGATAGCAGAAGAGACTTCTTTTAAACATAAAAAATCTTACCGATCTAAAACTTTTGACCATTAGTGTATAATAATCCAAATCAACAGTAACAAACAATGAAGAGAAAAGCTTTTCCTTCTCCTGTCTACTCAGCACTATCAGGATGACGAAAGGTAGATCAGTGACTAAGGCATAGACATGAACTGAGGCAAAGGTATAGCGCTTGACAATGGCAGTAACTCGGTTCATAGGTTATACGAGGCCAGACTGGGGATTGTGAACGCAGGCTGGAGGTTTGACTTCTCACCACAGCTGGGGCCAGTCTGACCGTGTTGGCTTCCACACTGACACACAGCTGGGTCTCGGTGATACTCAGCTCAAGCACTGTGAATGAATATAAAAGAGTGCAGACATGAGCATGAGTCAGCGAGAGTGGGAAAACACGTGTCTGTGTCATCATCAGATAGTGAATTGTAAAAGGCATCTAGGATTTAGGTTAGGGTTTAACAGGATAAAAGCTAGCTTAAAACATGACTCAGACAGTGCTAATGATTCTGGGAAAAAGTGAAAGGAGTATCCTACATTATTCAGAAGTAGGCCAACAGTTGGCGCGTTTCCATTACAGATTTGCACAAAACTTTTGCGATTTTTTTGTAAATGTCGCCAAAAAACTATTGCGAAATGACGGCGTTATTAACCGATGTTATGTGACTAAAACGTAATTTTTTCCTCTTGAGATAATCATTCCAGAAATCATGGCAACGGATGTTGGTAGGTTTACATATATCCCAGCCACTGCACTGGCCATTATTATTAATTGAGGGAGACGTACTGTATGTGTGTTATCCAAGCATTAATGGTAAGGAAAGACCCTTATACTTGGAGCGACTGGTGTTTCTGGGTGTTTCTCACTCATATCTGCTTCGAGGTCTTGATTGTGGCATTTCTTTGAGGTTTAGAATCCAGTATTCCTGTAATTCTTTTGTCTTTTATGAATTTAATAAAGAACTCTGTCTCGTATTCTGTCCAAACACACCGCGTCATCTACGTCATGTGACCTGGAAATGCGTTTCCATTGCAGTTTTGCGAAATATTTATTTTACGAATTGCCTGAAAAACCACCTCATACGAGCGTACAAACTTTTTTGCGATAAATGAGAGCTTTTGCGAAATTGACGTGTTTCCATCGGGCGTATTTTCAATTTGCGCAATTTGGAGGGTAATGGAAACGCGGCTTCTGACTACGTTTACATACACCCACAAAATGTGATTCTGAGATGTAGGCAATATTGCGATTAAACTTTACCCTCAACACAATACTTCGATCAAATTAATGCAATTAAGCTCATAATCATAGTAACCATAATCAGAGTGATAATTATCAGTTATGTAAACACTCATGTACTGTACGCACTAAAGTGTGCATGTGCTTGTAACGTTCACGTATGGTTGTCATGCACAGATTCGTGAACATACAGCAGAAAAGATCACATTTTTGGGGTGTTCATGTTGACATCGATGCACGACATGAATATAATGCAGTATTGATGGTCGAAAACATCGTAATGAAGACATTTAAGCGAGGTGAAAACATCCTATATGTCCATATTAATGTGTTTTGCATTTGAGTAATTCGATTAAAACAGTGGCCAGTAACACGCCTACAGTGTGTGAGGTCATCATGTATGCTGTGCATTGGGGTATGTGAATAATGGCGGTAAAAATAACCACAATTCTTAGTCAGTGAGACTCTGGGTCAACAAAACAACACAAAAAGTTGTTTTCACGAACAGGAATACATGTATGTGTTGTTCTAAGTACTCCATCATCTTAGTCACTCCCTGCCAGCAATCAAGAGAAATCACAGTCTAACAATGTGAACACAAATGGCAGTGTCTCGTGCCAAAGTATACAGACGCCTCCCACCTACCAACTGCATTCAGTTTTCCAGAGTCACTGAGGAAATCCTTTCCTGGAAAAGAAGGAAAAAGTCAGTAATACTCTTAGATCGGTGTTACTCGGAAAGCTTTAATTTATGGCTCGCATGGCGGTAAATAATACGGTGATATGATTATGCAGTCAATACAGATATTTCTTAAAAACAAGTAGGGCTATAACATAACCCATTAAAAAACTCAAAGTGTCAGCTCTATTACAAATAATTTCGATCGGATTGAAAGGGGTGGTTTATTCCTTTTTTAATCCGATCGGGAGAACATGTAAACTCTTGACGCACTGAACGAGCTTTTCTTCCTGTTGAATAAAGTGTCATATAAATGAGTGTCCCATCATTCTGAAATTCTCCTTTCACTGCGTCTGTGAAGTGAATCAGGACAACGTCCCACCAGTCTTTGTTTCGGATTCTCATCCACAGATGATTGCCATTTTTACTGCGTGATAAATATAAGCGGCACGACAGGTTCATATGCTCATTCATTGTGTCCAAATTATTATGTTTACTGTTTAAAGGTAGGGTAGGTAATCATTTTTCTAAAAAAAAAACATTCCAAATTTGTTTAAACTGTCTTTATATACCAATACATAATTAAAATGTAAGTACTCTGAAAAAGAAAATATAAAAATCGAGTGACTGTAGACCTTTTAATCTGCAATAAACACAGCTCATTATTTCCATTCACTCCACCCCCTCCCTTCTGAGCTCCTTCCAAAGCCACGCCCCCAAAACACATGAACGCGCGACGCCAAACGCTCAGGCTGGAACAAGACGCATTTATTACCTGAGACGAGTGGAGAGGAAGGAGCGCAGTACATACAGTGACATCATGTCAGAATCACATGTAATAAAATACCTAACTTTAGCACTATGAATATAAACAAATAAGATTTCTTTTAGTACTCACTATCAAGCTAGCATATCGATAATGGTAAAGTTTCATTCGGTAACGAGCTATATTTATAAGGCAAAACTAAAAACAGGTTGCATTGATACACGTTTTTCCATTACCATCAGTTACACTGTGATGAAGATGAATTTCGTGTAAGATTCATAACATATACGGTGTTTTGCATGTAAGAGTTTCCATGATGAAAACATTGTTGACTCTAATGAAGACTAACGTACACTCCGAGTCCGGAGACAAGTACCGCATCGTCGGTTCGAGGACAGGTCCGGGGTTGAGGGCGAAGCAGAGGAGGTCGTTCAAGAGTGCGGGCAGGGTCCGAGGAAGTGGTTTTTGCCTTGTTTGCCTTCGCTGACTGCATATGCAGGTGCTTTGAGCTGAATATTTCCGGGAACGGTGACATGTGATGAGTGCACGCCGGGCAGCGTGCGCAGTGGGGCTCGGGGCGGGCACGAGACATGAAGGCATTTGATTGGTTCTTTACATTCGCACCGAATGGCAGTGATTGGTCAGAGTTTTTACTGTCCTGCAGCTGCTACAGAGGTCTGATTTTTTTCATTCCTTTTTCTAAACACATAATGTATTGACTACTATCAGGATGGAAGGACCATTTCACCCAGTATAAAAAAAAGTGTTTCTGAACAGGATTACCTACCCTACCTTTAAAACAAATAACGAACCTATGTAGGATAATGGTTATAAGCGCAAACAACGGGAAACTTCGTATATTTGTGCAGTGTGTGCATGTGACACATAGGGCCCTATCTTACACCCGGCGCAATGCAGCGCCAAGCGCGATGCAAGTGTTTTTTGCTAGTTTCAGTCCGACGCAGTTATCATTTTCACGTCCTGCGCTACGTTGTTTAAAAAGCAAATGCATTTGCGCCCATTTGTGCGCCCATGGGCTGCTGGTCTGAAAACGAGGTGTGTTCTGGCGCATTGTTGGCGCGTTGCTATATTGAGGCAACAGAAATAGACTGAGCCATTGACCGACTGAAACCTGGTCTAAAGTCAATGGCGTAATATTTCTTGTTTTTTAACGAGCGTGTTAGTAATGTGCGCCTATAGACGGGTCCACAACGCGCATACACTCTGCTTATTAAACACACAGGGACGCACAGCAACACACAAACATGCCAAATATTTAAAATAAAAGAATTACAATGTAAAAGATTATTATTGTGTACATAAAGATATGGTGAATCCGGCTTGTCCCGTAGATGTTCTGCTTGCGCACTTTTACCTCGCGCACGAGCAGATCCGTTTGCGCTCTGGAGACGCGTTCGGTCTTTCCACTATCAAATTCCGTCATGTAAATAGCGAGTCTGCCATGGCGTGGCGCAACTGGCATTTATAGGGAATGGGAGATGAGACTCTGATTGGTTTAACGCACATAAATCCCAATACACACCCATTACAATAGGGACAACGCTTTTAGACCATGCGCCTGGCGCGCCGACCATTTTTCCCATCGTTAAACTAGCAAAAGTGGATTCGGACACGCCCTAAGTGAACTTGCGCCGTGCGCTTTAGAACATGCGCTTAGATCGTTAAAATAGGGCCCATAAACACGCACATTAACCCGATCATGTTGAGCATTCATGTGTAAACTACATTCAGATTCATCAATCGGAATGAATTCAGTCCGATTGAAACAAAAGTTGTGCATGCCACTGCCAGCGACTCACTGCGGAGTTGCCAGTTTTGGTGGTCTTTCCAGCTCTTAATGCCGAATGTGCTCTTGGATGGTTAGATACCAACACGATCTCATGAATGTGCGTATCTATAGCATGAATCTTATTTATCGTGCCATTTATACGCCAAAAATAGTTTTTGAGTGCGTGTGACAGGCACTATGACCTAGTGTTGTCAAAAATATCGATATTTCGATAAATATCGATACTGAAATATCTGAACGATACCAATACTAATTTCCCGTAGTATCGATACTAGCCGAGCTGTCGCTTTCACTTCTCTCCAAAGGCGCGTTGACAAACACCACACACGCACTCGTCTCATTCGCTCTGATTAAATAGCAAAAGTGAAGTAAATGGGGTCGATCACACCTGACGCGTTTTTTTGCAGTGAGAGGCGCCTGGTTTCAATTGGTTTCGAGCGAGTGTTCTGCGTGCTGGTTATGCACTGCTGCGCCTCGCAGGCCTTCCGTTTTAGTGCTGAAAGCTAGTTGCTTGAACGCCTGGAGAGTGCGATGATGGAGGATAAACTTGTGGTGCTCTCGCGGGTTATCAGGAGCTTAACGACTTCACGAACCGTAACTACCACAATGTTAACAGAAAGTAAATAAAGTTAATAAAAGGCTGATTTGACGTTTACTTGACTGACAGGACAGCTGTTTCAGTGGTTGCCTAGCAACATAACAAACACAGCGCACTGCTCGTTCTGTGTGATGAGTTCGTGTTCGAACCTGAAAAAATGCGTTAGGTGTGATCGGGGCCTAATACAGCAAAGCACCTGAAAGACCGACACCCGGATCTATATAAATAATTTCGAGAGGTTGGTAACTCTTCTCATTTTAACATTTCTGAAACATTAACCAAAATGGCCTTTGTTGTTATGTGTGTGTGTTTTTTCACCGTAATTCTTAAATTTAATATAATCTGACTGAGGAATCTTAGACAAGTAAATATTTTAACTGTGGTCAAATGTAAATTAACTTGTGCTTATTTAACTTTATTCAAAAAATTATTATTTAATTCTGCAATTTGCCTTCATTAGCGATTATCATCAATTTGATTACACAGATACTAATTAAACTAAACTGAGCTAGACAATGACATCTCTGAATTCAATAATGAAATGCCTTTAACTGAAAATTGAATGTTTAATATTATTATTATGCATTACTGACACTCTATCCTCCAATTTGATACTGTTAAGTGCTTTGACACAATCTGTATTGTTAAAAGCACTATATAAATAAAGGTGACTTGACTTCATGTCGATCCAGTGAGCATTGTTTTCGTGTGTGATGCACGTTTGCGTTTAAATCTGTTCATCAAATAACGTTAATGTATTAACCAGCATTTATGCTTTTGAACCTCAGGACATTTTTGTTCATGTAAAATATCCCTCATTGTCATGTTCTAGACTTGTTATATTTAGCTTTAAATAAATAAAAAATACCCCTTAATATTATGGCAGTTTTTTTCTCTGTGGTATCGAAAATCGATATTTTTCAAGGTATCGTATCGAAGTTAGAAATTCTAGTATCGTGACAACACTACTATGACCCCTTATATACACTGCACACGTCTGCGGCGCGTTACGGCTAACTGACACCAGGAGCATTTCAGAAGTGAAAGCGACTGGAAGCACGAGACCACGTAATTTGCCTGTCCGACGTGGTTTTTCTTGATTTTTGGGTTTCTACCTTACAGTCTATGGTTTCTACCAAGGATATTGGTGTGCAATACAATTGGGAGTCTACACAGTGTGCGGCGTCTGTCGAAAATAGACTCTTCTGCTTCTGAAACGCTCCGAGTCGCGGTTGGTGTAAACACAAGCATTGACTAGGGTGGGCGCGATCAACTCCGGTAGCCGTGTCGCAGCCGTAACGCCACAGACGTGTGCAGGGTAAACCCCTTGGGTAGGAATAAGGGTGTGGAGTGAGTGCATGCGTATTACACGCCATAAAGTGCGTATCATACGCACGCAAAAACTATTTTTGGTGTATAAATGGAACGAGAAATTAAATTAATGCTATAGATACGCACTTTCATGAGATCGGGCTGTTAGATACACTATGGGCTAATATAGGAAAAATAGATAACTTACGGTCATTAAATATATTCTGGGATGAAAATATTCTGGAAATCCTGTTTTTTTTTAAGGGAAATCATCTTGACTTAGTTACAAATTTGACTGGTAAATCATAAAGAATAATTTTTTCCCCACTTTTGTATTTATTGCATTGCATATTGTTTGTTCAGGGATGACAGATTGATAAGCACACATGGTAATTATGACTGGATATAACTTTTGACACTTTGCGGTAAAAGTGGCTCTCCTATTGAGATTTCTGTGTAATTCATTAAACGCCTTGTGATGGGGGAGTGTTGCAATCTATTAACATCATTAAGAAGAATTTTTGAAACCAGCTTTTTAAAACCCTCACATTTTCATAAAAGGAGATTAAATTATATAAAATTCTCTCTGCTCAGCTTTAATAGAGAATGACAAAGACTTCTGAGAGCCATGAATACAGCTTTAACTGTGCTCAAGGACAGTGCCACACACATTTTCAAGGCACGGCCTCCAACACAAGGCCATCAAACGGTCTGGTTATCTTATCATGTGCTGATTTTTAACTCATACATCAAATATTTAATACCAACTAATTCTTGGCTGAGAAACGAACATGGTAACTGACTTAAGTCTGAACACAGCAGACGACAGGAGCATTGAGAACTAATAAACACTAGTAAATACTAAAAACGCATGAAACTGTCAAGTAGTGTACTTAAAAATACCTTATATACCTTTAATTAGTAACTTTAATTATGCCGGCACAGTGATAATTCATGACAGCACTGCTGAACTCCAATGATCTTAGCTCCTTTCTATTAGTTAAACTGCTCTGAACTGACTATTGCTGACCTTGAGCCAAGGCAATAAAAATATTAGCTCAGTAAAGGAAACGAAGGGATCGGACTACATGAATTGCTTGTCCCTACACTAGAAAGAGGACTCAGTTACACAGCAGCTAAATCAGCCACAAAGTGAACCCTGTACTAGAGAAAGACTGTCTTCACAATAGTCATTTTCTATTGCCTGTATCATATGAATCCAGACTGGCAAAATTCAGCTTGTAATTGTGTGAACTACAGACATTTAAATATACTGTCCATGGGATATTAAAGTCCCCCTATGGTCAAAATCAGGCTTTTAATGTTGTTTATATCTCTGTGGTGTTTTTAATGTGCTTTAAGACAAACCATGTGCAAATTCATAAGTCAACACCATTGCTGAGTCATTTCTGACGTCACAAACTACCTTGTAACCAATCAGATCAATGAGTGGATCTCTGAGCTGCTGTGAGTGAGTGGAGGCGGGGCTCATTTGCATATCCATAGAACCGCGTATACTAAATGAGGCAAGGGTGTAGAGTTACATTCAAGCTATTTTAAGGCATGAAGAAAAAAAAAATGTCATTGAAAGAACTTTTAAATATGTAATTTTGGCAATCAAAGATGCGTTTTAAGGGATACAATTATTGACTACACAGGGACTTTAAAGGGCTATTTCACTGCTGGAAAGATGAATGTGTATTTAAATTGGGTCATTTATGTAGTAGAAATGTGAAATTATTTTAGAAGTTGGTGCCTTCTAGACTGAGAAAAGCCAGAAAATGTATTTTTGGCTCATGTGGATGAAAGACAACAACTCCCAGAATGCACTTGCTTCGCAGCCCTACGAGGACACTCCCAAGCCACGCCTACCGGTTACAGAGGGCAGTATCGGGAGAAATGATACGACTAGGCTACTAGTTGACTCGAAACTGAAAAGACTAAGTTTTATCGTGAGATCCCCCTATGGGCGGGTTGAAGACATGCATAACGAGCTCCTCCTCCTACTGTAGTCTCTCGCCTCTGGACAAAAAAGCCTCTGATGAGCTAAATAATGATTTTTGCGTCATCTGAGGTTTTTTTCCAGACACACAATACAGAAATCTCTGGTCTCAGGGGGACATGAGGGAGGGAAGATTCAAACATACTACCGGGTTTCTACTGATACAAAGCTTAATGCTAATCGGTGAAGTATCTCTTTAATGCTCACCTGCTATTAGGTATTGACCAGCTTTGTTCCATTTAGGGGCCAGTTTAGCAGTCACTGAATAAGACAAACAGGTCTGCAGAATGGCAGGCAATACTCTTTGAGGAAGGTTGAGCTACAGGATGAAAAAAGAGAGACAATTAGTAACACAAAGGCTCACACTGCAACAAAAAATGTTTTTTTGTTCATGTCACTCAGACCAGTACTGTTACATATCGTCACCTTCCTAAAATAATTGGCTAAGTCATTTTTTGACAAAAAAATTTTCTTTGCATAACTAAATCATCTCCTCATGATGCTGGCCACCTCTGGTAAAATCCCCACATCCTCAGTTGAACAGATAATGCAGTTCTACCCCTGTAGTGTAATGGCCTATGTCAAGAGTGTGACTTAGGCCGTTTTATTTTGCCTATAGTCAAAAGATTTTACAAGCAATTTAAAAATTTTAAAAGGCGAATTTACATGCTTTTCAAGATGGGAGCTGCATCAAGAAGAACGAACCTCTGAAGTTATGTTTTATTTTTTTGTGTGTTTTCTGAGAAACCTGAAAAATGACTTAGGCAATTATTTTAGGAAGGTGACTATATGCAATTGTTATACTGTAACCACATGAAATCTAGTCTTTTTCATTCTTGGATATGTGGTCCAAAAATTAAGATACATGTCTGATGTTTTGCAAATGCAACCTCAGTCTGAAGAGTCAAATCAGAATTTACATCAGACTAGATCGTCATTTTTCACAATTCAGTTTTTTCTTTAAAGAAGTTAATAATTCTATTCAGCAAAGACACAACGAAATTGATCAAACGTGACAATAAAGGCACTGATATGTTTATATTCCAAATTAATGTTGTTCTTTTGAACTTTGAAATTATTCTTGAGCATCAAATCATATTAGAATGATTTCTAAAGGATCATGTGACACTGAAGACTGGAGTAATGATGCTGAACATTCAGCTTTGATCACAGGAATAAATTACACTTTATCATATATTCACATGGAAAACAGTATTTTAAATTGTAATATTTCACATTATTACCGTTGCACATTTTATATAAAATAAAAGCAGCCTTGGTGAGCAGAAGAGACTTCTCTGAAAAACATTTAAAATATAAATGGTAGTAGTATATTCTGATGCAGTGGAGACACTGTTCGGGACGGACAAATAGTGTCAGTCTGGGATAAAGGTCAGACTGAACACATGAAACATGAACATTCGAGATTTGTCTGAACAAACAAGACACAGACAAATCTCTTTAAACTAACCTGTAGACCATGCTTCTGTGCAAAGGCCTGGATGATGCCTCTCTTGTGAAATGTAATCTAAGACAAAGTGCAGGGGACAATCAGAATGGACAGTTAAACACCACGTTCATATACATCAGGACCAAAGCTAGAGATCAAGGACTTAAAAGAAGCACACAAACTTCATTCAGACCTTCATTCAATGGAGTTCAATTGCTACAAAGCATGTCATCTTTACCCTTTTGGCAACACAAGCACAAATGCCATGGAAGTTATATAAGCACAACACAGTCAATTATTCACCAGTGTACCCATTGAAGTCTGACAACACATTCACAACTTTTGTAAAAATGTGCATCAGATTCAAATCAAAGCACTACTGAAGGGGAACCACGGCATCTCGATGGCTGCTTTTAACAGTGTGAAGTGCTGATTTAATTGGCCTTAGTTCAGGACAGGAAAGAAGATGACAGAGTGTGTGGAATGTGCCTCAAATATTTGGCTTCGCACGGGACATGCCTTAGCACGAGCTGTGCTGACACGCACACACACACACACACACACACACACACACACACACACACACACACACACACACACACACACAGACAGATGAGAAGTCACGCACATGCAACACCACAAACTTCACTGACAGGTGCAAATGCACGCAAGGTGATGCACGTATCACGAACACTGAGGAAAAAAGAAGAGCAATAACACGTACTGACAGGAAAAGCAATATAAATCATAAATGTTTTGCCTGACATGGAATTATTCATACAGTATGTTATTAATTCAAATCATCATTAAATATAATTACGTTACATTTTATTGAAAAAAAAAGTTGCATTTTGTGAGCATGAGCATTAGTTAATTCATCTATGCAAGTAGGAATACAATTGAGAGACACGTCGAATGCTAAGTGTACTAAACATTAAATATGTCTTCAGCCTTATTTCTGCATGCACACATCACGTGGAATGTCTGCTATAGATTCAATTATGTCAAAAAATTATGCATACAGCAACTCAAATACACTAATCAGACTTTATTAGGGCAATTCTACTTTCCTTTTGATCCTAAAAGGCCTAACACTGCAAATGATCAGATTTCTGTTTTTGTTCATAATTTATCATCAGCAATTACAGAATATGTAATTTGTAAAAACTTTTAATTTAAAAACATTTGTAACAAATGTCACATAAACCCACTATAATAAATATCACGTCACTTTGAAAAACTCCAGATGGTTCTGTGATTGCTTGTATCTTTTCTTTGCATAAAAATGAGGAATGCATTGTTTTCACGCACACCAGGAGGGCAAAACCAGACTTTTCTCCATTACCCGCCTGTCATTCTTACTAGGTTTGTGCTAATGTTGTAAGACTGTGATATAAAAAAAACAAAAAACAAATGTAATATACCGGTACACCTTTAATGATTAATGATGTGTATACAGGCGAGCTGGTGAACCTGGAGTATAAATACAATGCAGTTTCCACTGTTGCAATCATATTCTGGGCTCACCTGCTCGCCTGTATATAGTGTGCATCATTAATAAAGTTGAATTTGGTCTTTTAACACCACTGTTTTAGTACATTAAGGCACTTTCAGAAGTTTTTCAGTGTTTTGACTGTTTTAAATGCCGCAACAGGTGCTGCATATGGATCACAAGTGCCCAAAACTTGCACTTTGTTTACATATTTTAGTTTTTTCTTCTTTAGAGAGGTGATCTAAATATGTGTGGCTTGAAACAGATGTAGAATTAACAGGCTTATGTTGCAGTTGTATGGATGTTTTGCCCTCCAGGTCTCTGTGCCAGTCACGTGACTGAAAAGGAAAAATAGTTATTATCCTACACAATTATTTGCTATAGTTTTTTTTTACGCTAATACATTCGATAAAGTTAGATCAAACTAAATGGATAGTAAAATCACTGCTTAAAAGTAAACGGTTTGGATCAATACTCTCACAAATAAATGCTTAGAATCGAAGTTCTAATCTATTGGCAAAATGATCAAGAATTAGGATACTAGAACAATATGCATGTATATGTTCTCTTGCTCTCCTGTATGATGTACTCTATTTCCTCAACTACAAAATGCAATTGAATCATACATTTAATTTTAAAAATGAATAGTTATATCCATCCACTGTTTATAGCGGCTGCTTATCCTCTCTAAGGTCACAGGACACCGGAGTTTATTCAGCATTTCGGTTATTTTGTAATTTTTGTTTAAAGCTGATTGTAAATTATAATTGATATCACACACACACACACACACACACACACACACACACACACACACACACACACACACACACACACACACACACACACACACACACACATATCATACTTACAGTCATTATAACAGTGATGCCCCCACAATGGCCTAACACAGGTGAGGCAACAACATCTGAATGCAAGAGAACAAGCTCCCTGAAAGAGAAGGAAAAAAATAAGACTTTTTTTCAGTTTAGTAGAAGCATGTAATATCTGTGATTGATGCAGTTCTGGTGATTTTGACACTTCCAAGGTCAAAATAGTGAAATATAAAGCACTACCATCATCCTAGGAAACTAACAAGGGGGTCTGTTTGCCTGGTTGTTGTTAAATATACAGAATTTGTCTTTAAAATCCAATACAGTTTGGAACTCTAGTCTAGTGTGTTGATTTACATAAAGTTGGCATGAAATGGAAGCTGTGATAATCTTTTCTTTTCTATTGTGTATATCCAAGTATGTCCAAGTGAAACTGCCTCTCGAACAAGAACAAATGTAGGGCGCAACTTGATTTTGTCTATTGGGAATCGATTGGATGGTTGTGGTTTGCCATTGGTGGATCTTATGTGAGTGACAGATTGCCCCGCCCTCACACCAGTAAACACGTCATCACTCATCAGAGAAGA
The DNA here is from genome assembly GCF_965113295.1 of Leuciscus leuciscus. NCBI lineage: Eukaryota > Metazoa > Chordata > Actinopteri > Cypriniformes > Leuciscidae > Leuciscus > Leuciscus leuciscus. Next base: position 3,693,881 of record NC_138735.1, on the reverse strand, counting down.
GATGTTGTGGAGGGGAAGCTATTAACATGAGGAATATAAATTTTAAAAATGTTGTGCACGGCTAAATCATTTCTTTATGTGCATTAAATCACAAGTTAAAGATAATCCATCAAGATATTATACATATATGTAGAAAAACCATAATACCATGTTTATATATATATATATATATATATATATATATATATGAAGAGTTCAGATGCAAAAGCCTCTAAGTGCCATCTGAAAATTTCTTCTAGAATGATAATTTTTATAAAGCTTATATATTTAAATTAAGTAATTTCACTTAAATGACAATTAATAGGTAATTTGCATGGTCATTTAAGTGAAATTATTGAACTTAAATATACGAGCTTGATAAAAATTATCATTCTAGAAGAAAATTTCAGATGGCACTTAGAGGCTTTTGCATCTGAACTATATATATATATATATATATATATATATATATATATATATATATATATATATATATATATATACCAGTAACTCGTATTTTAATACATAATATTTGTCTTTTCACCTGCAGGTTTTCAATTGTTTGTTTCTCAACTCCCCTTCATCGTAAGTATTCGGGAAGAACAGATTTACACAACATAAATTCCTCAGGTCCGGAAGACTGAGGAAAAACAAAGACTGTGTCCCACTTCCACTCATTCTGAAAAGGGAAATCGTGAGGGTTAAACAGGGCATTTTGGTCTAAAGATTAAATGAGAAATTACGCTTCCAGAGTAATTCCCTCAGATGAGACAAAACTCCAATAAACAGTTGACTTATAATTTAAGAAAGAAAGAAAGAAAGAAAGAAAGAAAGAAAGAAAGAAAGAAAGAAAGAAAGAAAGAACTTTTTACCCCAGAGAGGTTATACAAATATGTTGAGGTAAAACGGCAAAAGCTTTTGGCGGCAAGAGCGAGGAGACACTAAAGGCTCGCGTGACAGTGAACTGAACACACACTCTTATCTGACAGAAAAAAACTAAACGACATCAACAACAGGCGCCTGAAGCAGAGTTAAGGGCAACCCACTTGAATTATCGTGACTAACGGACATCACTAGATTAACGTGATGGCGATAAACTGCAACGTTTCCGTATTGCGTGAGAACTGTCCTCTCGTGAACTTTCGTGAACTTCAGCCGAGTTGCTTCGTGTGCTTCGCCGAAACCTATGACCCAATGAGTTGATTGACAGCCCTTGGTCCAATCAAAACAGACACACTAGGAAACCCAGGCATGATACCATCCAATCAGATTTTGTCTTAAGCGGAATGGGCGTTGCCTGGCGAGTTGGGAAATACATTGTTGGTACTGGTAGTAGGTCCAGTTTTGAAGTAGGTGAAGTGAACGATTCGTAGGAGAACTTATGAAAGTTTCTGAGCAAGTAACACACATTTAAACAAACCAATGGAAAACAACGGAACAGACGAAAAGGGTGTTAAATATTATCGTTTGTCAGAAGTGGAGGAACGGAACTCTTTTAAAAGTACATGGATTATCATTCATAATAAAGTGTACGACGTCACTAAGTTTCTCGAGGAGGTGAGTTTTTAAAATAGAGCCTCAAATGTTCTGTTTTGTGCCAAACACATAGCTAACATTTGCATCATGGTATTGTTTTGGAATTTTGTAATGCATGCATTACGTGTATTGCATTGTATAAACATAGAACCGCTGAATTGGAATTGTATAATGCATAATAGAAATATAATATATGTGCATTATAATGCATATTGTTAATAAAAAGTCAGCTCAAAACGTCCAGTACAAAAGTTTACACTGCTTAAGGTGAGCACTGAATGGAGTGACCTTTGCCAAGTGCTATCAAGAGACTTTATTTCAATAGTTGCAAACTAATGTGTTTGGTGTGAAATTGACATTAGTTCAGTAACTAATATATCTCGTTAATCAATCAAATGCACTGTTTTTTTTTTTTTATTAAATTTGCTTTTGGTGGTCAGATTTGTATGAAGAAAAGCTCTAGTTGCGCCACACACTACTTTGCTGCAATTGATCAGATAACCACTCTAACATTTCACATCTTTCCCTATTATCTATTTATATCATTATCTAGATCTTGAGAACCACCTATTCTAAAAAATTTATATGCTACTAGGTCTAAAAGTGCATAAGGATAGAGGTCGCCCGATGACGATACTAAGTTGGCCCACACTGGCCGATACGGATTAATCAGCCAATAGTTTTTAAAATAGATACTGAATGAAAACAAACATAACACATAAAATAATGCAGAACTTTATTACTAAAATTAAAAGAACAGTACTGAACCATGAAAACTTTTTAAATATATTTAAAAAAAATGATACCTTGATCATTAATTTCAGTTCATAGTACATTAACTAATGTTAAGAGAAACAACTTTAAAATATAAAAATGTATTAGTAAATGTTGAAATTAACAAGGAACTGTACTTTTATTAGGCTAACCTTAGTTAATGTTACAAATGGAATCTTATTGTAAAGGTTTAGCCTACCATTTCATATACATCCAAACAGTCATGCTTACATATGGCCATCTTTAAATATCTACACAAAGGCCATACTATTGAAATTAGACACATGTTTATTGTATATAATATATACTCTCACAATCTTTTTGCTTCTATTTTAGAACACTTGATGATTATCTAATCAAAATGCCGGAAAAAAAGAACTGAAACCGAATGCATTTCTGATTTGTTTATATGTTTCTGTCGGCTGCATGATGATACCGTTTGCTTTCTCATGTCTCTAGCTTAAATATGCTACTTCGCTGCATAACGAATGCATAAAAGCGATCAGCTGGATATAAACTAATGCAAATAGATGGTAACAATTGTGTGTGTCACACTGCTGTTCAACAAATTAATAATTGTGTAATGATATGAAAACATGAACTGTAATGTACTCTACACATACCGTTTCATTGTCTGTTTTATATCCGTATTTGAAGTGTCTCGCCTTACGTGTCAAAACAAACTCCACGAGGCGTCAGTGTTAGTTTTCATTTGGCCTCTAGAGGCCGCTCTCGTACTGTATAATGACAGCAGACTCTTCTCAGCCGCTCCAGCAATGGACCCATCCGGAAAACTATCAGTATGGAAATTGCCCATAACAGATTGTTCCAGAAATCGGTAATCGGTGCTGATTAATCTGCAAAGACTATCAATTGGTCGACCTCTTATCGTATGGATGCATGGCTCTGTGCACTGATGGCACTTAAAGGGATACTCCACTTTTTTTGGAAATAGGCTCATTTTACAACTCCCCCAGAGTTAAACAGTGGAGTTTTACCGTTTTCGAATCCATTCAGCCGATCTCCGGGTCTGGCGGTACCACTTATAGCATAGCTTAGCATAGATCATTGAATTGGACAAGACCATTAGCATCTCTCTAAAAAAAATGACCAAAGAGTTTCGATATTTTTCCTATTTAAAACTTGACTCTTCTGTAGTTACATCGTGTACTAAGACCGACGGAAAATGAAAAGTTGCGATTTTCTAGGCTGATATGGCTAGGAACTATACTCTCATTCCTGCGTAATAATCAAGAAACTTTGCTGCCGTACCATGAGTCCAGCAGGCGTAATGATATGACACAGCGCCTGAAAATAGTCCCCAGCTCGGTAACTTCCAACGTGACCGGGACTAAGTTTGTCTAACCTATTAGACCTATTTTCAGGCGCTGCGTCATATCATTACGCCTGCTGGACTCATGGTACGGCAGCAAAGTTTCTTGATTATTACGCAGGAATGAGAGTATAGTTCCTAGCCATATCAGCCTACGATGTAACTACAGAAGAGTCAAGTTTTAAATAGGAAAAACATCGAAACTCTTTGGTCATTTTTTTGAGAGAGATGCTAATGGTCCTGTCCGATTCAATGATCTATGCTAAGCTATGCTAAAAGTGGTACCGCCAGACCCGGAGATCGGCTGAATGGATTCGAAAACGGTAAAACTCCACTGTTTAACTCTGGGGGAGTTGTAAAATGTAAGCCTATTTCCAAAAAAAGTGGAGTATCCCTTTAAATCAACTGATAACTTCCTAGGGAACAGTTTTAAAAGAACAATCAAGTACAAAAGGGATTTATAGATCTTTGCTTTTGAGTTTGACCTTCTGATGTGTTTGCTGATGTCCACAGCACCCCGGAGGAGAGGAGGTGCTGCGAGAGCAAGCGGGTGGAGACGCCACCGAGAGTTTCGAAGATGTCGGCCACTCGACAGATGCACGCGAGATGGCCAGTTCTTTGCTCATAGGAGAACTGCATCCAGTAAGTCCACCAGAAATCAGGACTATTGTTGAGCATTAGTGTGAAGAAGACATTGTATGCTTTCTGACATTTCTGCTTTAGTGAATATACTCTATTTACAGAAATATAAAAAAAAGTTTTTCAATATAGAAATATTTTAATAATTTCTTATTAAAAGTAAATCAAGAAAAACTGAAAGGCTAGACAATTCCACAGCAGCTCCTAGTAAATGAAATCGAGGCTTTGAGGGATAGACACACATTTCTTCAGTGGGTTGTACTGTTATTCAATGTGTTTTTGTATTGTTCTGCTGATGAAACACTGAAAAAATATCTTTCCAAGAGATTTCAGTAAACAAAAAACTCCCGACAATATGAGCTGTGGAAAATTATGAGTGATCTAGGAGCTTTTTACAGCGGATGCCATTGAAAACACGGTAAGTTTATCCCTCATAGCCTTGATGGTGCAGCTTTGAAGGTTATATGGAAGCTTGTTTCTGCCACAGAATAAATTTAAAACAATAAAAATAATAGGTAACTGCGACTCTTTATCTCACAAAACTTTTTTTTCTCCGAATTCTGAGATATAAACTTTATAGATTTTTTTTCTTCTCAGAATTGCGTGTTTATATTTCACAATTCTGAGGAAAAAAAGTCTATAAAGTTTATATCTCGCAGTTCTGAGATAAAAAGTAAGACTTACGAGACAAACAATTCTGAGATAAAAAAAAGTAAGACTTACGAGACAAACAAACAATTCTGAGATAAAAGTCAGACTTATGAAACATAAACTCGCAATTCTGAGATAAAAAGTAAGACTTATGAGACAAACAAACAATTCAAAGTCAGACTTACTAGACATAAACATGCATTTCTGAGATAAAAAAGTAAGACTTATGAGGTAAAAAGTAAGACGAGACATAAACTCACAATTCTGAGATAAAAAGTCAGAATTGTCAATTGTATTTTTTTGTTTAGTTTATAGTTTACTTTTTTTAATATATATCTTGACTTACAATTTGAACTTTATATTTCGCAGTTAAAAGATTATATCTCACAATTCTGAGAAATTGAAAAACAAAATTTTGAGAAAGAAAGTTACAATTATCTTTTTACTTTTTTTAATTTATTTTTTATTCTGTGTCGGAAACAAGCTTTGATGTAGCTCTTGAGGGCTGTTATTTTAAATTGTACCCTGCATGTTTTTTCAAAGTCTGTTTTGCATCTGTTGCTTTGCAACCATCAGTCAGCACTGGGAGTCTGGCACACAAAAACACATGAATAATCATTAATGATTTATAGTTTCAGTGAAGGGATTACATCACACCTATAGATGCCAATGGTAACCTATGCAATTTACAAATACGTACATATATCCAAAAATACAACCAAAGTCACAAACTTCCCGATCCCCCTGAGATATCTGGGAATGTTCCATGAAAAGTCTGTTGATTCATAGTTGTATCTAACGAAATCCGAGATGTTTTCATAGACCTCCTGGGGCTTGAGATACTATCAATAACCTGGAATCCAGTTGTATTCCTCTCGAAGGACCTGTAATGCTGCTGGATTTAGCACACAGATGCTATCAGGGAGTTTCTGTGTCAGGAGTGGAGCAGAGTTGTGCACCTTGCAGAAATCAATTCAGAATGCATTTTAAATTCTAGTTCATTTGGTTGTGAGATAGCAAACTGCATGCAGAACAGTAATTCAATTTTAAAGAAGTAGAATTAAAATGAATGAAATTCAAAGAAATGTATAGAACTGCGGTGAGGTATTTTTTGATTCATAATAACAAATCTTTTTCAGTTTTGATCACAGGAAGAAATCACAAATTTAAAACATATTCAGATAGAAAACAGTTATTTTACATTGTCATAATGTTTCACAATATTTACTGTATTTACTGTATTTTTGGTCAAATTAATGCAGCCTTAGAGCAGAAGAGACTTCTTTCAAAAACATAAAACAAATCTTACCAAAATATTTGAACAGTTGAATGTCATGTGAAAAAGAAAGTACACCCTTTTGAATTCTATGGTTTTACATGTCAGGACATTATAAAAATATAATCTGGTCCTTGGCAAATAGGGCAAATACAACCTCAGATGAACAACAACACATGATATTACACTGTGTCATTGTTTATTTAACAAACACTAGGCCAAAAATAGAGAAGCCATAGTTGACAAACTAAGTACACACTTACTGCTTCTATAGGAATGAAGAGGGTTAGTATCAGTCAGGCTCTGCCAATCAAACGCCTTTGATTAATTGAACATCAGCAAACGTGACCAACTCTATAAAAATCCAGGTGTGTGTTAACACAATACCAAGGAGGAAAGACATCAGCAATGATCTTAGAGAAGCAATTGTTTCTGCCCATCAATCTGGTAAGGGTTACAAGGTAATTTCCAAACTAAATAAAAGTCCATCATTCAGTGAGGAAGTCTACAAGTGGAAAACGGTCAAGGCGGTTACCGGACTTCCCAGCAAATTCACCCTGAGGTCAGACTGTGTAATGCTCAGAGAAACTGCGAGAAACCCAAGAGCTACATCTCAGACTCTACAGGCCTCAGATAGCATGTTAAAGTTCAGGACAGTACACTTAGAAAAAGACAGGACAAGTATGGCATGTTTGGAAGAACATGGCAGCACGGCTTAGGTATGAACAGTTGCATCTGACACAAGACTTCTGGAACAATGACCTTTGGACAGACGAGACCAAAGTGGAGATGTTTGGCCATAATGCACAGAAAGCTAAACACAGAACATCAGCACAAACGCCTCATACCAGCTGTCCAGCACTGTGGTGGAGGGCTGAGGATTTGGGCTTGATTTGCAGTCACAGGACCCGGGCGGCATAGGCGGAGTTTGACATTCGAGCCTGACGGGGCAAAAAAAAAATATTATTCCGCCACTGAATAATAAATAAATAAATAATAATTGCGACCCCTATAAAGTTGCAAAATGGGAGATATAAAGTCAGAATTGTGAGATATAAACTATTCTGAGGTAAAAAAATAAAATAATTTTATCGACTTTTTATCTCACAATTGCGACATCTCGCAATTCTGACTTTATTTCTCAGAGATATAAAGTCAGAATTATGTGAAATAAAGTCGCAATTGCGAGAAAAAAAGTCAGAATTCTGACTTTATAACACGCAATTGCGACTTTATTTCACACAATTCTGACTTTATATCTCTGAGAAATAAAGTCAGAATTGCGAGATGTCGCAATTGTGAGATAAAAAGTCGCAATTATTTTTAAAATGTTTTATTTTGTGGCGGAAACAAGCTTCCATAGGGACCTGCATGGCCTATCAATTGGGGAACTCAGCACTAGCACATACTGTATGGACAAAACAAACATGCTAAATAAACACATATTTATTTTTAACCCAAGAAAAACCAGTACAACAATACAGTCATATTTGTAAACAGGTAGAACTTCGCCACTTGACTTCGCATCGCATCTTCGTTCGGACACAATTAGGATCAATGAAATGTGGACCACTTTTGCACTGTTAAAATATTATCTTCAACCAAAACGAAAAGATTTATAAGGTTTTTCTTTCCTTTTTTCAAAACACATTGTGGCAATGAGAGTGATTAAAAAACAAGTTATATTTCGCATTTTGTTGTACTTCATGAAACATTTAAAACATTTTGAGAGGGAAAAATGAACACAATACTCTCCACTTTTGAAACATATTGAACAGCATATTGAAAACAGTGTGTTGAGTTTCTCCAGCTTAAGCAGTTATTTGGCAGAGAAATAAAACTTACAGACCTAGACATTGTCCAGACTAGTGCAACAGTAATTTTCGTTTTTTGCGTCCTGCATATGCGTCGATAATGGTCTCGGGTGAGAGCTTGGCCGTAATGTCGCTTTCGATGTGAAGTCACATGACCCAGAGCCCCGAATTTTTTTTTTTTTTTTTACTAAAGCAGTAGGCCTATATGAAATCAGATGTATTACCTACCACCATTTAGTTGTTTTGTGTTATTTAAAATATTTATAATATATCTTTTTTTAAAACAATGCCTTTTTTTTTTTTAAATGCAATTACCCGTTTCACCAGGGGGGGCAATGCTCCCCCTGCCCCCCCCGCAAACTCCGCGCCTGCCGGGCGGTCAGTCGTAGAGTCGACCACAAACTCTGAAGTCAAATGTGAAGCCGATCTGTCCGACAGCTGAAGCTTGGCTGAAACTGGGTCCTGCAACAGGACAATGATCCAAAGCACACCAGCAAATTTACACCAGAATGTCTGAAAAAGAAAAGATCATGACATGTACTTAGTTTGTCACACATGGCTTCTCCATTTTGGCTGTTTTTGTTAAATTATTATTATTTTTTATCCCGGTGTAACGTCATGTCGTTGTTTATCTGAGGTTGTATAATTTTAAGACCTATTTAATGGTAATTAATTTTTCTTTGTCAATAAAATGTGAAAAACTGTGCTATTTAGTTGAATCATGCTTTTATCCTCTGCTTTCCTCTCAGGACGACAGGGACAAGATTCCCAAACCACCAGTACGTAAAGCATTTTTCAAATCATATTTTCTCTCCATGTTCCTGGTTTTAACAAACAAACACAGCATTTTTGTCTCCCATTTGGTAAGAACCACCTAAAAATGCATTTGGTTTTCTGTTGAACAGGAATCGCTTGTAACAACCGTACAAGAAACGACAAGGTAAGTTCACATTTATGCACAAACACGCCTAAGAATATCTGAGGGTTTAGATATATCTAAGAAATCCAGATTTCTTGTTACACACGACATCTTTTTGTCTTGTTTGAGTGAGGGATCATGTTCTTTTGAGTCCATTGTTTATTATTTTTTACTTTCCATTGTAGTTCAGAAACAGCAAGTATCCGGTTAATAACTCAAGCTAATTACCAAGTGCTTTGTTCCAAATCTTCTGTTTCATCTCTTGTTCCAGCTGGTGGTCAAACTGGTTGATTCCTGCCGTCGCCGCGGTGATTGTCACGTTCATGTACCGCATTTACACCGCAGAACAGGCATGATGGGATGAAACTACAGTACCCATAATCCATTTCAGGTTTAACCATTACCATAAAGATTCTACAAATGAAGGCAACTTTTGTGTTAGTTTCTATGTTTGTTGTCAAGTTTATCCCTTGAGATTTAATTCCTGATATGCAGATGTATTTTATGACAAATTAAAGCATATTTTAGATCTACTTTGAGCATTATAAATATGTACGCTAAAGATGAAGTTTTGGTTGTCTAATTGTTTTTCTGTTGTGTAAAACTGTGTATATCATTATTCAGTTGAAATATCCAGGCTGAAATATACTGAATATTATCACATGCGTAAACACAACGGTTTGTTCCTCAAAGAAATAATTTAACTTCACTTGAAATGCATCATTTTCACATGTAAGTTGATCCTACTTGGACCAGGGAGAAATTATACAAATTATTTAGATAATTTTTTTTTTTTTTTTATGTATGAATAAAATGGAAGATGATATTGTTTATTAAAATCAGGTAATTATTTAATCATTAACATGGCAATTGTGACAGATGCAAGATTAATTATTATTATTAGCTGCTGATAATCATATTAAGCTCCAAAAGAAAAAAAAAGATACTAGATTTTGCATAAATAAAATGAAGATTATTTTTAGGACCATTAAGAATTTTTTGAATTGTGACATTATTTTTATGACAATCAAGTATATGTTTTGCCGAGTTATCATCTGCAATTTTTATTTTGCATTACAATAATGTTCATTTGTCTTGAAAATAATGTTGCAATGCAAAAACGGTCTTCGTTTGTTTTATGCAAAACATAATCTAATATTTCTCTTTTGATTTTGTGGAGAAAGATGAAGCTAAACTGTTCAGAATGTGATTGTACACTATCTAACCAAAAGATATAATTATGTGCTTAATTAAGGTAAGTCTTTTAGTCAATCAGCATTAATCTTTAGTGAAGAGCAACACTGGTATAGTTATGAGTCGATGTGCCATGTAAATGCACATCAGTATATCCCCTTGAACGGTGCTTATACATTCCCCTTCTTCTTGTTTCTTGTTTTAAACAAACTGAATGTAATATACTTGTATATGATAAAAGATACAAGCAACTTTCCCATATCCATGTTGATCCAGATGTTTGCAGTGTCTTCATTGCTGCTGCCACACACACTAATGCTGATGTGAGAGAGTCACACACTGTAACCTGTGGCTCAAATCATTCAGCTTTACTGTGTCCCAATAAACAAAGAAACTGCTTGTGTGACTTGCTGTAAACTCATTTCAGTAAAAAGTTTTCTTTATGCATTTTTATACAATTTCCAAAAGGGGTTTTTCGAGGCGATGCAACAGAAGAACCATTCAGTGAATTGAAGAACATTTTGAATAAACTATTTTCCACTATAAAGAACCGTTTGTTCTTTCATGGATGTTAAAGTTTTTAATGGAACCATAGATGCCAATAAACAACCTTAATTATTAAGTGTATACAGTACAGGCCAAAAGTTTGGACACATTACTATTTTTAATGTTTTTGAAAGAGGTTTCTTCTGCTCATCAAGCCTGCATTTATTTGATAAAAAATAAATAAAATAAAAATAATAATATTGTGATATATTATTACAACTTAAAAGAATAGTTTTCTATTTGAATATACTTTAAAAAATAATTTATTCCTGTGATGCAAAGCTGAATTTTCAGCATCATTACTCCAGTCTTCAGTGTCACATGTGACATCCAGTCTATCACATGATCCTTTAGAAATCATTCTAATATTCTGATTTATTATGAGTGTTGGACACAGTTCTGCTGTCTAATATATTTGATGAATAAAAGGTTAAAAAGAACTGCATTTATTCAAAATAAAAAACAGATATTTTCTAATAATATAAATCTTCTTTACTATCACTTTTTTATCAATTTAACACATCCTTGCTGAATAAAAGTATTGATTTATTTCAAAGAAAGAAAAATTACTGACCCCAAATTACTGACCAGTAGTGTATATTGTTGTTACAAAAGATTTCTATTTTTAAAACATTTGCTTTTTTTATTTTTATTTTTTATCAAAGTATCCTAAAAAAGTATCCCAGGTTATGAAAAAATATTCAGCAGCAGAACTGTTTCCAACTTTGATAATGAATCATCATATTAGAATGATTTCTAAAGGATCATGTGATAGACTGGAGTAATGATCCTGAAAATTCAGCTTTGCATCACAGAAATAAATGATCATTTAAAGTATAATAAATTGAAAACCAATTATTTAAAATCGTAATAATATATCACAATATTACTCTTTTTTTTTTTTCTGTATTTTTGATCAAATAAATGCAGGCTTGATGAGCAGAAGAAACTTCTTTCAAAAACATTAAAAATAGTAATGTGTCCAAACTTTTGACCTGTACTGTATAATGGCCCCAAACAATATTTGAACGCTTTACAGTAAGACGGAACATGAATGTCATTTCATTATATGATACCATATCAAACCAAGCAACATTTATGATTAAAAAAATAAATGTTAGTGAGGGTTTTGAAATCAATGGATATTGACATTTTCTAGTTGACTTCATACATGCATTAAAAATCAATTTGTTGGTGAGAAATCATCTAAAAATGACAGTTTAAGTAAGTTCTGAGAAAAGGTATTGCAGCATTTAAGGATAGATATCTGAACTGGTAGTTTGTTATCTAATCTAATGGAATGACATTCAGAAGTGTGAAATAGTTTATGTTTAGACCTTTAGTATCAGGAAATGTTACAACACTGACATCTGCTGGAGATTAGAGATGCTGCAACATCACTGGAAAGCCACTCATCTCAGTGTCATAGTCATGAAAAAGAGCTTTAAATGGAGAGCCACAATATGTTCTCATAGTGGAACACAGTTAAATATAATTTACTATATACAAGTCCCTATTATAATCATCAGCTGGCATCTCATTTAGCTCTTTATCATCAGTGTCTACAATTCTCTGGTTTAAAATGTCAATTTAGCGTGACGGGTCATCTCTCACATCAATGTGACATATGTGTAAATTAAAAGTCTCACATTTTTACTTTAATGTTTCAGCTTGTAATCACATCTAAATGGCTTTGGACTACGTTACACCATATATTTGCTCATTACATGTAAACATGTAAATAAAAAAGGCATTCTAGACCAAGTGTACCTGTCCACTCCTGCTGTAGCTGGTCAGGAATGGTGTTGTAACTTCGCAGTGTGTTTGTTTGGTCTGATAACAGCATGTTTGGAAGCTCTCACTGACCCGTGGTCATTAGCTGAGAGAGCAGCCCAAAGTAAAGCTGCTGTACTGACACACACACACACACACACACACACACACACACACACACACACACACACACACACACACACACACACACACACACACACACACACACACACACACACACACACACACACACACGTTGTGCTGTGTTTATGCTTCTGCTGGTTACATCTGAAGCCTGTTTCCCAGTTCCAGCAACTGCACTGTAAGTGTTTCCATCTAAACCACTCTCCGGATGTACTGGTGTCTAGCGCGGCAGGGAACACACACATGCAGATATTTAGACTCAATAAATGGGCAGATCCACAAGACATCAAAGTACCAAGCTTTACATATTTCACCAAGCAGAAACACATGATTTGAGTGATGGTTGAGTGGGAGAAAACAGACAAATCCAGGAAAATCAGCCACTCGCTCTGTTTTCACTCCGTCTTCACACAATAGGTGTGTCCCAATTTCTGTACTTACCGGTAAGCACTATTCTACTACAGATAGTGCGAGTAGTGTTCACACTGAAGATAAAAATAAAATAAAAAGTGCTCTTTAAATACCCGAATGATGCACTTAAAGGGATTGTTCACCCAAAAAATGTAAATTCTGTCATCATTTACTCACCCTCAAGTTGTTCCAAACCTTCATGCGTTTCTTTCTTCTGTTGAACATGAATGAAGATATTTTGAAGAATGTCGATAACCAGACAGTTGACGGCATGCATTGACTTCCATAGTATTTTATTTCCTGTGCCGTCAACTGTTTTATATATTTTACATTCAACAGAAGAAAGAAACTCATAAAGGTTTGGAACAACTTGAGGGTGAGTAAATGATGACAGAATACAAATTTTTGGGTGAACAATCCCTTTAATTCACAGAAAAATCAAAGGCAGCATCTGAAATCGCACACTTATAGTAGATGAGAAATAGTCTATGACAAAAGAAGTATGTCTGAATTCACAGTACTCATAAAAGAGTGGACACAAAGTCCCCGGATGACCTACTTCTTCCAGCAATATTCTGAAGTGTGCATATGATGGACACTTTACTATCCCATGAGGCCACAGGAGAGGATTTATGAATGGCAGTGAGGCGATACACTGTCCCTGTCCCAAATGGCACACTTTATGTGCTCTTGCGGTCTTGTGGACGTAACGCCCAGGTATACTTCATTCCCCGCCTTCCGCGTCGTCTCACACTCAGTTGAGTGCGCAAGCCTTTCAAACTACACTGTAAAAAATGATTTTTTGGTGAAGTAAATACTACTGAAAAAAAAAACAATGTAATTTACATTAAAAAGTTAGTTCAGGCAAGAATTAAAAAAACTAAGTAAATTCCATATCAGTACTTAATTCAAGTGAGTAGAAATGAAAGCGTAAATATCAACTCAATAAAATTAAGTAAAAATTACTCAACTTTTCTGATACTGGGGTTCCCATCATGCACTGGACCCTGAATAATTAATGAGGTTCATTTTTTCACTGGTTTCCAGCTGTTTTATCATTGCTTTTGTTGTCAGGATTAGTAACTTGCCATTTTGTGACATTTCGAGTAAATTTTCTGCTCAAAATGACACATTCAAACACAAAAACGATCCATCAAATGTTACCGTCATTGTGTATTGTCTACCAAGTATTGAGGTCTCTGCATTCACATGATGCTTAACATCTGACATGATGTAGTATAAATTACTTAGATAATCTAAGTAAAACACATACTATAAATGACTGGTATAATTCATTATTGTTGTTTGAGTGAAATGTAATGCAAAGGAAATTTCATCTAAATCGATAATAATCAACCTTATACTAGCCAAATTAAAATGACTTATTTTCTTTATTACTTTCACTTAACTAGGTTAAGTAAAGTTGACTTAATTCCATATTCCAAGTAAATTTAACTTAAAGATTTCTAATTAAAGCTACTGATAAATATGTTTAGGTTTTTACTTGGCAAATCTTTGTAAATTTACTAGCATTTTCTGAGTTAAAAAAGTTTCCTAGCTTTTTTCAAGTAAATCCTACTCCAAATTTTTTCAGTGTAAAAAAAACACCTCCTTTGTGTCCGATATACTCACTACGCGTTTTTGCCGAGCCCATATTGAAGCGAGCTCTGCAGAAAACTTCTGCCTAACTATCGTGCGGCACGAAAGTGTGGACTTGAATGAAGATCACGAGGGCTTAGGCCTCCATTTGAGACAGGGCCACTGAAGCTGGAGGGTCACATGATTATTATGACAGCATGGGGGATGTAGAACATCCAGATTAGATTCATACACACATTCATACTGTATACTCTGACTATTTCATTCTCAAAGTAATTACTTTCAAAATAAGTATCTACTCAAGACAGTGTGTGATTTCGGACACAGTCGAAGTGTGTAATGTTGGACACTTCATGCACTCAGCTGTCACGGCTTTCCTTATAGCGGAGAGGAAGGGATCAGACTCTGATGCTGGATGACTAAATAACCTTATAAAATTCATACATACACTAGATGGTTGAGTACATAGTGTATAGAACAAGTGCATAATATTGTGTCATTTGGCATACAACTACTGTCTGGAACAGGGCAGAACATGATTTCACCAAGTGCAACATGTTCCTCTATCATCATCTTTGTTGATCCTGGAACAACATTAGAACCGACCAATCAGATTTGAAGGAGAAGTTTACAGTTTATGTCAAGTTTAGGCTTACAAGCAGTGTTAGATGCTTCTACATCAGTGTTATCCACCATCATTTCCCTCTGATTTTAGGGTTAGGTTTAGGGGTACGGATAGGGTTATGGTTAGGAATACATTTTCGGATATCAATGTTGTTCCAGGATCAACAAAATATGTTGACCCACACTGTACATTTTTTTATGATCAATAGGTTATAAGAACATGTTTTTACATTGCTTTAACTCATCAAAATAAGCGAAGCAATTTTCAACTTTTTTTATAAGTTATATACAAGATTCAGCTATTTTTTCAAGTCAGTTTAATGTAATTAAAGTTGAAATTGATATTGAAATTGAAACATCCAAACTGATTATACTTAAAAATTTAAGGCAGCAACGTGTCTAACTTAGCAAAACAGGAAGTGTGTGGAACAGCAAGTGAAAATAGACAGTATAACACAAGTTAGAAAACCCAGTGATGTTAAACTGAACATCAAAACTCTTGGAACGCAGCGTGACCAATCAAATCGGAAGACCAGAACTGTTTTATAAAGCATTTAAAAAAATACAAATAAAAACTCATTACAGTTTGTACTTTTTATTGGTTGCGTGATTGATTGATTGATTGATTGATTGATAAACAAAAGTACTGTAATGTTGTAATGTTGAACATTTTAAAATGTTTTAAATTATTTATCAATTTAAGTCCATTAATAAATTATATTATACAATATAAGTTTGTAAATACATAAATCATCACACTAGAATGATTTCTGAAGGATCATGTGACAATATAAAGACAGAAGTAATGCTGAAAATTTAGTTTTGATCATTTACAAGATATTCACATACAAAACAGCCATTTTAAATTATAATAATATTTCACAATATAAACATTTTTACAGTATTTTTGATCACATAAATGCAGCATTGGTGAGTATAAGAGACTTATTAAAAAAAAAAAAAAAAAAAATATATATATATATATATATATATATAATTCCAATATATTATTCCAAACTTTTGACCAATAATGCATACATTACTGGGGGAAAATAAGCTCAATCATCTAAATAATGTTTCAATGCAAACAATCTTAATGGTCCGATGGTTCCAAAAATAGGCTTCATTTTCTTTTCATAGAGTGAAATGGTTTTGACAGTTTCTATGAGATTCCCCTAAATATATTTTTGCATATATTAAAGGTAAGCCTATATTTATTGCATATTTAATGAATATAAAATACTAGATATAACTAACTCTACTGCGCCAGTGCCAGGATTTTCAGCATTTTCAACACATTATACATCGTTTTTATGAAAACTGAATGATGTTGTATCACATTACAATCAGTTACAATTCAGTAATTTCACTTACATGACAATGAATAGGTAATTTTCATTGCCATTTAAGTGAAATTACTGAACTTAAATACATGAGCTTGATAAAAATGATCATTCGAGAAGAAAATTTCAGATGGCACTTAGAGGCTTTTGCATCTGAACTCTTCATATGTTATTATAAATCCTGATTTTTTACATTGCGGGTTGGCAGGGAGTGTCCTCAAGTCTCTTTATAGGAACTTCATCGAGTTGTTCTGTTCCTAAAGAGAGTGTAAACGTGCATGTTGACATCTGTCTGTTTGACTCTGGTTATAGAGCCAGTGGTATGTGGGCGTAACCAGTGTGTAACTGATTACTACAGGACTGCAGTCTGCGCGTATATACACATGTGGAGCTGTTGTTTGTTACCAAGTCTTCACATACCCTCTTAGTGATTCTCCTGGAATGATACATTCTGTCATTGAACATTACACACCTGGAATGATGAGCATAATGAACGAGGAGCAGATGGAGAACGGAACGGACTCCGATGACGATCTTCAACCCGAGGAGATTCCCGCGTACCTGAAAGACAGGAGAAGAGCCAAGTCTTTACCTGCGTATCCAGATCAGGCGAATCTGTTCCACCAGATCTCCCATAGCTGCAGGAAACGCGTGAAGTTCGCGGACGCGCTCGGGTTAAATCTGGCGAGCGTCAAACACTTCAGCACGAGCGAGGATCCTCAGATTCCAGCCAAAGTGTTTAACAGGCTGAAGAGTTTCCCCCTTCATAAGGACCGAGAGTTCATGGATGACTTGTGCATGAACATCAAGTCCACTCTGGCACTGGACTGTCTGGTCCCGACGTTCAAGATGCCCGTGGAGTCCGGAGACTTGGAGACGCGGCTCACGCGCTGTCGCGTCGCGCTGGAAAGCGTCACGGTCACACAGTTTGATGTCCGCGGGATCATACGGGCGATGGGAAGGAGAGAGGTAGGGGTCAGGTATACTTTCAACGACTGGCTGTCGTTCGTTGACGCGCAAGCCATCCCTGTGCCCACCGACACGACGCACGGAGCGCGCTTCTCCTTCACCATGTTCACGCCTCCTTTCTTAGATCCGAGCGCTTCTGTGCACTTCGCCGTGTACATGAGGGATGGTAAATCGGAGTTCTGGGACAACAACGATGGGCTGAACTATTCCCTGAAGTACCACAGCTCGTCATCCATTGAGACCGCAGCTTTCCACGCGATATGAAGGGATGCGCTTTTACGCACGGCACGCTGCGCCACATCTGTGCGTTTTGACCTCACAACTGACTAAAACGAAGGACTGATATTACAAAACATACATGAATGTGCTCTCAAGGGGATATCAACGCTCAAGGTTATAGGCTACTATAGAATGGACTGATAATTCAAGTCAAGTCACCTTTATTTCTATAGCGCTTTTTACAATATATATATATATATATATATATATATATATTGTAAGCAGCTTCACAGTGATAAACAGGAAAATAGCAATGAATGATCGCCAATAAAATATGAGACAATTCACAATTTGAAAAATATTGAAAACTCTAAAAAGACAGTAGTGTCAATATTCAGCTAAATTCAGTTCAGTTCAACAAGTTCAAAACTGAATGATGAACCGAGTTCAATTCAGCCAATCAGAAGAGCGTCGTTATTCAGCTCGAACTCAGTCAGTTCAGTTCAATACCAGTGTTGATGTTGCAAGATTGGTCAATTATCTTGATTGGTTCAGCTCAATTAAGTTAAGTTTTGTTCTCATCCAATAGTGTGAAAACAGTTTGATGACATTACTGAATTTTAAGTTCAGTAATAAAAGTATTGTCCTAGTATTAAAATGTTTTAAATGAATAGTTAAAAAAAAAAAAAAAAAAAAAGAAGAAGAAATTTCTGTCATCATTTAGTTGTTCCAATCTCATTTGACTTTCTCTTTTCTTGGGAAGCAAGTTCAGTTTGAGTTCAGTTTAGAGCATTTAAACACATGGTAACAATGAATTGTGATGCTTTTTGAATATGCAAATCAGATCTTTAGTGAGAAAATGACTTAAATGGTGGATTGTTTCTCACTCACATGAAGTTATTGTATGATTCCAGGAGACTAACTCCCGGTTTCACAGACAAGGCTTAAGCTAGTCTTGGTCTAAAATTCATGCTTGAGCTGTTTTAACTGAAAGCAACTTGCACTGACATATCTTAAAATATGTCACCGCCATTGTCTCAAGATGCACATCAGTGATGTGTTCTTCCCCCTAAAGCACAAGGCCTAATCCTGGCTTAATCGAAGCCCAGTCTGTGAAACCAGGCCTATGGTGCAGAAGTTGTCTGGACTGCTTTATTGTGCCTTTTTGAAGCGTGACGTGATGTTCAGGAGACTGTTGCATGGAGAAGAGCAACTTGGACATTCTCCACAACTTCTCCTGTGTTCCAGAAGAAAGAAAGTCAGATAGGTCTGGACTTACATACGGATGAGTAAATGATGACACAATTTACATTTTCAAGCATGTACATTTTCATGCAAGTCCAAACAAGGCATGGATTGCAACCTGCACTATGCTGGATTTCTTTCACAAATGAGTCATCAGTGTCATTTATTAATAACATCAAACATGTTGTTTCCATCATGGCTGCACAGTTTTTGACACTGTGAAGTTCGTTTTATTGCAATGCAGAGACATATCATAGGGGAAACAACACAGCATTGCATTATGGGATATTATCAGTTACATTTGGGACAACCAACAGATGCTGCTGAAATTTGCTTCTCAAATTTAATTCAATTTTTTTATGCTTTCGCTGCATTGGACTTTCAAATTAAAATGTCAATGTTGACATTCAACTGTCAAAATGTATTCATTCACTTTTATTAAAAACAAAAGCACATTAAAAGACACCAGAATAAAGGGTTAATAACACAAAGTGTATAAATCATTCTAGATTGAATGGCATTGAGAGTTTGAAGACATCAGAACTGAACGTTTACACTTCTCTCAGCATGAGGACAGAGACAGGCTGTGTCGAAAGTAAAGTAAGTCAATAATAAGTCTATGTTTATGCATATGAGATACGCTATCTATCATTGTAACTAAAGTCCAGCTTTGCCAGAGTTTTTCCTTACATTGGTTGTTTGGTCTATGCGTCTGTTTGACTACGGGCGACATTCTGTTTGCGATATGCAATGTTTGTTTGAACATATGCCAATATTCTTAATGTA